>NC_047106.1:4780316-5120852 GCF_902500255.1 Thalassophryne amazonica | reverse complement strand
GGACTATTGTAATTCATTATTATCAGGTTGTCCTAAAAGTTCCCTAAAAAGCCTTCAGTTAATTCAAAATGCTGCAGCTATAATCCCCATCTTATCTTAGGGACCTCGTAGTACCATATCATCCCAATAGAGCGCTTCGCTCTCAGACTGCAGGCTTACTTGTAGTTCCTAGGGTTTGTAAGAGTAGAATGGGAGGCAGAGCCTTCAGCTTTCAGGCTCCTCTCCTGTGGAACCAGCTCCCAATTCAGATCAGGGAGACAGACACCCTCTCTACTTTTAAGATTAGGTTTAAAACTTTCCTTTTGCTAAAGCTTATAGTTAGGGCTGGATCAGGTGACCCTGAACCATCCCTTAGTTATGCTGCTATAGACGTATACTGCTGGGGGGTTCCCATGATGCACTGTTTCTTTCTCTTTTGCTCTGTATGCACCACTCTGCATTTAATCATTAGTGATCGATCTCTGTTCCCCTCCACAGCATGTCTTTTTCCCGGTTCTCTCCCTCAGCCCCAACCAGTCCCAGCAGAAGACTGCCCCTCCCTGAGCCTGGTTCTGCTGGAGGTTTCTTCCTGTTAAAAGGGAGTTTTTCCTTCCCACTGTAGCCAAGTGCTTGCTCACAGGGGGTCGTTTTGACCGTTGGGGTTTTACGTAATTATTGTATGGCCTTGCCTTACAATATAAAGTGCCTTGGGGCAACTGTTTGTTGTGATTTGGCGCTATATAAAAAAATTGATTGATTGATTGACAATACCGCAGTGTGAGCCAACCACCAGTAGAGGCAAGCAAAAGCAAAAAAATTTGCAGTTTGGTTGGGGTCAATCTCTCACCGCCGCTACCTTCGCCGGATCAGGGGCGTCGGAGTCGGAGGAGATTATGAACCCCAGGAAGGACAAAGAAGTACGGTGGAACTTGCACTTCTCGCCCTTCACAAACAGCTGGTTCTCCAACAACCGCTGCAGGACCTGACGTACATGTGTAACATGAGTCTCAGGATCCGGGGAAAAGATGAGTATATCGTCCAGATATAGGAAGACAAACCGATGCAGGAAGTGCCGCAAGACATCGTTTACCAAAGCTTGGAACGTCGCGGGGGCGTTAGTGAGGGCGAACGGCATGACCAGGTACTCAAAGTGACCTAACAGAGTGTTAAATGCCGTCTTCCATTCGTCTCCCTTCCGGATCCAAACCACGTGGTACGCATTCCTAAGATCCAGTTTTGTGAATATTTGGGCTCCATGCAGGGGCGTGAACACTGAATCTAACAGGGGCAGAGGGTATCGGTTGCGAACCGTGATTTCGTTCAGCCCCCTGTAATCGATGCATGGACGGAGTCCGCTGTCTTTCTTGCCCACAAAAAAGAAACCAGCACCCATCGGGGAGGTGGAATTCCGGATCAGCCCAGCAGCTAATGAGTCCCGGATGTAGGTCTCCATTGATTCTCACTCAGGATGTGAGAGGTTGTACAGCCTGCTGGACGGGTACTCAACGCCCGCGATCAAATCAATGGCACAATCATACGGACAGTGCGGGAGAAGGGTGAGCACCAGATCTTTGCTGAAAACGTCAGCAAGATCGTGGTACTCACTTTCCACCGCCGTCAGATTGGGGGGGGACTTTAACCTCCTCACTAGCTGTCACACCAGGCAGAACTGAGGATCCGAGACATTCCCGGTGGCAGGTTTCGCTCCACTGAGCCACAACCCCAGACGGCCAATCAATCCGGGAATTGTGTTTTATCATCCAAGGATAACCCAATATCACACGGGAGGTAGAAGGTGTTACATAAAACACAGTCTCCTTCCTGTGGTTACCAGACACCACCAATGTCACTGGCTGTGTCTGGTGTGTGATTAATGGAAGAAGGGTGCCATCTAGTGCCCGTACCTTCAAAGGTGAAGGTAGAGCCACTAGAGGGAGCCTGACTTCCCTTGCCCATCTGCTGTCCAGCAGATTCCCCTCCGACCCCATGTCCACCAGTGCTGGGGCGTGAAGGGTTAGATCTCCACTCAGGATCGTGACTGGGATGCGTGCAGATTTTCGGGGTCTCCCTGCGTGGGTATTGTGACCCACCCTTAGCCTTAGTCTCTAAGGACGAATGGTGTTGTATTGACCGTTTGGGGCATTTTTTCTGTGTGTGCTCGGTTGAGCTGCAGAGAAAACACTCCCCACGGACCAGCCTCCTTTGTCTCTGATCTGATCGCCTTTTGGCCCTGCTCGTTTCCATAACAACGTCAGCAGGGGGAGCTGACATCACGTGGAGTGCCCTGGCTGTGGAGCGTGGGGAAGACGGCTCCCTTTCGGACCCGGGAGGAAGAGGGACGGCTTGTGCCTGACGACGCCCTTCGTCTTACTCCCGTCGGTGTTCTGTTAATCGGTTGTCTAACCGTATAACCAGGTCTATAAGCCCGTCTAAATCCCGCGGCTCATCCTTCGCCACCAGGTGCTCCTTAAGGACCAGAGACAGTCCGTTTACAAAGGCGGCACGGAGCGCAACAGCATTCCAGCCGGCTCGCGCCGCTGCAATGCGGAAGTCGACTGCATACTTAGCTGCGCTCCGACACCCCTGCCTGATTGACAGCAGAAAGTTCGAAGCAGATTCGCCTCTATGGGGGTGATCAAAAACCTGCTTGAACTCCCTCACAAACCCAGTATACGTCGGTAGGAGCCGTGAATTCTGCTCCCAGAGCGCCTAGCCCAGGCGCGTGCCTCTCCTCGAAGCAGATTTATTACATAAGCCACCCGGCTGGCGTCTGACGCGTACATGACGGGACGCTGTGAAAAGACGAGCGAGCACAAGTTAGAGATGAATGCACCAAATTGCTCAAAAGAGTTATATTTGTGACCCCCAACAGCTAAGCTAAACCTAGATTTATAAATAAGAGCAACATCCCTGCCTTGCTTCGCATCACGAGGGATGTGACTAAATGTATATGCTGTTGGGTAGGCTTCATTTATGGGGAGGCTGTTGGTTTAAGCCAGGTTTCACATAACCCAATCATATCTAAGTGATGATCAATAATTAAATCATTAATCAACAATGATTTTGAGGACAGTGACCTTATGTTAATGAGACCCAGTCTAAGGACCTCAGTGGGGTTGACAGTTGAACTGTTTGGGTTTAGGGATGGTTCCAGAGTATCATATATAAGATGCCTAGAAGTAGGTTTAGGTTTGAGACATTCCACACGCATTGTAGGTAGCAGACACAAAATCTTTGATATTGATGGAACAACCACTGGGCCATCCACAATTTCAACATCATCCAATACAATAATGGGTATTAATTTTGCAAAGCATATCCCTATATGATTTTTATGGACATGTCTACGGAAGCAGACCACAGTCTCAACTTGTTGTATTTCCCTCCCTGGCAGATAAACTGCACTATCACCATAGTGGATTTTCTGCACTAATTTCCCCACAAAGCTAATGGATTACACACCCACATTTGCCATAAGCCTTGCAGTGTCTCTAATCACCTGCTCTGTAACCTGCTGTAGATTCCTAATGTTACCCTCCCTGTAGAGCTCTATCTATGTTTGTAGACAAGATGTCGGCGCCTTCCCCAGTAGGGTGGAGGCCATCCGGCATCAGCAGGCCACGGCGGCCCCAGAACGAAGGCCAGTTATCAATAAAGCTAAAGCATTGCTGTCTACAAAACTGCACCAGCCACCTATTTAATGATGTCAGCCTGCTAAATGCCTCATCAGTACCCCGGGAGGGGAGGGGACCAGAGACTATTAATCGTTGCTGACACATCTTTCTGGCAAGGTCACAAGTCCTCTCTATGTCCATTTTTGTGACATCTGAGTGCTTCATCCTGATATCATTGGTGCCGACGTGAATAACTATGTGACTATATCTCATGTCATGATAGCTTCTTGTATCCTTCCCCTAAACTATGATGTTGAACAATCTTTGTTTTCAGGTCATTTGAGAGTTGTTTAGAAGCTCCCATGTTGCCACTCATTAGAAGAGATGCAAAGAGGAGAAACATTTGCAAATGTCCACCTTAAATACTCATGATTGGATTGGACACATGATTGGATTCACCTGTGTGAGGAGGTCAAGGGTCAGTGAGCTTACCAAACCAATTTTGTGTTCTAATAATTAGTGATAAATGTATTCAAATCAATAAAATGAAAAGGGTGGCCATATTTATGTACCTGTCTAATTTTGTTCAAATAATTATTGCACACTTTCTGTAATATATGGCTTGGACTTTATTTACATCAGTTATAAAGAAATGCAAAAGTTTCTTTCACTAAAACGTTAAATTTAGGCTTGCATCTCAGATGTACTTTCTGGCAAATTGTAGCTGAACTATAAGGTCCTTTTTTAAGAAAATCCTCCTCAACACCACTTCATCAGGAAGCTGGATTATATATTTTTAATTAATTTATATCAAGTTGTAGAGATTTATTTTCAGTTTGAGTTTGAGGAAGATAATTTTAGATTTATTTATCTAAAGTTGTGTTACTGGTGTGTCTCTCAGACAGCAAAATTAAGAGGTTATTTAATTAACAGCTGCCTGCTCATTTAAATATCACTGGAGAAACATGTATATATAAGACAACCCGAATTAAATGAGAACTGCCACTTTTAACAACCTGGACCTCATTTCTAGCATAAAATATAGTCGTTTACTCACCAGTATAACTTTGGTGTCATTATTAGTCCACGGTTTAAACGATGTGTTCAATTCACATCTGATGTAAACATTTTTCTTTTTCTACTATGGTGGATTAGAACTTTTTTGGTACATAGCACCAACTATAAGACAGGAGGAACCTATCAGTCAATGTGACTCAGTGATTTCAAAATGCAGCTCTTTTATTATCTGGACATTTGACCTTTTTGTCTTAAATTTGTCATTAATGACTCAGAAATTTCCTTTCAAAATGAAAGAGGCTAAAGTGATACAATTGTTCAAATCTGGTGACAGACATGTTTTTTTTTTTTCAAATTATAGGCCAATCTCCCTCCTACCACAATTTTCTAAAATTTTTGAAAAGGCATTTGTAATGAGGTCAGATGATATCTTAACTAAACATCATATCCTTAGTGTAAGCAGCAATACACCTTGCTCTTGGACAAATTACAGAAATATGGTATCAGGAGATTGGCACATGACTGGACAGCAAGCTACTTACACAATAGGTATCAGTGTGTCCACATTGGTGAGAAAAATTCCGAGTTCTTGAGGATTACTTATGGGGTGCCCCAGGGTTCAGTCCTTGGGCCATTGTTGTTTCTTTTTTATATTAATGATATATGTTTGGTTTCCAAGTCCGTAAGTTGTATTTTATTTGCTGATGATATGACTGTGTTTTGTAGTGGGGATCATTTGGGACGGTGCCTGGACACAATGGAGAATGAATTACAGAAATTTAAACAATGGTTTGATTCAGACAAATTATTGCTTCATTTTGGTAAACCTAAGAGTATCAGATTTGGGAGTAAGTCCATGGACCTAAGCAGAAATCTATTATTACATAATACTGAATTTGAAATTTTAACAGATACCAAATTTCTTGGTGTTTATATTGGTAATAAAATAAGATGGAAAACACATATTAGCTATGTTAAGTCTAAAATGTCAAAACCTATTGCAATTGTACTTAAAGCACAAGACTTCCTCTTCCAACATTCATTGACCATTTTATCATGCATTAGTTGTTCCATATATGACATATTGTGTCGAGGTTTGGGGAAATACATGTAGAACTAATACTAAACCAATATTTCTATTGCAAAAGAAAGTTATAAGAATTCTCAGTAATAAACCATATCGTGAGCCAACACATCTGTTATTTGGTTGTTTGCAAATTTTAAAATTCTGGGACTTGACTGATTACATCATAATACAAATTATGTATAAAGTGATGGTCTAGCGGTTAAGGTGTTGGGCTTGAGTCCAGAAGATCATGGGTTCAAATCCCCGCCTGACTGGAAAATCACTAAGGACCCTTGGGCAAGGCCTTTAATCTCCTATTCCCTATTGCTCACGGTGTGCAGTGAACGCCTTGTATGGCAGCACCCTGACATTGGGGTGAATGTGAGGCATAATTGTAAAGCGCTTTGAGCGTCTGATGCAGATGGAAAAGCGCAATATAAATGCAGTCCATTTATTGTTTGAAGGATTAGGTTTCCCATTTTTGTCATTGTACTTGGGATTGTACACTATTGCTTGTTTGGTTGTGTTTTGAAATTTTAGTGATTAAGTTAAATTGTTCATGTACATTTTTTGTAATCTTGTTATGACTATATATATATATATATATATATATGGTTTTAGGGGAGGGTGTCTATAAGCTTTGCTTCTGCCTTCACCCTTTCGGCCACACGGCTTCTTTGTACGTTGTTCTTTTTATGTTTTGTTATTGTCTTTATTGTTGTTCATCTGTGTTCTGAATAAATTCATTCATTCATTAAATGCATAAAAAAGAAAACCACAGAGCAAATCTTCCTGAATTTATTTTGCTCTGTTCTTCTAGATTTAAAGAAAATGTTTTTCTTTCTTTGTGTCTTTAAGTGTGTTTGACATCAAGGCCGATATTCAGTTGGAGTCTATGCAGAGTCCACACAAGATGCACAGTAACAAGCTGTGAACTGGGGCATCATGGGATATTGGTGAGGCTCACACTCTGAGCAGTGGCTGTCAGGAAAAAAAAATGCTACATGGGAAAACTGGAAGGTAAATGCCATCGTGTAATTGTGCTCCGCCCTCCTCTCGCGCCGCTCCTGCTGAGGCGATGAATTGTGGTTTAATTAACTCAGCCCTCCCCCACTTGACGGTGGGGGAGGGCTGGTCAAAGTTGGGTTGAGAGGTCATGTGTTGGTCGTGTGTGTAACGTCGCTGTCTCCGTGAGATAAGCCGTGCATGGTGACTTCGCCTGACGTCCTGCCGCGTCAAAGGCTAAAGATGGTGGGCAAAGTCAGGATGACGCCAGTCCAGCTTGAGTGGAGTAAGAGATAAGTGCAGAATTCATCGCCTTACAGAAAAAGGTCTAACCTCCTGTTATCCCGCGGCGGGAGCGTGATGTGCGGTAAGCTTTTGATCAGGAACAACTGCCGGTTTTCCCAGACTGGAAGTGTGACGAAAACAAAGGAGGCACAACTGGATTTTGGAATGCTGTGACACTAAGAGCGGAGATATTTAAAGGAAGGATTTGTCAGTTTCACTTTCCCTGAACTGACGGCGACGACCTCGGAAGCAACAAAAGAACGGCGGCGGCTGATTTCTGCACATCTGAGGCAACAATACCATCATCTCACTTCGTCTGCACGCGAGCGTTACTTACACGATTCATCCTGACGACAGGTGGAAATTACAACCTCCAAATTCAAACTTTTAATAAGATAAATCTCTAATCCAGACTCCGCCTCTTGGCATCACACGTGCCCAACTGGAGTACGCTGAGACGCCGTGGCGTGATATCTCCCCTGCTAGTGTTTGGTTCTATTAACACCCCCCCCACCTGCTTTTATCTCCACCACGTACCTGAACCTGTACATCCACCATTACACAAAAAAGGTACGGTGCCAAAAAGAAATTAGGCTTCCTGATGAGAAGCGATTGGAAGTGAAGTTGTGAAGCTGCAAAAGGCCTCAGATCAAAGTGAGCCACCGGTAATTAGAATACATTCTGAAGAGAAGCCGGCGCAGCCACAAATCTGGATGTTACCTGGAAAATTACCTGTTGAGCCGCTGGAATAAATGAGTTTGGGTGAAGTGAGGAGACGGAGACACGGGGCTCTGCAAAGTCAGGTCGCCTCGCTTTCCCAAGGCAGCGTGACAAAAAGAAAAAAAAACAAAAAACAAAATGCAGGGAGAATAATCGTGCCTGTTTTATATTTCATCCTGCGTTTGTGGAACTTTGTTCCCTCTTTTCCCCAAAGACACATTTCTCTTAGCGTCGTAGTTTCAGCGTCTTTTGTTGCTACCTTTTGATTCATCGCTCCTCTGTTACAGGTTTAGTTCTCACAAATGAGGTTTTAAAATCACTTAAAGGACTGTACAGGCCTTTTTCATAGAAACTATCTTTACCCTCTGCTTGTCAAAGGGGGTGGAGCTTATTGAAAAAGTTGTGAAAATTGATATAATTTAGTCACTGGTTAGCGTACAAGTCCCACAGCCATGCTAGTCCAGGGGTCAAGCAGGATTTTGGTACCACTTAAGGGGACTAAACAATGCTGACAATCCAGCCTCAGTGCATCATGACCCACACAAAATGTATGGTGGCCATCCAGGGTGGCAGCTGTAGCCAGGCAGGGGTCAATGAAGAAATTGAAAAATCAATCAATCAATCAATTTTTTTATATTGCGCCAAATCACAACAAACAGTTGCCCCAAGGCGCTTTATATTGTAAGGCAAGGCCATACAATAATTATGTAAAACCCCAACGGTCAAAACGACCCCCTGTGAGCAAGCACTTGGCTACAGTGGGAAGGAAAAACTCCCTTTTAACAGGAAGAAACCTCCAGCAGAACCAGGCTCAGGGAGGGGCAGTCTTCTGCTGGGACTGGTTGGGGCTGAGGGAGAGAACCAGGAAAAAGACATGCTGTGGAGGGGAGCAGAGATCGATCACTAATGATTAAATGCAGAGTGGTGCATACAGAGCAAAAAGAGAAAGAAACAGTGCATCATGGGAACCCCCCAGCAGTCTAAGTCTATAGCAGCATAACTAAGGGATGGTTCAGGGTCACCTGATCCAGCCCTAACTATAAGCTTTAGCAAAAAGGAAAGTTTTAAGCCTAATCTTAAAAGTAGAGAGGGTGTCTGTCTCCCTGATCTGAATTGGGAGCTGGTTCCACAGGAGAGGAGCCTGAAAGCTGAAGGCTCTGCCTCCCATTCTACTCTTACAAACCCTAGGAACTACAAGTAAGCCTGCAGTCTGAGAGCGAAGCGCTCTATTGGGGTGATATGGTACTACGAGGTCCCTAAGATAAGATGGGACCTGATTATTCAAAACCTTATAAGTAAGAAGAAGAATTTTAAATTCTATTCTAGAATTAACAGGAAGCCAATGAAGAGAGGCCAATATGGGTGAGATATGCTCTCTCCTTCTAGTCCCCGTCAGTACTCTAGCTGCAGCATTTTGAATTAACTGAAGGCTTTTTAGGGAACTTTTAGGACAACCTGATAATAATGAATTACAATAGTCCAGCCTAGAGGAAATAAATGCATGAATTAGTTTTTCAGCATCACTCTGAGACAAGACCTTTCTGATTTTAGAGATATTGCGTAAATGCAAAAAAGCAGTCCTACATATTTGTTTAATATGCGCTTTGAATGACATATCCTGATCAAAAATGACTCCAAGATTTCTCACAGTATTACTAGAGGTCAGGGTAATGCCATCCAGAGTAAAGATCTGGTTAGACACCATGTTTCTAAGATTTGTGGGGCCAAGTACAATAACTTCAGTTTTATCTGAGTTTAAAAGCAGGAAATTAGAGGTCATCCATGTCTTTATGTCTGTAAGACAATCCTGCAGTTTAGCTAATTGGTGTGTGTCCTCTGGCTTCATGGATAGATAAAGCTGGGTATCATCTGCGTAACAATGAAAATTTAAGCAATACCGTCTAATAATACTGCCTAAGGGAAGCATGTATAAAGTGAATAAAATTGGTCCTAGCACAGAACCTTGTGGAACTCCATAATTAACTTTAGTCTGTATAGAAGATTCCCCATTTACATGAACAAATTGTAATCTATTAGACAAATATGATTCAAACCACCGCAGCGCAGTGCCTTTAATACCTATGGCATGCTCTAATCTCTGTAATAAAATTTTATGGTCAACAGTATCAAAAGCAGCACTGAGGTCTAACAGAACAAGCACAGAGATGAGTCCACTGTCCGAGGCCATAAGAAGATCATTTGTAACCTTCACTAATGCTGTTTCTGTACTATGATGAATTCTAAAACCTGACTGAAACTCTTCAAATAGACCATTCCTCTGCAGATGATCAGTTAGCTGTTTTACAACTACCCTTTCAAGAATTTTTGAGAGAAAAGGAAGGTTGGAGATTGGCCTATAATTAGCTAAGATAGCTGGGTCAAGTGATGGCTTTTTAAGTAATGGTTTAATTACTGCCACCTTAAAAGCCTGTGGTACATAGCCAACTAACAAAGATAGATTGATCATATTTAAGATCGAAGCATTAAATAATGGTAGGGCTTCCTTGAGCAGCCTGGTAGGAATGGGGTCTAATAAACATGTTGATGGTTTGGATGAAGTAACTAATGAAAATAACTCAGACAGAATAGTCGGAGAGAAAGAGTCTAACCAAATACCGGCATCACTGAAAGCAGCCAAAGATAACGATATGTCTTTGGGATGGTTATGAGTAATTTTTCTCTAATAGTTAAAATTTTGTTAGCAAAGAAAGTCATGAAGTCATTACTAGTTAAAGTTAATGGAATACTCAGCTCAATAGAGCTCTGACTCTTTGTCAGCCTGGCTACAGTGCTGAAAAGAAACCTGGGGTTGTTCTTATTTTCTTCAATTAGTGATGAGTAGAAAGATGTCCTAGCTTTACGGAGGGCTTTTTTATAGAGCAACAGACTCTTTTTCCAGGCTAAGTGAAGATCTTCTAAATTAGTGAGACGCCATTTCCCCTCCAACTTACGGGTTATCTGCTTTAAGCTACGAGTTTGTGAGTTATACCACAGAGTCAGACACTTCTGATTTAAAGCTCTCTTTTTCAGAGGAGCTACAGCATCCAAAGTTGTCTTCAATGAGGATGTAAAACTATTGACGAGATACTCTATCTCCCTTACAGAGTTTAGGTAGCTACTCTGCACTGTGTTGGTATATGGCATTAGAGAACATAAAGAAGGAATCATATCCTTAAACCTAGTTACAGCGCTTTCTGAAAGACTTCTAGTGTAATGAAACTTATTCCCTACTGCTGGGTAGTCCATCAGAGTAAATGTAAATGTTATTAAGAAATGATCAGACAGAAGGGAGTTTTCAGGGAATACTGTTAAGTCTTCTATTTCCATACCATAAGTCAGAACAAGATCTAAGATATGATTAAAGTGGTGGGTGGACTCATTTACTTTTTGAGCAAAGCCAATAGAGTCTAATAATAGATTAAATGCAGTGTTGAGGCTGTCATTCTCAGCATCTGTGTGGATGTTAAAATCGCCCACTATAATTATCTTATCTGAGCTAAGCACTAAGTCAGACAAAAGGTCTGAAAATTCACAGAGAAACTCACAGTAACGACCAGGTGGACGATAGATAGTAACAAATAAAACTGGTTTTTGGGACTTCCAATTTGGATGGACAAGACTAAGAGACAAGCTTTCAAATGAATTAAAGCTCTGTCTGGGTTTTTGATTAATTAATAAGCTGGAATGGAAGATTGCTGCTAATCCTCCGCCCCGGCCCGTGCTACGAGCATTCTGACAGTTAGTGTGACTCGGGGGTGTTGACTCATTTAAACTAACATATTCATCCTGCTGTAACCAGGTTTCTGTTAGGCAGAATAAATCAATATGTTGATCAATTATTATATCATTTACCAACAGGGACTTAGAAGAGAGAGACCTAATGTTTAATAGACCACATTTAACTGTTTTAGTCTGTGGTGCAGTTGAAGGTGCTATATTATTTTTTCTTTTTGAATTTTTATGCTTAAATAGATTTTTGCTGGTTATTGGTAGTCTGGGAGCAGGCACCGTCTCTACGGGGATGGGGTGATGAGGGGATGGCAGGGGGAGAGAAGCTGCAGAGAGGTGTGTAAGACTACAACTCTGCTTCCTGGTCCCAACCCTGGATAGTCACGGTTTGGAGGATTTAAGAAAATTGGCCAGATTTCTAGAAATGAGAGCTGCTCCATCCAAAGTGGGATGGATGCCGTCTCTCCTAACAAGACCAGGTTTTCCCTAGAAGCTTTGCCAATTATCTATGAAGCCCACCTCAAAATGCTCCAATCATATTGAAACATACACCACATTATGTGTCTGACTACAAAGATTCCAAAAAGGTACAGTTTGGACCGTGTATGACTGAAAGTTCTGGGGTAAAAACAGCAAAACAGTGTCAAAGGTCAAAAGTTAAAGTAGCTCCAGTGTTTGTAAAAAGTGATGCATATTATTGGTTGAGTTAACTGGGATTTTAAAAGGATTAGTTTGCAGCATCTGACATGCTTAGTTGTCAAGTTACAAGGTAACATATGTCACATGTCATACAATCTAACGGTCGTCAGCCTTGTTTGACCTTTACTTGAGACCAAACATTCAACATGTTCAAAACTTAATTAATCCTATTAGCTCAACCAATAATTTTCATCACCTTTTCTTTAAAAATCCAAAACTTGAACTTTTGACAACAGGAGATGAGGATGGAGCCAGCAGGCAGGAGGAGAAGAGGGAGGCCAAAGACGAGGTTTATGGATGTGCTGAGGGAGGACATGCAGGTGGTTGGTGAGACAGAGGAAGATACAGAGGACAGGGTGAGATGGAAACGATTGACCTGCTGTGGCGACCCCTAATGGGAGCAGCCGGAGGAAGAAGAAAAAGAAGACAAATTCAAATGAGCCTTTGTCACCATTCTTGCTGTTTTTACCCCATAACTCCAGAATGTTTGGTCATAGATCATCCAAACTATACCTTTTTGAACTCTTTATGATGAGACAAATAATGTGGTACATATTTCATTCAGATTGGTGCTTTTTAAAATTTTGACCTCTATGCAATTCTTCGTTGCAGGCAGGGGTTTCAGTGTGGAAGGTTTCCAGTTCAAACCCCATCCCTGCCACATTTGTAATCTACACACATGTAATGTGGAGTTGCATCAGGAAGGACATCTGGCATAAAAATTGTGCCAGAATCAACATGCGGGTCCACCTTGGATCTGCTGTGGCTGAACAAAGTGCAAACAAGGAAGCAGCCGAAGGGTCTTACTTACTGTAATTCTTCATTCTGTAGTGTAACATTTCCCATAATCCCCCTGGTAGCCCCCTGCATTTCCCAGAATGCACTGTGGCACCAGCAGAGTTCCAGCATCTCACAGCACATGTAAACAGTGGCAAAGTGAGGATGTGGATGGCATTGATCTCACATGTTCACGGGTGATTATGATGATGACACGTTCTCCCAAGTTGAGAGGGTTATCTAGAGGAGGTGTAGCAGCTGTGATGGACTTCTGTCATGCCCCAACGTTGTCTTGTTGTTCGTACTTCACAAGTTGTGTTTACATTGTACCTTGAACCGGAACTCTGCTGAAACTGACCTCTCACGTGGGTCACGGACCACGAGATGGTGCGAGGTTCACAACTGAGAAACCACAAATTGGGTGCTACCAGCTGCTACCCTGGAATGACCACCATACATTTTTGTTTAGGTCATGGTGCACTGAGGCTGGATTATAAGTGTTGTTTTAGTCCCCTTAAATAGGACTGATTAGGTCAAAATTGACTACAGGCTCATGGTAAGTTGACAAAACCTCACAGCTGTCTTTGGTCCTAGGTTACTTTGTTTCATTCTCGCGGTACCCAAGGATCCTTCAAACTCCTACATATGGAGACTCACTTGAGGAGAACCACTTGAATTGTGATGAAATTTCACCTATGACATTCTGGACAAGTGGGCACCTGTGTGCTGGATCAAAGACCTCGAAAAGGCAGAGACGCCCACATTTCATCTTGCTGAGGCAGATGGATGGTTCAGTTGGAAACATAGGGATGGACCAGATGTCTATCTGGGTGGTTGCCATTTAGGACCCAAGGCGGTTTCATGTTGTGGCTGATGCTCCCCAACCTGACTTGAGACCAGTAACCATCCTTTACTAACAATAACTGGTAAAGTAGTTGGTAGTTTCTGATTAATCTTGGTTATTGTCCAGTGGTATCCTTTGGCGACACATTCTCACTCCCAGCACATTACATTTTGATGCTAGGTCAGTGCCCCTTGTGTCACAATGTGGTCGTGGTTGGTGTTTCCACACCAAGCAGCTCCCAGACTTGTCATATATTGATGTTTGGACACCACAAACCTTTTGTATCAAGATGTGACGAGTTGCATCCATTACCCAGGCCGAAGTCACCGAGGTGGTTAGAAAGCTCCTCGGTGGCAAGGCTCCTGGGGTGGATGAAATCCGCCCTGAGTACCTTAAGTCTCTGGATGTTGTGGGACTGTCTTGGCTGAGATGCCTCTGCAGCATCGCGTGGCGATCGGGGACAGTGCCTCTGGATTGGCAGACCGGGGTGGTGGTCCCTCTGTTTAAGAAGGGGGACCGGAGGGTGTGTTCCAACTATAGGGGGATCACACTCCTCAGCCTCCCCGGTAAGGTCTATTCCAGAGTACTGGAGAGGAGAATTCGACCGATGGTCGAACCTCGGATTCAGGAGGAGCAGTGTGGTTTTCGTCCTGGTCGCGGCACACTGGACCAGCTCTACACGCTCCATCAGGTGCTCGAGGGTTCATGGCAGTTCGCCCAACCAGTCCACATGTGTTTTGTGGATCTGGAGAAGGTGTTCGACTGTGTCCCTCGGGGCACCCTGTGGGGGGTGCTCCGGGAGTACGGCATCCGGGGTCCTTTGCTAAGGGCTATCCAGTCCCTGTACGACCACAGCAGGAGCTTGGTTCGCATTGCCGGTAGTAAGTCAAACCTGTTTCCAGTGCACGTTGGCCTCCGCCAGGGCTGTCCTTTGTCACTGGTTCTGTTCATTATTTTTATGGACAGAATTTCTAGGCGCAGCCAGGGTGTAGAGGGGGTCTGGTTTGGGAACCACAGAATCTTGTCTCTGCTGTTTTCAGATGATGTGGTTCTGTTGGCTTCATCAAATCAGGATCTTCAGCGTGCACTGGGGCAGTTTGCAGCCAAGTGTGAAGCCTCCGGGATGAAAATCAGCCCCTCCAAATCTGAGGCCATGGTTCTCGACCGGAAAAAGGTGCTTTTTCCTCTTCAGGACGGTGGAGTGTCCTTGCCTCAAGTGGAGGAGTTTAAGTATCTCAGGGTCTTGTTCACGAGTGAGGGACGGATGGAGCGTGAGATCGATAGACGGATCGGTGCAGCATCTGCAGTGATGCGGTCGCTGTATCGGACCGTCGTGGTGAAGAGAGAGCTGAGTAGGGGGGCAAAGCTCTCGATTTACCGATCGATCTACGTTCCGATCCTCACCTATGGTCATGAGATTTGGCTCATGACCGAAAGAACGAGATCGCGAGTACAAGCGGCCGAGATGAGTTTCCTCCGCAGGGTGGCTGGGCGCTCCCTTAGAGATAGGGTGAGGAGCTCGGTCACTCGGGAGGAGCTCAGAGTCGAGCCGCTGCTCCTCCACATCAAAAGTTGTCAGTTGAGGTGGCTCGGGCATCTTTTCCAGATGCCCCCTGGACGCTTCGCTGGAGAGGTATTCCGGGCACGTCCCATTGGGAGGAGGCCCCGGGGAAGACCCAGGACACGCTGGAGGGACTACATCTCTCGGCTGGCTTGGGAAGGCCTTGGGGTTCCCCCGGAGGAGCTGGGGGAGGTGTGTGTGGATCGGGAGGTCTGGGCGGCTTTGCTTGAGCTGCTGCCCCTGCGACCCGACTCCAGATAAAGCGGAAGAAAATTGATGGATGGATGGATGTGACAAGTTGGGAGTGAGAACGTGTTACCTTTGACATCAGGTCAAAGATATTTCTTAGATGGTGGCGTCCACCTGATGCTGTTACAGTGACATGATTAAACACTGAGTCCCATCATAGATTCACTCTGTCCCGTCCTCTTAGAGGAAACATCATCTTTATTATTACTTCACTGCACTACTTGAAAACATTACAGCGTGGACGTTCTAGTCCACCACCCTGGATGCCCACCAGGTTGACTGAGGCAGACCACTGGCCCGCTTTCCTGAAAGTAGGCAGGTATGATGTGGGCGTGTTGTAGTTCTGACCTTTCTGAAACCAGAGCAAATGGTACAAACAATCCATATTATATGCCAGGGGTGCTCAAACTCTTCCAGATGAAGGAAAAAAAAAATGGGTGCAGGACCATGGACCAAAATAAATGTTAACATTATCTCAGTCTACATAATATTTTGGATAAAAACTAAAACTAAATTCCAATATAATAAGGACCTTTCTCTCATCTCCTTGCAGTATTTTATTAATCTGCAGTCTACAGAGATAATAAAAATCCATATGCTTATTTTTGTATACCGCTGCTTCTGGTGCATAAGGTGCATTTTTTCTTTTTTTACTACTTTTCGAGGCCGAGCAACTTATACTGCCATATCGCATGTTTATTGTTAATAAGAATAACTGTCTTTTTATATCAGACTTTTAAAAAATGAAAACTAGATGAAAATAATGCACAAATATTATAAATGAAAGAGCTGAAAATACAGAAAAGAGGAGTGACTTATACTTCAGTGCAGATTTTTCCTCTTCAAGAAGCATTTTTGAACAGGTGCAACTTATACTCCAGAAAATACATATTACAAGGCAAAGACACAGTGTGAACACAGTGTGAAACTCCTTTATTTCACCTGTAACCTTTTAAATGAGATTAATTGTAATGTGCTTTTAATTTTGTTGTTTATTTATTACTAGTTTTAATTTTTTTTTTTAAGATGGTTTAAAATTTTAATGTGTGTAAACTTTTGGCTCCACATTCGTTGCTCATTGGGGACATAATACAGCACTGAAGCTGAATCAAGGTGTGTTTGAAAGCTTTAGAATGAAAATTATCACTTAATCTTGAAAAATGGATGAAAATCATCGTTATGTATACTATGTGTACAACATTTAACTTGCACATCACAAAATGCCTCAAAACATTTTGCTGATAGCAAAAAAAGGCCTCATGAAAAATCTGATGTTCTTTCTGAGGCCACTAGATGGCAGTGTGCATTTCAAAAAATGGTTGATCATCACAGAAGCTCCACAGAAACAGTTAGCCAAGCATATAGTTTTTAAGCAAAACCATAAAAGCAAGTATGAATTTTTATCTGTAAACACCAACTTTTTCCTTTTTTAATGCAATTCTTAAATGTTTGGACTGTGTTTAAAAGGTGCGGTTATATTTGAAGGCAGATCCAAAAACTTTTTCCATTACAAGACGAGGCCTTATGATAGCACTGAACCTGTCCCATTTTGGCTCCAAAGGGTTTATTTGTTATTATCTATCGTCCACCTGGTCGTTACTGTGAGTTTCTTTGTTATTTTTCAGACCTTTTGTCTGACTTTTGAACCCTGTTACTTATTTATTGTATTTTTTCACACCTTGAGACTGCAGCAGAATCAGAAACTAATCCAAAATGCATCACATGGTTAAAGAAAAGATTCCCATTCCATTTTTCTTCTCATACATGCTAATATTGTAGGATTTTTGTCTGTGTTTAAATGTCTTCACACCTTCACAAGACTCATGTGAGCGTTTGAGGAAGGGGAATGAATTTTGGTGCTGCTGTTTCTGAATGACTGGCTTTTGCCTTCCAGGCAGTGGTGTGTACGTATGCATGTGTTTGTTTCTGCATGGTGTTTGCAGCCACAGTCCGGGGCCGCGGCGCTGTAAATGTCAGGCGTCATCAGGCGTTTGTGCCGTGTGTGCCCTTGTATGGAGGGGAAAGTGCTGATGTTGCAGATCTCAGCCTTTGATTTAGACACGAAAGGCAGGCGGCAGCAAACGCACTGAGGCATGAAGGTAAATTCCCATAATTCACAGCTGAAAGGTTAGCCAGTGGCGTGCTTTGCTCCTCCCTCATGTCAGTCGCTAACAAATGTCACCAGACTGCACATTTGCTCAGTTTGTGTGCGTCTGTAGACGTGATGTAGTGTATTTTTGTCTGTAGACTAAATGTGCTGCGTTTGTGTTTCAGCGCCGACGTTGTTCTGCTGCACCTTCAGTCAGGATGTTTTGTAGAATATCTGAGTATGATTTATCAGTCTACATGCACTTCAGTATTCAGTAACTCCTTATATCGTCTGCTACCTGGAACCACAGGGTACCATGTTGCTAACACCCCTGTTCCACAGGGCGCCGTTCTACTACGATCAGCCATGATCCAAAAAAGTGCAAGAATAGAATGAAACAGCTTTATCCCGTTTGACTCCTAACAGGCTGGTTTATAAAGTGCAGATGTGGCAATCTGTCTGAAAACGAAAGCAGGGAGTGGCGTCCTTGGCCAGAACTGCTGCTTCGGCTTCAGATTTTTACCCCGATGGACCTCGATCAACCAGGTTTCAAGCCTTGCTCACCACAAATACACCGTTTAAAGAAGTTTGAAAATGATTGATGAAGCTGTTAGGACTACGAACACTCAGACATTACCACGCACTAGTGACAATTTTGCAAATCTGGATGAAATTTTTGAACAGTTCTAAAATTTGACCTTGATTTCAATCTGGTGGCGTTGATGGCTGTAACTCCTACATCCACCATGTTTGTTCAAAACTGACAAAGACGGATCAAGAAATTATTACATTCCTTCAAAACGCACCCCGATTTGCTATTCAGGATGAAACGGGAAGGAACGGCGCTCTGTGGCATAGCCCTGTTACACACCTGAAGGTGATGTGGGATACCTTGATGTATATTAATTAATGGATTCACCACCAGGGGACATTCATGTCGAGCAAAAGTACAGAAAATCACCTCCACAAGTACATGACTTCAGCATCTTTTATTCAATTACTCTCAGACTCTTACACCTTTGACTCCGCTGACCTATCATCTACCTGATCCACCATCTGTTACAGATCCTACCCTCTGCTGAGATTTCAGGCCGGCTGCCACTCAACAGAACCGGCACAACAGACAAGGCGGTCAAAACTGGTCTCACCTGAATTGTCACATGACTATACCATTATGGATTACATTGGCATCACTCAACACCAAAGGTAACCTTCCACCTACTAAATGAGCACACATTGGCAAATGCATGTTTTGATCTGGAAGTACCAGCCCATGTCCACTGTCCGATGTCCAGGTTCCACTCCCATCCTTCATTTGTCACCAAGTACCACCTCTGGAGATGAAACTCTGGAAGTCCCTGGCAGTCTGAAAATGAAGTGCAGTACCAATGGTGAAAACATGAAGTTCCCTTTCTGTGGTGGAAATGTTCACACCAAATGTTCATACCATGAAGGAGTCTAGATGAGAAACCTCTAGGTGATGTTACAGATGCCTCCGCCGTCTTATTCAGTCAGCCCACCAATCCTCGTTGGCAACACGTGATGGATTCGATAGTGTTGGTTCACCATGGTGATTAATGTTAAGAGACGTCAGAGACCAACCTGCTTTTATTTATATGGAAACATCACAAGATGAGCTGGTCTCTCGGAGTGAAACACAGAGCACAGAGATTTGTCATAGTTCTCCTCCTCATCAACCTCCTACTTCCTCCTGGAGTTAAATTAATAGACACTCGCACACAATTGAGAATACAGCATAAATTTCACATAACAGCCCTTTGCTTCATTACAGCCTGTGAGTTATTAGCTAATTTGCTGCCTTGGAATTTCTAACGACTCTGAGTGAACTAAGGTGTGGTGAGTTTGCTAAACGTGCTTCGTGGAGTTTGACGGGCAGCCTGTGGATGGCTGGAGGTCGCTGTAGCTGAACATATGCAGGATCTAACTTTGGTTTGCATCAGTGCAGTTTACAGTATCTTTTTATCTGTGGAATACAAACAAATACCGACTTTGAACGAAAACGTTTTGATGTGAAACCTACAACCCGGTCTCAAGGCATGTCGTGATTCAGCAGCACGAAATATACATTAATCTATTGGTTTGTGATATTGCCACAAAAAGCACCTCAATTTTTGTCACGGCAGCACAAATTCATTCTAAAGGCCCGGTCCCAATGGGGAGAGCATTCATTGCGTATGAATTGAGTATACAAATTACGGGTGTTCGTTGTCGTCCACAACAAAATTGGCCAAAAATGACAAAAGTTCCAGTATGAATTACAGATATATTAATGTATAGTGAATATATGACGAACAATCACGGATGTATAACTCATGTATTGAGAATGCATCGCGCACGTGTGGCAGCAACAGAGGTTGTAATGTGCGTGCGCAGCATCTGCTTTGCGGTCATAACAGAAGTGCACTCGGGCCTTTCGGCATCACTATTCACACCAACACCACAGGCTCTGGAGCAACTGCTGGACTTGGACACGTTGATTGGTATGTTGTTGGATGGCAGCAACTATCACACTACGTCTTTACGGATCCATAACTACATCCATATGTCTCCACAGCCGGACTGGCACTGACTGGCAAGTATGTTGATTTCTGTTTGTTATGCATTCACAAATTCAATAGGCTTCTACTGGTGGTTGGCTCTCACTGCGGTATTGTATCACTTCCTGTTCCGGAGCACAGCGTTGTTTTGCTGTATCTGTTAGCTGTTTAATTTGCGTAGTTAGATTGATCTAGATAATGAGATAACGATTTGTTTCACAGCGTAATCTTCACGTGCCTTAACTAAAGCACTCCCTCTGCTGAATCACCTCTAAATTATTTAAACATTATTGACTTTGTGTGTTTTTAGGAATCCGCTAGCTTAGCGCAGCTACTAGCTCTTAGCCGGTTTAGCATGGCAGCTTCTCCTGTCTCTCCCGCACTTCTCTGCTCTGGGTGTGAAATGTTTAGTTATTCCTCGGCCTCCTTTAGCAGTAATGGTACTTGTAATAAGTGTAGCTTATTCGTAGCTTTGGAGGCCAGGCTGGGCGAATTGGAGACTCGGCTCCACACCTTGGAAAATCCTACAGCTAGCCAGGCCCCTGTAGTCAGTGCGGACCAAGGTAGCTTAGCCGCCGTTAGCTGCCCCCAGCAGATCCCGAGCAGCCGGGAAAGCAGGCCGGCTGGGAGACTGTGAGGAGGAAGCATAGTCCTAAACGGAAGCCCCCTGTACACCACCAACCCGTTCACATATCTAACCGTTTTTCCCCACTCGGCGACACACCCGCCGAGGAACAAACTCTGGTTATTGGCAACTCTTTTGAGAAATGTGAAGTTAGCGACACCAGCAACCATAGTCAATTGTCTTCCGGGGGCCAGAGCAGGCGACATTGAAGGAAATTTGAAACTGCTGGCTAAGGCTAAGTGTAAATTCGGTAAGATTGTAACTCACGTCGGCAGTAATGACACCCGGTTACGCCAATCGGAGGTCACTAAAATTAACATTGAATTGGTGTGTAACTTTGCAAAAACAATGTCGGACTCAGTAGTTTTCTCTGGGCCCCTCCCCAATCAGACTGGGAGTGACATGTTTAGCCGCATGCTCTCCTTGAATTGCTGGCTGTCTAAGTGGTGTCCAAAAAATGAGGTGGGCTTCATAGATAATTGGCAAAGCTTCTGGGGAAAGCCTGGTCTTGTTAGGAGAGACGGCATCCATCCCACTTTGGATGGAGGAGCTCTTATTTCTAGAAATCTGGCCAATTTTATTAAACCCTCCAAACCGTGACTACCCAGGGTTGGGACCAGGAGGCAGAGTTGTAGTCTTACACACCTCTCTGCACCTTCTCTCCCCCTGCCACCCCCCAATACCCCATCCCCGTAGAGACGGTGCCTGTTCCCAGCCCACCAACAACCAGTACAAATCTATTTAAGCATAAAAATTCAAAAAGAATAATAATATAGCACCTTCAACTGCATCGCAGACTAAAACAGTTAAATGTGGTCTATTAAACATTAGATCTCTCTCTTCTAAGTCCCTGTTAGTAAATGATATAATAATTGATCAACATATTGATTTATTCTGCCTTACAGAAACCTGGTTACAGCAGGATGAATATGTTAGTTTAAATGAGTCAACACCCCCGAGTCACACTAACTGCCAGAATGCTCGTAGCACAGGCCGAGGGGGAGGATTAGCAGCAATCTTCCACTCCAGCTTATTAATTAATAAAAACCCAGACAGAGCTTTAATTCATTTGAAAGCTTGACTCTTAGTCTTGTCCATCCAAATTGGAAGTCCCAAAAACCAGTTTTATTTGTTGTTATCTATCGTCCACCTGGTCGTTACTGTGAGTTTCTCTGTGAATTTTCAGACCTTTTGTCTGACTTAGTGCTTAGCTCAGATAAGATAATTGTAGTGGGCGATTTTAACATCCACATAGATGCTGAGAATGAGAGCCTCAACACTGCATTTAATCTATTATTAGGCTTAACTGGCTTTGCTCAAAATGTAAATGAGTCCACCCACCACTTTAATCATACTTTAGATCTTGTTTTGACTTATGGTATGGAAATTGAAGACTTAAAAGTATTCCCTGAAAACCCCCTTCTGTCTGATCATTTCTTAATAACATTTACATTTACTCTGATGGACTACCCAGCAGTGGGGAATAAGTTTCATTACAGTAGAAGTCTTTCGGAAAGTGCTGTAACTAGGTTTAAGGATATGATTCCTTCTTTGTTATGTTCTCCAATGTCATATACCAACACAGTGCAGAGTAGCTACCTAAACTACGTGAATGAGATAGATTATCTCAATAGTAGATTATATCAATAGTTTTACATCTTCATTGAGCACAACTTTGGATGCTGTAGCTCCTCTGAAAAAGAGAGCCTTAAATCAGAAGTGCCTGACTCCGTGGTATAACTCACAAACTCGCACCTTAAAGCAGATAACCCGTAAGTTGGAGAGGAAATGGCGTCTCACTAATTTAGAAGATCTTCACTTAGCCTGGAAAAAGAGTCTGTTGCTCTATAAAAAAGCCCTCCGTAAAGCTAGGACATCTTACTACTCATCACTAATTGAAGAAAATAAGAACAACCCCAGGTTTCTTTTCAGCACTGTAGCCAGGCTGAGAAAGAGTCAGAGCTCTATTGAGCCGAGTATTCCTTTAACTTTAACTAGTAATGACTTCATGACTTTCTTTGCTAATAAAATTTTAACTATTAGAGAAAAAAATTACTCATAACCATCCCAAAGACATATCGTTATCTTTGGCTGCTTTCAGTAATGCTAGTATTTGGTTAGACTCTTCTCTCCGATTGTTCTGTCTGAGTTATTTTCATTAGTTACTTCCTCCAAACCATCAACATGTCTATTAGACCCCATTCCTACCAGGCTGCTCAAGGAAGCCCTACCATTAATTAATGGTTCCATCTTAAATATGATCAATCTATCTTTATTAGCTGGCTATGTACCACAGGCTTTTAAGGTGCAGTAATTAAACCATTACTTAAAAAGCCATCACTTGACCCAGCTATCTTAGCTAATTATAGGCCAATCTCCAAGTTTCCTTTTCGCTCAAAAATTCTTGAAAGGGTAGTTGTAAAACAGCTAACTGATCATCTGCAGAGGAATGGTCTATTTGAAGAGTTTCAGTCAGGTTTCAGAATTCATCATAGTACAGAAACAGCATTAGTGAAGGTTACAAATGATCTTCTTATGGCCTCAGACAGTGGACTCATCTCTGTGCTTGTCCTGTTAGACCTCAGTGCTGCTTTTGATACTGTTGACCATAAAATTTTATTACAGAGATTAGAGCATGCCATAGGTATTAAAGGCACTGCGCTGCGGTGGTTTGAATCATATTTATCTAATAGATTACAATTTGTTCATGTAAATGGGGAGTCTTCTTCACAGACTAAGGTTAATTATGGAGTTCCACAAGGTTCTGTGCTAATACCAATTTTATTCACTTTATACATGCTTCCCTTAGGCAGTATTATTAGAAAGCATTGCTTAAATTTTCATTGTTACGCAGATGATACCCAGCTTTATCTATCCATGAAGCCAGAGGACACACACCAATTAGTTAAACTGCAGGATTGTCTTACAGACATAAGGACATGGATGACCTCTAATTTCCTGCTTTTAAATTCAGATAAAACTGAAGTTATTGATGCTGAAAAATTAATTCATGCATTTATTTCCTCTAGGCTGGACTATTCTAATTCATTATTATCAGGTTGTCCTAAAAGTTCCTTGAAAAGCCTTCAGTTAATTCAAAATGCTGCAGCTAGAGTACTGACGTGGACTAGAAGGAGAGAGCATACGAGGTCTGTCAATAAAGTAACAGTCCTTTTTATTTTTTCAAAAACTATATGGATTTCATTCATATGTTTTTACGTCAGACAAGCTTGAACCCTCGTGCACATGCGTGAGTTTTTCCACGCCTGTCGGTGATGTCATTCGCCTGTGAGCACGCTTTGGGAAGGAGTGGTCCCGCCCCCTCATCGGATTTTCACTGTCTGGAAATGGCGGAATGAAAAGGACTTTTTTTCCCATCAGAATTTTTTCAGAAGCTGTTAGAGACTGGCACCTGGAAACCATTCGAAAAATTTATTTGGCTTTCGGTGAAAATTTTACGGGCTTCACAGAGATTAAGGTCTGTTAGTACAGCTTTAAGGACCCCTTTAAGGACCCTCGGCGTGCCACGCTCCGAGCTGCGAAAACGCGGCACAAGCCACCGGACCATTTCTAAACGGATGGCTCTGTGGATACGAGACCGTCGTGTGCTCTTTCTCTGGTTATCACAAGAGCTGGACATCAGCCATTTTCCGGCAGATTTCACTTTTAACAAGAGATTTTGTCATGGAAAGCCGTGCGGAGGCTTCGTGCGTCACGACCGATTCGCTTTGGAAGCGAGACAAAGGAACACCTCCTTTTCGGCGTGTTAGAGGACAAGTTTGGACATGTCCAGCTCTCCACATTTTCACTGATACTTACTGGACTGGTAAGCATTGAAAGCCGAGATAGACATGTCCAAACTTGTCCTCTGACAAGCCGAAACGGAGGTGTTCCTTTGTCTGTGCTTCCAAAGGGAATCGGCCTTTACGTGCGAAGCCTCAGCGCGGCTTTCCATTTCCTTAAAGGAGTCCTTAAAGCTGTAGTAACAGACTTTAATCTCTGTGAAGCCCGTAAAACTTTCACCGAAAGCGTGATAAATTTTTCTAATGGTTTCCAGGTGCCAGTCTCTAACAGCTTCTGAAAAAATTCTGATGGAAAAAAAGTCCTTTTCATTCCGCCATTTCCAGACAAAGAAAATCCGATGAGGGGGCGGGACCACTCCTTCCCAAGGCGTGCTCACAGGCGAATGACGTCACCAACAGGCGTGGAAAAACTCACGCATGCGCACGAGGGTTCAAGCTTGTCTGACGTAAAAACATATGAATCAAATCCATATAGTTTTTGAAAAAAATAAAAAGGACTGTTACTTTATTGACAGACCTCGTATTTCACCCATATTGGCTTCTCTTCATTGGCTCCCTGTTAATTCCATAATAGAATTTAAAATTCTTCTTACTTATAAGGTTTTGAATAATCAGGTCCCATCTTATCTTAGGGACCTCTTAGTACCATATCACCCCAATAGAGCGCTTCTCTCTCAGACTGCAGGCTTACTTGTAGTTCCTAGGGTTTGTAAGAGTAGAATGGGAGGCAGAGCCTTCAGCTTTCAGGCTCCTCTCCTGTGGAACCAGCTCCCAATTCAGATCAGGGAGACAGACACCCTCTCTACTTTTAAGATTAGGCTTAAAACTTTAGTTTTTGCTACAGCTTATAGTTAGGGCTGGATCAGGTGACCCTGAACCATCCCTTAGTTATGCTGCTATAGACTTAGACTGCTGGGGGGTTCCCATGATGCACTGAGTGTTTCTTTCTCTTTTTGTTCTGTATGCACCACTCTGCATTTAATCATTAGTGATTGATCTCTGCTGTCTTGGTTGAGTTGGTGAAGGAGTAGGAGAAGGTTATGGTTATGGTTAGGGTTAGGGTTGGGTGTAGGAGTAGGGTTAGTAATAGTGAGTTAAAAAAACCCCGTCACAAAAATTTCGGAGCACGTACAAAAAAAAAAAAGAGAGACTGGGCTGGAAACTGACTGTGTATCAGGTTATTTCTGTTTATACAAAACCTAAATAGATCCCTGTCGTTTGATTGGTTTGTAAGTCATATGGTCTTAATATTTGTCTCTTTGTATGATGATGATGCTGGAGGTTTCTTCCTGTTAAAAGGGAGTTTTTCCTTTCCACTGTTGCCAAGTGCTTGCTCACAGGGGGTCATTTTGACCGTTGGGGTTTTTACGTAATTATTGTATGGCTTTGCCTTACAATATAAAGTGCCTTGGGGCAACTGTTTGTTGTGATTTGGCGCTATATAAATAAAATTGATTGATTGATTGATTTACGTCATTTTTCACGCAATTGCTCATTTTTGTTCCAGTAAATGTTCATTTTGGTCCCACACATTTTGTTCCATTGAATAACTCCGCTGCCTTTTCTGTAAAATATCAATCAGGGACCTGAAAAATATGTCCATGATACGAGTACGAAAAATCGCAGTCAACACACACATACGCCTTTAAGCCTGATACAGACACGGCACAGCAGTGTTGCCAACTTGGCGACTTTCTCGCTAAATCTGACGACTTTCCAAACTCTTTTTCTCTGTCTTTTCTGGTGTTTGGCGACTCAAAAGCAAATGCACATATTGATGTCGTCCCTGTTCTCACCGAGCAGCAGCGGGTCTCTCCACCTCCGCTGTAGCTGCAAAGCGCTGAGCGGAGGGATATCTACATCGATTTCAGACACGCACGTGCGATGCCTCCGCGGGTGTTCCGCGTTAAATGTCAGACCTGACTCGGACTCGCTCAGCCTGCTTAGCTCGTTTGCTGCGCTGTGACTAATTAGTCTCCAGACTTTGAGGATCCGCGGCCTTGAGAAGTTATTTTATTTTGAGGAGCAATAAATAAATAAACAAACAACAATCAGGTTTATTTGTCGTTCTAAATATGATTAAGATGTTGTTACTCACTTTTTTGTCTCTCCCACAATGTTTTTTTTCAAAACTGTATTTCAACAAATACATTAACAGTAAACAAACAAAGGACGAGGCCACAATAACATTCACAGTATTATCATTATAAATAAAAAGAGATAGAAAAAATAATTGTACAATAACAAACATTAATTCTCTTAAAAAAAATTCATTATAGAACGTGACAGTTTTGTGACATTTGGGAGAATTTATAAACTTAATATTGCTTATATGTTGTTCAAATTCAGCGAGAAGTCCGTGTAAATTTCTTTTCAATACTCTGCATTTATAAATATAGAATTTACCAAACAATATTAAAAGCTTGGTAACGTATTCAGTGATCTCTCCCACCATGTTTTTTTTAATCCTACAACATTTGTTATGATGTTATAATATGCAAATAATATATGCAAATTAGATGATGGCGCCATTTATCGACTAGTGACTTTTAGGACAGCCAATAGCTACTTTTCTTACTGAGCAGTTGGCAACACTGTGACAAAGTCAAACATTCAATTAATAATCTGTATTTCATGAGGTGTTTTAGTTCGGTCTTTCCATTATGTTGTTCTGCTTTCTTTCCTAATCTTATTTCCTTTGTATGTCAGTCATGAGACAGATGTTGAGAGTCCGAGTTCTCCACGTTACCATCATTTACCACACGACTCCAAACTTAGATCGGCTCCCGCGCTTGAGAGCACTCTTGCAGTTGTCCTTACAGTGAAGCAGTGGTTGTCCAGCATTTCTTGTTCCATCCACTGAAGATGATTTTTGACCAGTTTGATTTCTATGTCCTCTATGTTGTCCTTTTTATGACTTCCTCATCTGAGACAAACTGGTCTCGTTTGAGGCACGGTATAGACCTGAGATGATGTTGCTGGATGGCTGTCAGATGATTTTCGTTGATGGTTCGTTTACGCACAGAAGAAGAGGAGCAACATTGTTGCAGTCAGTTCTGTACAGTTGAACACAGGATGCACTTTGTATTCATACATTCATCTCTTCATTCATCATACAGTCTTTGGATACATAACTGTTAAGATACTTAAAGTGATAATGTGCCATAAAACCCACACACTGAGTGATCGGTGTTATTACTGTGTGTTTACGTGGGTAATGGCGAACATGGAAATATGTTTACTGAACACTGAATACTGAATAGATTTTGTTTGTGCAGAGAGGTGAGGAAGGAATGCTTAGGTCATATGGATTAACAACTGTGCACACACTTGAATATAACCAGAGTAGAACCAGAATAGAATCAGAGCAAGAAGGTCATGGGATTGCTTCCCAGCTGGTCCTTTCTGTCTTGTGTGAGCTCCTCCCACTTCCAAAGACATGCAGGTTAGATGAATTGGTGACTGTAAATTGACCGTAGGTGTGAGTGAATGTTTGTCTGTGGCTCTGATTGACTGGCGTCCTGTTCGTGGTGAAGCCCACCTCTCATGCAGTGACTGCTGTGACTGGCTGCAGCCTCCCTGACTCTAACCTGGAATAAGCAGGTATTATACAAAATAAATGAATGAATGAACCACAGCCATGTGAAATGAATATTGCATGCAACATGTGATGATGTCATACAAGAAATAAGTTTTGGCCATACTGTTGGATTTTTGAACATGTTTGAATTGTTGCAATGCAGATTATAAATCACACCTGTCAAAAAAAGTATCGTGAAGAGAACAAAAAAGCACATTATGTATTTATTTATAAATCAATTGAGCAGAAGCTAACAAGTTAAATAGTGTTGTATCAGACACAAAACATGAGTTATCGGCTACATTTGGCCACTGAACATGTGACGTAAGCATGGAATGTACAGTAGTGTTCACAATAATAGTAGCATCTGCTGTTGATGCTACAAACTCAAAATTATTATGTTCAAACTGCTTTTTAACAATCCTGTGAATCACTAAACTAGTATTTAGTTGTATAACCACAGTTTTTCATGATCTGCGAGGCATTCATTTTGTTGGATTGGAACCAAGAGTTTGCTCGTTTACTAGTGTGCTTGGGGTCATTGTCTTGTTGAAACACCCATCTCAAGGGCATGTCCTCTTCAGCATAAGGCAACATGACCTCTTCAAGTATTTTGACATATCCAAACTGATCCATGATACCTGGTATGTGATATATAGGCCCAACACCATAGTAGGAGAAACATGCCCATATCATGATGCTTGCACCACCATGCTTCACTGTCTTCACTGTGAACTGTGGCTTGAATTCAGAGTTTGGGGTCATCTCACAAACTGTCTGCGGCCCTTGGACCCAAAAAGAACAATTTTACTCTCATCAGTCCACAAAATATTCCTCCATTTCTCTTTAGGCCAGTTGATGTGTTCTTTGGCAAATTGTAACCTCTTCTGCACATGTCTTTTATTTAACAGAGGGATTTTGCGGGGATTCTTCCAAATAAATTAGCTTCACACAGGCGTCTTCTAACTGTCACAGCACTTACAGGTAACTCCAGACTGTCTTTGATCATCCTGGAGCTGATCAGTGGGTGAGCCTTTGTCATTCTGGTTATTCTTCTATCCATTTTGATGGTTGTTTTCCATTTTCTTCCACGCGTTTCTGTTTGTTTTTGTCCATTTTAAAGCATTGGAGATCATTGTAGATGAACAGCCTATAATTTTTTGCACCTGCGTATAAGTTTTCCCCTCTCCAATCAACTTTTTAATCAAACTACGCTGTTCTTCTGAACAGTGTCTTGAACGTCCCATTTTCCTCAGGCTTTCAAAGAGAAAAGCATGTTCAACAGGTGCTGGCTTCATCCTTAAATAGGGGACACCTGATTCACACCTGTTTATTCCACAAAATTGACGAACTCACTGACTGAATGCCACACTACTATTATTGTAAACACCCCCTTTTCTACTTTTTTTTTTACTAATAGCCCAATTTCATAGCCTTAAGAGTGTGCATATCATGAATGCTTGGTCTTGTTGGATTTGTGAGAATCTACTGAATCTACTGGTACCTTGTTTCCCATGTAACAATAAGAAATATACTCAAAACCTGGATTAATCTTTTTAGTCACATAGCACTACTATTATTCTGAACACTACTGTATAAAAGTGACACGCTGGATCTCCACTCGTCACCTCCATCAGCTGAAACGATCGGAGGAATGAAAAGCTGAGTGAAAATGGGCCGTGTGGGTTCATCCAGATGCATGCAAACCTTTTATTCTGAGATAATTTATTTGACAAACAGCATCATCTGGACGGTTCCTGATCACATTTAGGTTTTACTTTGGACAGAAGTTAACAAGAGATGGTTGAGATTGTTTTATTTTGTTCGATTAAAAAAACTTTTTAGATTGTCTCATCCTTCACACTGGCACCGGCTGATTTCCTCCTTACTGATTTCCTCTTCTCTGCTGCAGGATTTACGGTTTGCTGTTTTCAGCTTTTAAAAGATGCAGTGAATTCAGCTTGTGTCTAAGAGTACTTGTGGGTTTAAGAGAAAATGGTGGTAAGTCGAACCCTCCCAGTCTTCCTGAGGTGAGAAACAAAAGGAGCAGAGCTCCACACAGACCCAGTGTCCCACCGAGGGAGAAGCTTAGCAGCCACCCGGGTCACGGAGGTGAGGGCTGCTCGGCTCGGCTGCAGCCCAGGACCGACATCACCGCTGCCAGCCTTCCAGGAAATTACTGCAGGGACAGAGAAGCAGCTCTGACTCCCACAGCTCGTCGCACGAACACACAGACGCCTCCACCCACATGTTCCAGCCAGCATCTACGTCCAGCGCAAATTAAGGTGCTGTGATCACAGCACGGCAAATTGGAGGAAATGTTACCACCATATTTTCAGGAGTATAAGTCACACCTGTCAAATACCCCTGAGGAGGATAAAACTTAAGTACTCAGTAACACGTGCACACCACAGCATGTACTGTTACTTAACAAAAGGATCTTTAAAATGACAAAAATAACCAAGATGGACAAAAAATGTGCATTTTACAACATATTGGATTTATTTGATTCAGTTTGGACCAAAGGAATTGTCAGATGGACACGGATAGAAAAGTGAACAGAGGATTGATGTAGGAAGACCTCAGCTTGTGGTGTGTACGCTAAAGCTTTTTAAATTCCTAAAGCAAACAAGATGGACAGATAAATGTGTGATGGACAACATATTTGATGTTTGATGCAGATGAAAGGATTGCTGGTCCACAGCACTGGAAATACTAAAACAAATCAAAAATAAATAAATACATAAATAAATAAAAATTCAAATGAACTTGTATTTTTATTGTAATCAGCTTTTTTTTAATGTGGAGGTTGTTTGTTTGTTTATTATTGCGGATTTTGTTTAGGGTCCTGTTAACTCATTGAGTGCCAGCCATGTTCAAAGTTCAGAGCATCCCAGTGCCAGGATTTTTTCAGCATTTGAGTGTTTTTTCAAGACCCATAGAAAATTGAGTTCTATGTCCATGTCAACAACAAACATACTACAAGAAAAGAAAACAGAAGAAAAGAAATTGGCTCAATGACGCGTCTTTGGTGCGGGGCATTACTATCGGAAAAGACGCGTTTTAGAGTCAACGGCATTGAGTTAATAACAAGAAATGTCCTTTTTTCCCTAGTATACGAGGTCTATTAGAAAAGTATCCGACCTTATTATTTTTTTCAAAAACCATATGGATTTGAATCACGTGTGATTACATCAGACATGCTTGAACCCTCGTGGGCATGCAAAAGTTTTGTTCACGCCTGTCGGTTACGTCATTCGCCTGTGGGCAGTCTTTGAGTGAGGAGTGGCCCACCCGCTCGTCGATTTTTTTCATTGTTTAGGAATGGCTCAGAGACTGCTGCTTTGTTTGATCAAAATGTTTTCAAAACTGTAAGGCACAACTGAGTGGACACCATTCGATAAATTCAGCTGGTTTTCGGTAAAAATTTTAATGGCTGATGAGAGATTTTGGTCTGGTAGTGTCGTCGTAAGGATGGCCCACGGCGCCTGACGGCAATCTGCGCTTCAAGGCGGCAGCGTCTCGCCGTTTCAAGTTGAAAACTTCCACATTTCAGGCTCTGTTGACCCAGTAAGTCGTCAGAGAACAGAGAACTTTCAGAAGAAGTCGGCATGAGGAGTTTATTCAGACATTCCATTGTTAACGGACATTTTGTAATGAAAGAACGTGCGGGCAGAGTCGCATGTCGGGCTGGACCCGACTGCGGGGGGTCGCGACAGGAAAAACACCACCGTTGGAAACCTTAACGGGAAAGTTGGAACATGCCCAAGCTGTTAAACAATTTCTCAGTTACTCACTTGTTGAAAGCCATCAAAAGCCGCCTGAATTTTACAAATGGTTTTCAACACGGAGGTGTTTCTCCTGTCGCGGCGCACACAGATTCGCCAAGTCGTCACGGAAAGGACTCGGCGAATTTGCGCGCACGTCTTTCATTAAAAAATGTCCTTAAACAGTGGAATGTCCACATAAAGTCCTCATGCCGGCCTCTTCTGAATCTTCTCTGTTCTCTCACGACATCCTGGGTAAATTAAGCCTTAAATTAGGATGTTTTCAGGTCGAAACAGGACGACGACGGCGCCTGGAAGCGCTGCGCGACGTCCCGCTCCGTGGGAAGTCCTTACACCGACAGAAACACCCCATAATCCCTCATCAGCCATTAAACATTTCACCGAAAACCAGCTTAATTTCTCGAATAGTGTCCACTCAGATATTCCTCACAGGTCCAGAAAAAAATTTGATAAAGCAACGAGCGCCGTCTGGAGCAACATGTAAAACAAAGGAATTCAGCCGAGAGGGCGGGACCACATCTCACTCAAGGCCTGCCCACAGGGAAATGACGTCACCGACAAGCGTGAAAAAACTCACGCATGCGCACGAGGGTTCAAGCATGATTGATGTAATCGCACGTCATTCAAATTCATATAGTTAAAAAAAAAAATAAAAGTGTTGCTTTCTTATCTAATAGACCTCGTATGTTGCATGGATCTCCCAAACTAGTAAAAACAAAACAAAAACAACAACAACAACAACAAAAAATCTGTGGTGGATATTCAATAAAATCACTTTACTCTCACAACCAACTCATCCTCTCACAATAAACCCTTATTATGAATTTTTCTGTCACCCAGATCCAGAAGAATCTTCGATAACCAAACTTTCATGCAGCTTGACATGAGAGCGGCGACAGACCAAAGGAATGTAATTTGAGCTGATTATTGGTCTCATGACTGTGCGAGCTCGCTGGCCTACACCAGTCATTCCATAGCTTTACGATGTTATCACATAGCTGACTCAAAAAGCTTGATGAGCTTATGTGCAAGTTAATATTTTCTATTATATAATGGCTAAGTGGATCCTTGTCCTTTGATTGATGCTTTGTATGTCACATGACATGGATTAATTCATCCCATTTGTGTTGCATTGCATTTAGAGTGCGGCTTGGTTCCATTTAGAGTGCAAATTTGGTTCCATACGTTTGGTACCATTGCACTCTGCACACAGACACACACACACACACGCTCGTGCACGCATATCTGTGCACACCCACACGTGCTTGTGCACGCACATGCATGTGTGTGTGCGCGGGGGACAACGACTCTACTGAGACATGATTTGATTGAGCTAACTGACACTGCTAATTCTTGTAACAATCAATCAATCTATCAATCAAGTTTTATTTCTATAGCACTTTACAACAGTTTTCACTAAACCAAAGTGCTTTCCAATAGCACCAGCTAGAGATAAAATAAAAAGTATGAAAAACACAATAAGAGCATCCAAAATAGAATAAAAATAGACAAAAAAGTGTCAAAGCAATTATGTGCAAAAAGCTGCCCTGAACAAGTATGTTTTTAACTTAGCTTTAAACAGAGGCAAGCTATTAATGGACCTCAGTTCAGGAGGTAATGCATTCCACAACTTAGGACCTGCTACTGCAAAAGAACGGTCACCCCATTGTTTGGACCTGGACCTGGGAACCTCCAGAAAGTTTTGGTCAGCAGACCGAAGTGCTCTGACAGGGTTGTGTGTTTTTAACAGGTCACATAAATAAGAAGGTGCAATGCCATTTACAGCTTTAAAAACAAACATTAACAGTTTAAAATCAACTCTAAAACGGACTGGAAGCCAGTGACTCATATTACCCCCATTCTGTCCTCCCTGCACTGGGTTCCTATCAAATTTCATATTGATTTTAAAATTTTAGTTTTGACTTTTAGAGCCTTGCATGGTCAGGCCCCCAAATATGTGTTGGACATGTTGAGCCCATACATCTCTGGTCGCTCCCTTCGTTCCTCGGAGCAGAACCTCCTCACGGTTCCAAGAACCCGCTTTAAAACCAGGGGAGACTTATCCTTTCAAGTTGTGGCTCCTAAACTTTGGAAAAATCTCCCTCTGTTCCTTCGTGCGACCGTCTCTGTGGACTCTTATAGAAGGCAGCTAAAGACATTTTTGTTTGGTCAAGCTTTTAGTTGACTTCGTTCTCTTAATCACTGTTTATTTATTTATTTGTCTTTTAACATGGTTGTGTATTTTTGTTTTACCTTTTGTGAAGCACTTTGTGATTTTTATCTGTGAAAGGTGCCATATAAATAACGTTTCTTCTTCTTCTTCAAATGACAAGGATCTATTTTAGCCATTATATAAAACAAATAATGTTTTTACATTCCTTCAATGGAATGAATATTTAATTTGCCTTGTTGAATGGTTTGTTCCAGCTTTCACCTCATGAAATAGTCGTACCACTGAAATCATAAACATTCATTTGTATACTAGTCTAGGCTTGTTAGGGACCAGCACCACCTAGTGGGTAAGTTCACCTTGCCTTAGTGACGGTAAAAATTTGCGAATTATTACTACATAGCTCCAAATTGATACCATGATACTGGTGGCAGACTGTGTAATTTGTCACTTGACATGTACGTTTCAAAAGCATCTCACTGTTTCAGTGAGACCAGCGTCTTCAGGACGCAGTGAAACCGGCGTCCTTTTGTTTCTTCATCTGAAAAAAAAACTTTCCTCTGGGAAAGTCACGCAGTCTCATTTCTTATCTGCGTCTGCCATGTTCAAGAAGAGCCGGCAGCTCCGCTCCATCCTTTGAAAATGGTGACGCTCTGACCCCATTTACCCTGTTTGAACCTTTGGCCCCCTTAGCAGGTAGCGTTTGTTGTGAATGAGTGAGTCACTCGCGTACGTTTATGTTGACGGTTGTCAGTGGAAATAATTCTAATCCTTCAGTCTGCAGCTCCGGTGGATTTGCGGCCGGAGGAGACGAGCTCCACCGTGTGAGCTCAGCGTTTGATGAAAACGCCGCCTTGATTAACAGGGACGTCCATTCTCTGCAGTGTAAAGAAAGTGAGCAAAGGAACAGGACGTGATGCACTGAGGAGAAAAATTGGAGCTTTCAGGAAAAATGAGACAATAGAATCCAGATTAGTTCTGAAAAAAGAAATGAGGTTGAATTTTCAGACTCTTGTATGGTAGAGCAAGTCCACAGGGTAGCAGTGTTGCACTGTGCCCAAATGGTATGTCTGTCAGTTTGGCTGGTTCACTGAGAATCAGCCAAGCAGGTGAAACACTTGATGGCTTCCCTCACCAGTCTCCTGTGTGCACACTCGGATTTTTGCTTTTAAACTCCTACTGGCAGCACGTGACCAACTGTGAACCCACGATGACGCACCATAGTGCTGCTGAAAATACAAATGTTAAAGATTTTTCCGCTTGTCACTGTTGCGAGTACAAACTGGATGAGTTACCCTGAGTGATGGTCAGACACACTGAGAGTCTCCCATTGCAGATTAAGTTTTTTGTCCCGATTTCAAAATAGAGGAAATCAGGCACAATTAAAATAAAAAAATAAATAAGATCACTCACTCATCTTCATCTTTTATCCAGGATCGGGTCACGGGGGAACAGCTCCAGCAGGAGACCCCAAACTTCCTTTTCCCGGGCCACAGTGACCACCTCTGACTGGGGGATCCTGAGGCCTTCCCAGGCCAGTGTGGAGATATAATCTCTCCACCTAGTCCTGGGTCTTCTCCAGAGTCTCCTTCCAGCTGGACGTGCCTGGAACACCTCCCTAGGGAGGTGGTCAGGGGGCATCCTTAACAGATCCCTGAACCACCTCAGCTGACGCCTTTCAATGCAAAGGAGCAGCGGCTCTACTCTGAGCTCCCCACAGATGACTGAACTTCTCACCCTAAGGGAGACACCAGCCACCCTCCTAAGGAAACCCATTTTGGGTGCTTTTACCCATGATCTAGTTCTTTCGGTCAACATCCAACCCTCATGACCACAGGTTGAGAGTAGGAAGGAAGACTGGCCAGTAGATCGAGAGCTTCACCTATTGGCTCAGCTCCCTTTTGTCAAAACAGTACGGTAGAGCGAATGCAACACCGTCCCTGCTGCACCGATTCTCTGGCCAATCTCACGCTCCATTGTCCCCTCACTCGTGAACAAGACCCCGAAGTATTTGAACTCCTTCACTTAAAAAAAATGATAATGAAATGTATGTATTCACAGTTTTTTCTATAAACTACTACTGTATATCTGATTACATACAACTGTAACATTATTGCCAAGTTTACAGATAATGTACCATTCACATGATGCAGTTTATTTATTTTTGCATGTGCTTGTGTGCAAATCATGAATTATGTGGTTTGCACCACAATTTTCAAAAAACCTAAAATCTTTCTCTTAACATCTCAAAACTGTCTTCTGCTGAAGAGTGCAGGATGCTTTTCATCTTGCAGAAGAGAATCAGAGAATTGTAGTTCCACATTACTATATATTACTGCAGATTATCCCAATTTGCACCAGTTAAACCTGATTATGCCCTTTATTGGGATCACTATTTATCCTGACATCAAACATATATAAAAGATGTTTAAAACTTTCCTGTTTGCTCATAATGTTCCAGGGTTGCCAACTCTCACACATCTCGTGTGACACTCATGCTTTCAGCATCAATCTCACGTTGTCACGCTCAAGTAAGAAATGTCACGCCAAAATAAAAATATCTCCCGCTTATTTTCTGTTGAAGACTAGATTAGACCAGATCAGACCACAGCACATTGCTTCTTAATGAACAGAGAGGAGTGTGAGGCGCGCACCTGAAACAACTGTTAATATCTGCTTACAGCGTTCTCGCTGCAGTATTCTGTCACTGATTCACTTCTGTCACTGTCACTTGATACATCAGTTGCCTCATTCAGACTTTAGAGATATAAGCTTTGGAGCTTATGGTTCTGAGTCAGCCACTGAGGCGGCATAAAAAGTTTTGTTTAACAAGTTAAGCCCATGAACAGCTTAACTTTGGGTCCCTTACCACTACAGATGGAGCCTCGTCAGACTAATTGTGTGCTGAGGCAGTTGGCTGACTTCAACTAGTTGCAAACTAGGTCATTTAAAGGACATATGACACATTATTTAATGTCCTGGTTAACAAGTATTCATGATTGTAAGTCTGTCTGTGCACACGCTCTGAAAAAGTGTGGTTGCTGATGTATTTTATTGATAATTATACTGACGGAGAAACGGAAGCATTTTGAAGCACTAAATCAATATGAAGCAATTGTGTTGAAATGGTTCAGTGTTTGAAGCAATTAAACATGGTGACATCTGCTGGCCAATCTTTAACATAGCACTTGCATGTAATGATTTGAATTCATATAGAATGTAAACATGCAAAAAATAACACAAAAATATATTAACTAAACTCATAAATACATAAAATACAGGGTAACAGGAAAAAAGCAAAATAAATAAAATAAAATAAAATAAAATAAAATAAATTAAAATCTTGTTTCCATTGTGGCCCAACAAAATACTCACAGGCAAAAGTACATTCATACATATGTAGTGGCTGCACTCTGCGTTGTGTCGTTATGACTCCGCCCATTCACTCCCCTCGGGATGCGAACTCACGATCTCCGGCATGAAAGTCACATATATATATATATATATATACATTTTTTTTTTCTCAATAGTAAATAAATTGATTGTTCAATTGTGGACCTGAAGGACGAAGCCCCACAGGTCTTCACCTGAGGAATGACCAGAGACAAGATACTCAACCGGGTATTAATATTGTGCTGCACAGCTGTAAATTTAAAGGAAGTGACCAAGTAATTTGGGGCTTACTTATTCACTACATTAAACATATGATTTAATTTTAATTGTTGAACTCTGAGCTCAACAGGCATACGATACGATACGATACGTACGATACGATACACTTTATTGTCCCTTCCGGGAAATTTGTCTTAGACTCCAAGAGCTGCACAAGTAAAAGTAAAACTGCCATGACATAATTACATAACTCATACAAATTACATAACTTAATACACACATCAATCATACATATTGCACATCCCTAATACACATATCCAAATTACACATACCCGTATTACACAGCGGTCTCCCATAATAATTCATGCATATTGCACATATCCCTAAAAACACATACCCCTATTGCACAGCCATCTCCCACATATGGTTAAGGAAAATACTAACAGTGAATAAATAACACTAAAATAACAATGCCACCATGTCATTAACGCACAATCCTACTACCTATCCCAGGAACCATATTTAAGACTCTAATTGATGTGGGCAGTTTTGGACTCAAATGGGAACAGAAGCTGCTGGCAGATGAAGATGGATTTTGTCCAGCTTGTAAATTCAATTTCAATTTCAATTTATTTTCCTTTATATAGCGCCAAATCACAACAGAGTTGCCTCAAGGCGCTTCACACAGGTAAGGTCTAATCTTACTAACCCCCAGAGCAACAGTGGTAAGGAAAAACTCCCTCTGAGGAAGAAACCTCAAGCAGACCAGACTCAAAGGGGTGACCCTCTGCTTGGGCCATGATACAAACTTAAATTACAGAACAATTCACAGAACAATTCACGGACGAATATACAAGAAATGCTATTGGCGCACAGGACAGGAGGATCGTCAACACAAATACAACTCCCATCTCTGGATGGAGCTGCACCTTAAACAGAGAAAAAACAGAATCAGGCATCAGAAAGACAAAAAATACAGTATAATTTGTCAGCATTAATCAACAAGAAAAACAGAAGAAATACTAAAGTGATCGCCAGCCGCTAGCCCTAAACTTCACTAAAAGACCCAGAATTTAGGTGAAGTTGAGGCCGCGGCCCACTCCAATTACTAATAAATTAATTAAAAGAGTAAAAAGCATAAAACAAAACTGTACCAGTATGCTAGCCATATGAAAGGGAAAATAAGTGCGTCTTAAGTCTGGACTTGAAAATCTCCACAGAATCTGATTGTTTTATTGACGCAGGGAGATCATTCCACAGAACAGGGGCACGATAAGAGAAAGCTCTGTGACCCGCAGACTTCTTATTCAACTTAGGGACACTAAGTAGTCCTGCACCCTGAGAACGTAAAGCCCGGGCCGGTACATAAGGTTTAATTAGGTCAGCTAGGTAGGGAGGTGCCAGTCCATGAATAATTTTATAGGTTAGTAGCAGAACCTTAAAATCTGACCTCACTGGGACAGAAAGCCATTGAAGGGATGCCAAAATAGGTGTAATGTGGTCAAACCTTCTGCTTCGTGTCAAAAGTCTGGCAGCAGCATTCTGAACCAATTGGAGAGCCCTAATGCTAGACTGCAGTAAACCAGAAAATAGAACATTGCAGTAGTCCAATCTAGAAGAGATAAATGCATGGATCAGGGTCTCAGCATCAGCCATAGACAGGATGGGATGAATCTTCACTATATTTCACGAGTGGAAGAAAGCAGTCCTAGTAATATTTCTAATGTGGAGGCCAAAGGACAACGAAGGATCAAAAATTACCCCAAGGTTCCTCACTTTGTCAGTGTGATGTATGACACACGAGTGTTAACTGGTCAAATTGATGCCGATGTCTCACTGGACCAAGAACCATCATTTCAGTCTGTTCAGAGTTTAAAAGTAGGAAGTTTCTAGACATCCAACTTCTCACTGCTGCAAGGCAATCTTCTAAGGGTTTTATGTGAACGAGATTACCAGCAGTTATCGGCAGTTATAACTGAGTATCATCTGCATAGCAGTGAAAGGTAATCCTAAAACGCCATAATATGTGCCCAATGAAAGTTACATAAAGGGAGAAAAGCAGGGGGCCTAAGACAGACCTCTGCAGAACCCCAAATTTCATGTCACTAAGGTTAGAGGTAGTATTATTGTACAAAACCCAGTGAGAACGACTGGTCAAGTATAACGTCAGCCATGCAAAGGCACTCCCAGTAATCCCAAAATGATTTTCCAGCCTATCAAGTAGAATATGATGATCCACTGTATCAAATGCAGCACTGAGATCGAACAGCAACAGAACCGTAGTGGTCCATTGTCCATCGAATCCATTGTAAGCAGAAGATCATTCACCACTTTAGTGAGAGCCATCTCTGTGGAATGATATTTTCTAAAAGCAGACTGCAGTGGCTCAAAGAGATTATTCTCCGTAAGATAGTCTATGAGCTGCTGTGACACCACTTTTTCCAAAATTATAGATTTGATATCGGTCAATAGTTTTTCAATACACTAGGGTCAAAATTTGGTTTCTCAAGTAATGGTTTAATCACTGCAGATTTGAAACATTTAGGAACAGATCCAGAAGTTAAAGAAAGATTAATCATTTCCAGCACAATCGGCCCAAGAGTGGGCCACAGGTCCTTAAACAGTTTTGTTGGTATAGGATCAAATAAACAGGTTGTGCTTTTTGTTGACATTACGAGTTTCGTCAGGATGTCTAGAGAGATACTATCAAATTCTGTAAATCTAGGTAAATACCTCAGTAGTGGCGCCCACCTCAATAGCAGGGTGTAGTGGCTGGGTTAAGGCATGCTGGGATATGTTCAACCTAATGTCATCTATTTTCTTCTCAAAGTAATCTAGGAAATCTTGTGCTGTAAAAGGAGAAGGAGCTACAGGTGGTTGTCCATGAATAAGTGTTGCCACCATGTCGAACAAGAACTTTGAGTTATGCTTGTTTTTGTTGATCAAATCAGAGTAGTAGGTCCGCTTTGTAGCCAATAATGCATGCTTATAGTCTAAGATAGCATCACGCCACGCAAGGTGGAATACTTCTAATTTTGAACGCCGCCATTTCCGTTCTAGACCTCTTGCTTTATGCTTGAGGTCATGCAGGTAATCATTGAACCAAGGTGACTGTGATTTGGGGGAGCGTGGTTTCAACACAGGTGGTGCAATCATGTCGAGTGTCGTTTTGAGCACTGAATTTAAACTATCCACAAGTCTGTCTACTGACTGGGTATTTGTCAAAAGTGAGGCTAAGACATCAGGCAGTCTAGCTTCTAGATCAGTCTTAGTTGAGGAGTTGATGCATCGCTGCAGTGATAAATAAGATTGTTGTAACACTAAACACGGCAGCGAAACTGTAAACTTAATAACTGAGTGATCAGAGACCACTGATGTAAGAGGCATGATGTCAATATTCGTGACAGCAATACCACATGTGAGAACCAGATCCAGGGTATTTCCACTAATGTGCGTCGAATCCTGAATGCATTGCCAAAATCCTAATGCATCCACAATTTCCATACATGATTCGCAGAGGGGATCAGAAGGCTTATTTATATGAACGTTAAAGTCACCAATGATCAGAATGTTATCTGCTCTAGTTGACAAGTTAGAGATGAACGCACCAAATTCATCTAAGAATTCAGAATATGGGCCAGGAGGCCTATATACAGTGACAAAGTAATACGGCTGATTTTTATTCTTCTGACCTTGGCAATGCGTAATATCCTGAGTGCAGCGGAGAATCAGATGCTCAAACGAGTTATATTTGTCACCCCAACAGCTAATAAGCTAAACCTAGATTTATAAATAAAAGCAACACCCCTGCCTTGCTTCGCATCACGAGGGACGTGACTAAATTTATATGCTGGTGGGCAGGCTTCATTTAAGGGGAGGACAGCTGTAGGTTTAAGCCAGGTTTCACATAACCCAATCATATCTAAGTGATGATCAATAATTAAATCATTAATCAACAATAATTTTGAGGACAGTGATCTTATGTTAATGAGACCCAGTCTAACGACGTCAGTGGGGTTGACAGTTGAACTGTTTGGGTTCAGGGGTGGTTCCAGAGTAGCATATATAAGATGCATAGAAGTAGGTTTAGGTTTGAGACATTCCACACGCATTGTAGGTAGCAGACACGAAATCTTTGCTATTACTGGAACAACCATTGGGCCATCCTCAATTTCAACATCATCCAATATAGTAATGGGTATTAAGTTTGCAAAGCATATCCCTCTATGATTTTTATGGACACGTCTATGTGAGCAGGCCACAGTCTCAACTTGTTGAATTTCCCTCCCTGGCAGATAAACTGCACTATCACCATAGTGGATTTTCTGCACTAATTTCCCCGCTAAGCTAATGGATTCCACCCCCACATTTGTCATAAGCCTTGCACTTGCAGGGTCTCTAATCACCTGCTTTGTGGCCTGCTGTAGATTCCTAATGTTACCCTCCCTGTAGAGCTCTATCTATGTTCGCTGACAAGATGGCAGCGCCTTCCCCAGTAGGGTGGAGGCCGTCCGGCATCAGCACGCCACAGCGGCCCCAGAACGAAGGCCAGTTATGAATAAAGCTAAAGCCTTGTTGTTGACAAAACTGCGCCATTCACCTATTTAATGATGTCAGCCTGCTAAACGCCTCATCAGTACCTCGGGAGGGGAGGGGACCAGAGACTATTAATCAATGCTGACACATCTTTCTGGCAAGGTCACAAGTCCTCTCTATGTCCATTTTTGTGACCTCTGAGTGCTTCATCCTGATATCATTGGTGCCAATGTGAATAACTATGTAAACTATATAAATAGTTGGATAAACCACTGCCTCCATCCTTCCTATCTGTCTTTGCAAATTCACTGCAGAAAATGGTTCTGGGGACCATTAGCATGGCTAAAACCCTTCAGCTTCAGTGAAGTCCCCTCAGACTCCCCAACCAGGTCCTTCTTCACCCCCAAACATTTTAAGCATTTTTCATTTTTTGCCTCTTACATGCCGGTAGATGAGCCTACTGAAGTATATATATATATATATATATATATATATATATATATATATGTATACTCAACAAAAATATAAACGCAACACTTTTGGTTTTGCTCCCATTTTGTATGAGATGAACTCAAAGATCTAAAACTTTTTCCACATACACAATATCACCATTTCCCTCAAATATTGTTCACAAACCAGTCGAAATCTGTGATAGTGAGCACTTCTCCTTCACTGAGATAATCATCCCACCTCACAGGTGTGCCATACCAAGATGCTGATTAGACACCATGATTAGTGCACAGGTGTGCCTTAGACTGCCCACAATAAAAGGCCACTCTGAAAGGTGCAGTTTTGTTTTATTGGGGGGATACCAGTCAGTATCTGGTGTGACCACCATTTGCCTCATGCAGTGCAACACATCTCCTTCGCATCATCCGTGAAGAGAACACCTCTCCAACGTGCCAAACGTCAGCGAATGTGAGCATTTGCCCACTCAAGTCAGTTACGACAACGAACTGGAGTCAGGTCGAGACCCCGATGAGGACGACGAGCATGCAGTTGAGCTTCCCTGAGACGGTTTCTGACAGTTTGTGCAGAAATTCTTTGGTTATGCAAACCGATTCTTTCTGCAACTGTACGAGTGGCTGGTCTCAGACGATCTTGGAGGTGAACATGCTGGATGTGGAGGTCCTGGGCTGGTGTGGTTACACATGGTCTGCAGTTGTGAGGCTGGTTGGATGTACTGCCAAATTCTCTGAAACGCCTTTGGAGACGGCTTATGGTAGAGAAATGAACATTCAATACACGAGCAACAGTTCTGGTTGACATTCCTGCTGTCAGCATGCCAATTGCACGCTCCCTCAAATCTTGCGACATCTGTGGCATTGTGCTGTGTGATAAAACTGCACCTTTCAGAGTGGCCTTTTATTGTGGGCAGTCTAAGGCACACCTGTGCACTAATCATGGTGTCTAATCATCATCTTGGTATGGCACACCTGTGAGGTGGGATGGATTATCTCAGCAAAGGAGAAGTGCTCACTATCACAGATTTAGACTGGTTTGTGAACAATATTTGAGGGAAATGGTGATATTGTGTATGTGGAAAAAGTTTTAGATCTTTGAGTTCATCTCATACAAAATAGGAACAAAACCAAAAGTGTTGCGTTTATATTTTTGTTGAGTGTATATATATATATAAAATAAGGTTAAGGGGAAACAATTTTTCAGTGCGCGCAGTCTCACTCCAGCCAAGACTGCAAAGTTGGCAACACTGATGTTTTGCAACTCTACTTTTACCAAGATTACACCTGATTTCAGGGCCTAATTAAAAAATAAATAAATAAAAGGGGGGAGGGATATTTTTATTTATTTATGTTGCAGAAATAGTTGACAATCACGTAGAAAAAATCAGCAGTTGGCGAAGATCATTTCTTGCAGATGCATGTATGAGGGTAGGCTGAAAAGTTCTAAGGCTCACTATGATACAATTAATGCATTACCTGCATCATAGTGAGCCTTAGAACCTTTCAGCCTACCCTCGTTGTTTTGGATCAGGTCAAGAGGAACCCTTTTTTGTGACACAGTGGTCAGAAATTAAATTAAAAAATTAATTAAATGTAAATACTCAAGAAGTTGATCCTTTAAATGAAAACGAGAGCATCCTCTCTGTCTGACTGCAGTGATCCTGATGCAGCAACCAATGTGACTCTTTTTCTCAATAAATTAAAGCAGAATAAATGATTTTGCTGAAATTTCACTTCCATCTGTCAAAAGATAACTGGCTGTAAAAGTTATCATTTTCACATTACTAGGTGTGTTCAATTATCGTATTAAGTCTGTTACTACATATTTAATTTTCATTGCATTGTAGATTTAAAGTGGTCTCTGAACGCAATTGACACTATTTTTTCTACTAGACATTCGGGGGCGGAGGACCCGACCTGTCCTGCCAGGATGCATGTGATGGGCTATGTGATGGACTCATGGAGGAGATGGCAGGTCATGTGCCTTTACACTCTGTCTGTGGAGGACGTTGAAGATATGTATCTATTTGGCTTGGGAGTGACCGGCTTTCTGCTGTGTGGTGCAGGCATAGCGCTGGTTTACTGGAAAATTAAAAAAGTGGATGCTGTTTTGATTGGGCCGTCCAGATTGCCCCACTTGATTGATTCGATTGGAAGGACAGTGACTGCTCAGTCGGCGGGTGTTAACCGCACATTGGAAACCATCTCTGGGAGGATTGCAGCGCTGGAAAACCGCCTTGACCGTCAGTAATGACCACATCCTTTCTACATTCAGATGCATTGAGAGCCACTTTGTTCTCAGAACTGTGGAATCTTTCAGGCGTCTGCTAATCAGACATTCATTTGGCTTCCCCAAGACAGCTGCACTTCAAGGCCGCTGCGATAAAAAACCTCCAAGAAGATTAAACACTCAAGCCTCGCTTCCCCGCTATCCCCCTCCCTCAGCTTCTCCAGCTCTGACGTTGACTGTGAACAGTGACTGCTCAGAGCTGAACCCCCCCTCCCTTCCAGGATTCAGTCATGGCCATTGTTTAGCGCCAAAAAGGGCTGCTACCGGAGTGTTCTGATAAACTGGACTTTCAAATCTTGGCTGTTGTCCTGTGTTCTTGTTTGTCTGTGTGTTTACTGTTCTCTGTGCTGATAAGAGTTTTTTCCTCATTGTTGTGGCTTGTCGAAGGCAGCAACCTTGAGGGTTTTTTTCTCTTCCTTACCTTGTGTGTGCTTTTTTATATGTTTATGTACCGGGCCGGCATATGTGTGTTGTGTGTTATGTGTGTGTCGTTTGTTATGGGTCGGTCTTGGTTTGCTCAGCCCTGCTGTTGACCAAGGTAGGGATGTACATCTGGAGCTGGTCCCCGGGCACCTAATGGCAACGTCTGCTCCTACTGGCAATTAGGATGGGTTAAATGCAGTAGACACATTTCATTGTGCAGGGAACATGTTCTTCTGTGCATATGACAATACAATTCTTTTGAATCCATCCTTGAATCCTTTGAATTTGTATTCACTTTTGCATTCGAGCCTCCTTTTGATGTCATAAAGTAAAACTCTGCAACAAATTGGGATGGGCGGGGCCAGAGCTCCTATAGGACAGACGCTGCAGTCTGTCACAGTAACAGAGAAGGTTTCATTTTTATCTAATGGCTGATTTGCGTAAAGCTGTACGAGGTTGCGCCTGCAGTCGGGGGTGAGTGTTTGAGGGAGGAAAGGAGGTGTTTAAGGAGAGGTGACGGGGAGGATGGCGATGGAAGGAGCCGTACATAAAGTTGTTGATTCACGTTAAAGCAAATGTTATTCCAAAGTGATTGGTTGTCATCACGCTCACACTGCAGTGATGTCGGCAAACAGCAGAAGAAGAGTGCGCGTCCTCTCGCACCCTAATTTGCATGGCGTGCTGAAATGCATGAAGCGGGCCCATTAAGCGAGGGGCCGTGCTGTGTTTTGGTTGAAGGCGAGGGGAGGGGGGCCGTCATATCTTTTGATTTGCTTGATATGAAAACAGTGGTGGTTTGCAATCAATGAAACCTGCGGTTTATTTGGGGTGAAATGAGATTTTTTATTGGGATGTTTGCATCTCGATGCAATTTGCCAGCTTTATTACGGTCGGCCCCGGAGCATCCTTGCTTGATTTTACACTAAATTTGTCACGGGGCCAATACAAGAGTTGAAAGTGAATATGGTTATTTACATGCACGCAAACAAGCTCACTTTGTTCGAGGCTTCTGATGAGTGCTGGAATGGAGATCCCAGCTGGCTGCACGTGAGCCAGCCAATAAGAATGATTGTCCAGCGAGGCGGGGAGGGGCAGAGCACTTACAGGCCATTGGAATATACGAAACAAAATACTCACTGCAGGTTCAAGAGTAAAACTCACTGTATATTTGAAAACAGTAACATAATTATACATTTTTACTACATAACTGAACATGTGATGTCACATGTATCCCCCTCCCCCCACACACATACACACACTCTTTCTGTGCATGAAAAACTAACATAATGCACGTGTACGTTGGAAAAAATCCATCATGCACAGCACGGTGCAGAATTGGCAAAATCCCTGCAGCAGCAGAACACAGATGTTCAAAAAAATGTTAAAACTTTATAAAAACTGAACTTAACACGCAATATTCACACATCTAATAAAAGTTAGTATGTTGCAACGATGGATGAAGCTTCACAAATCTGCAGATCGCTGCACGCTACTTTATTAAAAACACTTGAAATTTGATTTTAAGTGTTGCAGCTACATTATAGCGAAGCTGCAATATTAGATGCTCATTCAGTTATATCAAAATTATCGTCTGTCCTGAGCTAGATCTCAGAAACCTCCGTGGATTGGATGATGTTAGTACAGAATTTTGATCTGTCACTCATTATATTAAATTTGTCCAAATTGCACTCTGACAGTTGATGGCCACAAAATGATTCTTAATAGTTGCATGTAGAAGGTGGGCCCTATCTTGACAATTTATAGCACACAGCACAAGTGCAAATTGAGTTGCTGGGTGCAATTATGTTTGTGTTTAGTCACTGTGAATCATATTACAAAGTTTACCCAAAAATGTACCATTAATATGATATAGTTTATTTATTTTTGCATATGCATGTGGGCAAAATGTGAATTGTGTTTTTCACAGCAGTTTTCCAAAAACCTAAAAGCTTTCTGTTAACATCTTAAAACTGTCTTCTGCTGAAGAGCGCAGCATGTTCTTTATCTTGCAGAGATGAATCAGAGAACTGTAGGTCCAGATTACTACATATTACTGCAGATTACCCCAATCTGCACCATTTCAAACTGATTAGGGATGGGTATCGAGAACTGGTTCCTTTCGGGTATTGTTAAGAAATGATTCGATCCACCGACATCAATAACCTTTTTGCTTAACGATTCCCTTATCGGTCCTTCAGAGTGGCCATTGTTTTTGGGGGTGTTTGTCAGGAAAATGATAATTTCTCTACATTGATTACAGACCCTGCAGCGGGTCTGTAATCAACTTTTCTGCAGCGCGGCTTTGCTTTGAACCTTCAACCAATCGAAGCAGTGATTTGCAGATCGAAGCAGTACTTCGATCTACTGTTTCATTGATTCATTGTTTTATTTCACTTTATCTTAATTTTTCTCCACTAAAACCCTAAAGAGTATATATCTATGAGTATTATGTACCTTTTTTATGTTAAACAGACCCGTTATGGTCTTCTGAAACTGTTGATAGATGTATTTTATAACTTAAAAACGGGACAGATGCTAACGCGTTAGCATGTCTACGGCATTTTCAATTAGAGGTGGGCAGATCAATCCTAATATCAATACCAATGCTGGTATTGATACTGAACGATGCTTGTGTAAAAAGATCGTTACTCAAGCTTTTTTTCTCTCCTGCATGCACTGACTGCTGCACATGCAGATTCATCAAAGTCTACTCTATGTTTGTAAGAGCAGCGCTGCACTGTGTTCTACAACATGGAGCAGCACACCCTTGTATTGTGGTTTGTCAGCCCTCTACTTCAGGAGATTTTGTTTTAAGTTGTGTTGAGTGATATTTTTTTTTAAACAAAAATGTTGATTGTGATAATAAAGTATTTTGTTGTCATGTACAATGTTTGGCAAAATTCCTTCCTAGGTTTTTTGGATCCTTTGGATCTATGAAGCTTAAATATGAAAAAGTATCGGTATCGGTATTGATATCAGTGATACTGGGCCTGTATTTACTTGATATCGGATCAATACCAAAATTCCCGGTATCGCCCACCTCTGTTTTCAATGTTAAAGTTAGCATTAAGCTGTTTGCATCTCAGCACATTTGTGTGCATTTGTTTTCTGTTTAATAATTAACTGCTCAGCATTTTTTGTCATAAAAGAGTCAAATGTATTACAAATTGTAATATTTTTTTAATTTCTATGTTTAGATAGTAATAATAATAATAGCAACAACAACAATAATAGTAATAATAACTAATAATGCCATAATGCCATTAAAAACACAACAGAAAATATAAAACCAACTAACAATGAACATAAATAAATATAGAAATAAATAACCATTTCCTGTGAACACCGAGTGACTCTTACACCTCCACTGCTGGAGGTACTGGAATGAATTTGAATAAGGAAAGTTTTTTTTTTTCTGACTAAATAGATGCTGCACTCACGGCAGTTTATTGTCTGGAAATGTCCCAGTTTGCATTTCAGAGCTTCTAGAATTCAAACATTTTCGTGCAGGTGGTGTTGGGGGGTAATTTTGGGTTTCAGTTTTTCACCACTTTCATCCATAAATATGTCAATCGTGAGTCACTTTTGTGCAAATTAAAAGTCACTAACTGGGACTCCTGTCTTGTTGGGACAAAGAAACGAGAATCGTCCTCCGTTCTGTTCACACAGCTCCAAACACTGCGCGGCTCTCTGCCGAGTCAAGTTAGAACGAAAGAGTCCAGTCTGAATTAAAAATAATTTAAATCAAATGACACCTCTTTCCAAATGTTGCAAACAAACTGCAATCGAGCAAAACATTTTTTTCCTCCCAAAATGAGACGTCCTGCGCTGACGTGCAGCAGCCGGCTGAGCTCAGCTCAGAGGTACGGAGAGACATTCATGCCAAAATGTCTGAAAGGAATTGCTTTTGACAAAAACTACAGATTTGATTTATTTTTATTTATGTCCAGAGATCAAGGATCCAGTGACCAATTTAAAATGTTGTTGACATAGAAAAACTGTAAAGCCTATTTTTAGTACACAGAAAATTCACAAGAGGTATCGATAAGGGAATCGATAAGGAATCGGATCAATAAGCAGAATCAATAATGGCATCAATATCGATAAAATCTTATCAATACCCATCCCTAAACCTGATTATTCACTTTATTTGGATCATAATTTATCTTGACATCATACATGTTTAAAACATATTTAAAATGTGAATCATGAGTGTGTTTTGGGCATTAGTTTGGGAGGGTTTCAGCACCAGAAAACAGATCAACACCCAAACAGTCAGAGTGCACAAGCACATCATTTAAGGAGCAGCAGCTCCCTGAGGTGAAGCAGTTGGGTTTTGCATTCCTACAACACTTTCTCCATGATCTCCACGTTCCCAAATCATATCATAAAGCGTGCAGACAACCCACCACTTGAACCTATGACGTTGCTCCTCTGGCTGATCTCGTTTCTTTACATATATGAAAAAACCAGCATTAAAATATGGTTCAAACCAGAACTATTGTAGTTTTGTATTTTTCCATTCATTAAATTAAAAAAATATATATTTTTGTTTTCATAACAGGTTTGAGGTGGCACAGTAGCTTAGTGGTTAGCACTGATCCCTCACAGCAAGAAAGCTGTGGGATTGATTCTCACCCTTTCTGTGTGGAGTTTGCGTGTTCTCCCTGTGTTTGTGTGGGTTTCCTCTGGGTGCTCCGGCTTCCTCCCACAACCAAAGACATGCAGGTTAGGTGGACTGGAAACATTAAATTGTCTGTAGGTGTGAATGTGTTTGTCTGTATGTGTCCCTGTGACAGACTGGCGTCCTGTCCAGGATGATCCCGCCTCATCCTAGAGTTTTTTTGTGTTCTATGTTGCAACCACCTTCTGCCGCCTCACGCTATTAAAGTACCAACTCTGTCTGGCCACACCTCTTTCAAAGACCAACACACCAATGGGTGCACATGTGACGGAGGCCAGCAGGAGTCGCTGTGCATGTGGTAGTCAACAGCCCTCACTCCCCGACAGCCAAAGGATAGTCTGGCCACTCAGGCTACAGCCCGGGTTTTAGCCAGCTGGTCAGAGCATCCACCTCCCACGCCGGAGATGGTGAGAAAAGGACGGCTGGATCTGCTGGAAAATCGTGGTGACACGACCGTCACACTTTGTGCTGAGTGAAAGGTAGGGACCCTTGTGTCTGTGAATTGGGTGCCACCTAGTAACAGTTTGGTGGAATTGCATCTGAAACATCAGTTTTGATCTTTCACAGTTTCACTGACGTAAATCTGATATTATTTCACTTGGTGTCATCTTCATGCTGCATGCAACCGCTGTAGTGCAGCGTTTGAGTGGAGGATATGAATCACATCGATTTTTGGTGAATATTTTAAAAACAAAGCATACATAATAAACATAAATAAATTCACTGGAGGTTCTGTGGCATTTATTTATTTCTTTTTGTCACCTCTGTATAAATATGAGAGATTCAGATCCATCGGTTGCTGCGTTATAGTAGCAGCCCGGCTTGAATTAGTAAATTTTCAGTTTTGTGAGGGTGATTAGAACCATTTCTGTGTGACCCTTGATGAAAAATCATTACGCTTTCATGCACGTTGGGCACCACACACATGTCCAATCTATCTTTAGGCTAATCGCCAGGACCAGTGCCCGGACTTGTATCCAATTAGGAAAGGTATATGTCACACATCCAGTCTGCACGGGTTACCTGCAGAGACAAGAAAGGAGAACAGGAGAAGCAGGATGCGAGGAGGTGAAGGTACAGCGGGGAGCGAGGTGGAAAGGCGGGAGAAGAAGCCCGGCTATTTTTCACCAGGGTCCGTGGTGAAGTTGTCAGGCGGGAGTGCATGTGAGTGCGCCAGATGATAATGTGGCATGACACTTCTGAAATGAGAGCGGGGTTGCCATGGCAAAAGCGGGAAGGGACTGAGTCCCCAGGGGCTCAAAATAAAACAAGCTGTAAATGATGTTTGATTAGGATTCAGATCGTGGAACATTTCAGGATGGCTCCTTTGTTGGCTGCTCAGTTCTTCTATTTATTTTTTTCTTTTCTAATATGAGAGCATGATTATGTGCTGATTAAGTTATTTATTTTTCAAGGTTGTGAGTGACTAACTGTTCTGCTGCTGCATTATGTTCTCATAGCCTGGAAGAGGTCACGTGAACAAATAAATCTGAGAAAAATCATACAGTATATTCATTTCATAGATGTTATTATTATTAGTCATCATCACTGGGCAGGATTATGGGGGTGGGGTCAAGTGATTTAAGTTTGCTTGTTTCCGGTGCAGAAGGTTCCTGACTCAAGGTTCCTGTCCATTTTCTGTGTAATGTGGATTTGTCAGGAATGGCATCCAGTGTGAAACAAATGCTAAATCTCACCTAATGAGCACCAGGATGGGCTCCAGTCCCCGCTCTCCCCTGACCCCCTAATTGCAGTAAGCATGTTTATAGAGTTAGTTATTTATTTTAATCTTAAAAGCTCATTTTGCATTTAGTATTCAAAAATGCGTGTTGGACATGTGCATGGAAAGTCATAAGAATATGGACAAAATATGTTTTTTTTTTTACTTTTATCATATTATTTGAAACATGGCATCAGAATATATTGCATCCATTTTTATTGTACAGAAATTGTTAAAACTTAAAAGTCACATTTGTTAGCTGACGTGCATTAGACAAATATAAATGTTTTCATAGGTCACTGTTCTAATTACACATCTTAAAATAGTTGTCACAAAATGTATCTAACATTTTATAGCTTAAAACAGTTGTTTGTCACAAAATGTATGTTAGGTTAAAAGGAGCTTAAAACTGTCGTTTGTCACAAATCATATGTTACATTATGTAGCTTAAAACACTTGTCACAAAACATGTCTTATAGCTTTGAACAGCTGTTTGTTGCAAAACATATGCTATGTTATGCAGTGGTGGGTACAGATAACCAAAACGTTAGCTTTGATAACTGCTAATCAGATAACTGAAAATAATGCTTTGTGCTAAATGTTCTAAACTTCAGAATTAGTACATTATTTTAAAATTAAAAGATATGTGTTATATTGTCACTTTGTACAAATGACACAGTTGACATTAATGTAGTTATTCTATCCAGATTAATTTGATTTATAAATCAAAACCATAAGTCAAACCTGCTTTCCTTTTCAAGATGTCTGCCTAATGGCTGGACCTCTGTATGCTGTCAAGGAAAATGACTTTTGTTTTTTTTTGTGGCAGCTTGGCAGCCAGGCTCCTTTTGCTCTGGTAGATTTGAGCTCAGCTCCTCTCAGCTGCCTCGCTGCTGCAAAATACATAGCAGACAGGAGTCAACACGCTTCATAAATGTTTTTCACCATTATCAACTACGGAAAAAAAACAAGGTTAGTGGTCTAAAAATTATCTGAACTAAATTTATCGGAAGCTAATTGGTTCACTGATGGTTTTCGAACCTACGAGTCGAGAAAGGACTTATATAGGGTCAGGTAGGTCACCTGATGGTGACATGTGACTTTGTTTATATTTATTATGGACCTGCTTTCGCACAAAGGTGATCATTCAGTACTTATGCACCACCTCTGGCAGTCAGGAAGAATGAAATAGAACACTTATTTGTAACATATGTTATGTTATGTAGCTTAAAACACTTGTTTGTTACAAAATGTATGTTACGTTATGTAGCTTACATTTTGTTAACACACATTTTGTTACAAACAAGTGTTTTATGTTACAACCCCAATAAAGTTGGGACGTTGTGTAAAATGTAAATATAAACAGAATACAATGATTTGTAAATCCTCTTCTACCTATATTCAATTGAATACACCACAAAGACAAGATATTTAATGTTCAAACTGCTAAACTTTATTGGTTTTGTGCAAATATTTGCTCATTTTGAAAGGGATGCCTGCAAGACGTTTCAAAAAAGCTGGGACATCACCTTTCCTTCTAGTGCAGGTACTAGACCAGTGGTAAACATACTACATAGTACTATGAAGCCACGCTGTTGTAACATGTGCAGAATGTGGCTTGGTATTGTCTTGCTGAAATAAGCAGGGACGTCCCTGAAAAAGACGTTGCTTGGATGTGTTGCTCCAAAACCTAGATGTACCTTTCAGCATTGATGGTTCCATCACAGATGTGTAAGTTGTCCATGGGCACTAACACACCCCCATACCATCACAGATGCTGGCTTTTGAACTTTGTGCTGGTAACAATCTGGATGATCTTTTCCCTCTTTTGTCCAGAAGACATGACGTCCATGATTTCCAAAAACAATTTGAAATGTGGACTCATCAGACCACAGCACACTTTTCCACTTCACATCTGTCCATTTGAAATGAGCTCGGGCCCAGAGAAGGCAGTGGCGTTTCTGGATGTTGTTGATGTTTGGCTTTCGCTTTGCATGGTAGAGTTTTAACTTGCACTTGTAGATGTAGCGACGAACTGTGTTAACTGACAATGGTTTTCTGAAGTGTTCCTGAGCTCACGCAATAAGATCCTTTACACAACGATGTCGGTTTTTAACCCCAGAGGGTTGGGGATGCTCCTTTTATACTCAATCATGACACTCACAATGTCCTCAGTCCCCAAACGCTTATTGACTGTTGTTAGAAGGAAAGGTGATGTAACACAGTGGTAAACATACCACTGTCCCAGCATTTTTGAAACGTGTTGCAGGCATCCATTTCAAAATTAGCAAATATTTGTACAAAAACAATAACGTTGATCAGTTTGAACATTAAAGATCTTGTCTTTGTGGTGTATTCAGTTGAATATAGGTTGAAGAGGATTTGCAAATCATTGTATTCTGTTTTTATTTACATTTTACACAACGTCCCAATTTCATTGGAATTGGGGCTGTATGTAGCTTAAAACTGTTATCACAAAACTTACTTTGTTTTATACCTTAAAACAGTTGTCACATAATGTATGTTACATTATGTAGCTTAAATCACTTGTTTGTAACACAATGACATGGCATTTAAGAAATAAATAAATCTTGTAACAATAGATATTTGGTCCATACTAGATCAGCTGATTCCACCAACAATAATCAATCAATCAATTTTATTTATATAGCGCCAAATCACAACAAACAGTTGCCCCAAGGCGCTTTATATTGTAAGGCAAGGCCATACAATAATTACGTAAAAACCCCAACGGTCAAAACGACCCCCTGTGAGTAAGCACTTGGCGACAGTGGGAAGGAAAAACTCCCTTTTAACAGGAAGAAACCTCCAGCAGAACCAGGCTCAGGGAGGGGCAGTCTTCTGCTGGGACTGGTTGGGGCTGAGGGGAGAGAATCAGGAAAAAGACATGCTGTGGAGGGGAGCAGAGATCAATCACTAATGATTAAATGCAGAGTGGTGCATACAGAACAAAACGAGGTGAATATAAAGAAACACTCAGTGCATCATGGGAACCCCCCAGCAGTCTAAGTCTATAGCTGCATAACTAAGGGATGGTTCAGGGTCACCTGATCCAGCCCTAACTATAAGCTTTAGCAAAAAGGAAAGTTTTAAGCCTAATCTTAAAAGTAGAGAGGGTGTCTGTCTCCCTGATCTGAATTGGGAGCTGGTTCCACAGGAGAGGAGCCTGAAAGCTGAAGGCTCTGCCTCCCATTCTACTCTTACAAACCCTAGGAACTACAAGTAAGCCTGCAGTCTGAGAGCGAAGCACTCTATTGGGGTGATATGGTACTATGAGGTCCCTAAGATAAGATGGGACCTGATTATTCAAAACCTTATAAGTAAGAAGAAGAATTTTAAATTCTATTCTAGAATTAATGGGAAGCCAATGAAGAGAGACCAATATGGGTGAGATATGCTCTCTCCTTCTAGTCCCCGTTAGTACTCTAGCTGCAGCTTTTTGAATTAACTGAAGGCTTTTCAGGGAACTTTTAGGACAACCTGATAATAATGAATTACAATAGCCCAGCCTAGAGGAAATAAATGCATGGATTAGTTTTTCAGCATCACTCTGAGACAAGACCTTTCTAATTTTAGAGATATTGCGTAAATGCAAAAAAGCAGTCCTACATATTTGTTTAATATGCGCATTGAATGACATATCCTGATCAAAAATGACTCCAAGATTTCTCACAGTATTACTAGAGGTCAGGGTAATGCCATGGATAGATAAAGCTGGGTATCATCTGCGTAACAATGAAAATTTAAGCAATGCCATCTAATAATACTGCCTAAGGGAAGCATGTATAAAGTGAATAAAATTGGTCCTAGCACAGAACCTTGTGGAACTCCATAATTAACCTTAGTCTGTGAAGAAGATTCCCCATTTACATGAACAAATTGTAATCTATTAGATAAATATGATTCAAACCACCGCAGCGCAGTGCCTTTAATACCTATGGCATGCTCTAATCTCTGTAATAAAATTTTATGGTCAACAGTATCAAAAGCAGCACTGAGGTCTAACAGAACAAGCACAGAGATGAGTCCACTGTCTGAGGCCATAAGAAGATCATTTGTAACCTTCACTAATGCTGTTTCTGTACTATGATGAATTATAAAACCTGACTGAAACTGTTGGGAAGGTGTCGGGACACGGACCCACAACAGGGGGCGTTAATGAATGGACAATGGATAAGCCAAAAGGTAACAATTTAATGTTGTGAATCGCACAACGAGATACAGACAATGACAGAGAATGTGGATCGTCAATCATACACGAGGTGACGTGTGGGCAGGCTCGAAGATAGAAGACGTCTGGCAAGAGAAGAGCCGGATCCCACACAGTTTCCACCGCCAACGAATCTGAAGAACACCGGAGCCGCCAAGCCCTGCGCCCCAGGTGGCCACTGTCTTCAGCAGTCAGACCCGGTACTGCTGGCAGAAACAGAAACAGTTAGTGGTGGGTGTGTGAATACACACCCAGCAATCTTACAGTGCTTAAGTCCTCCAGGAGGGAAAACCTCCACCTCCAGATACAGAATCACCCGTGCAGCTCCTGTTGGTCTCCTTCCTGGATGGAGTGAGAGACGAAGACTGTCGTCCTCTCACTGTCCGCCAATCCAGCCTTCAATAGACCCCGCAGGAACACGGCTGCACACAGACCACTGTTTACAACAATGAATAATCACAGCAGAGAAAATTACCTGAATGGTAGCTGATTTCTCGGCGGGGAGGTGGAGTTGCAGTCCGGCTTTTATGGAGGATGTAGTTGATGAGTGACAGCTGGTGTTGATGATGTGTGACAGCTGTCACTCCAGTAGTTCCAACGCCCTCTCGTGCTTGAAGCCCGCACTCCAAGCAGGGCGCCGTCTGGTGGTGGTGGGCCAGCAGTACCTCCTCTTCAGCTCCCGACACAACAGAAACTCTTCAAATAGACCATTCCTCTGCAGATGATCAGTTAGCTGTTTTACAACTACCCTTTCAAGAATTTTTGAGAGAAAAGGAAGGTTGGAGATTGGCCTATAATTAGCTACGATAGCTGGGTCAAGTGATGGCTTTTTAAGTAATGGTTTAATTACTGCCACCTTAAAAGCCTGTGGTACATACCAACTAATAAAAACAGACTGATCATATTTAAGATCGAAGCATTAAATAATGGTAGGGCTTCCTTGAGCAGCCTGGTAGGAATGGGGTCTAATAGACATGTTGATGGTTTGGATGAAGTAACTAATGAAAATAACTCAGACAGAACAATCTGAGAGAAAGAGTCTAACCAAATACCGGCATCACTGAAAGCAGCCAAAGATAACGATAGGTCTTTGGGATGGTTATGAGTAATTTTTTCTCTAATAGTTAAAATTTTATTAGCAAAGAAAGTCATGAAATCATTATTAGTTAAAGTTAAAGGAATACTCGGCTCAATAGAGCTCTGACTCTTTGTCAGCCTGGCTACAGTGCTGAAAAGAAACCTGGGGTTGTTCTTATTTTCTTCAATTAGTGATGAGTAGTAAGATGTCCTAGCTTTATGGAGGTTTTTTTTTTATAGAGCAACAGACTCTTTTTCCAGGCTAAGTGAAGATCTTCTAAATTAGTGATACGCCATTTCCTCTCCAACTTACGGGTTATCTGCTTTAAGCTGCGAGTTTGTGAGTTATACCACGGAGTCAGGCACTTCTGATTTAAAGCTCTCTTTTTCAGAGGAGCTACAGCATCCAAAGTTGTCTTCAATGAGGATGTAAAACTATTGACGAGATACTCTATCTCACTTACAGAGTTTAGGTAGCTACTCTGCACTGTGTTGGTATATGGCATTAGAGAACATAAAGAAGGAATCATATCCTTAACCTAGTTACAGTGCTTTCTGAAAGACTTCTAGTGTAATGAAACTTATTCCCCACTGCTGGGTAGTCCATCAGAGTAAATGTAAATGTTATTAAGAAATAATCAGACAGAAGGGAGTTTTCAGGGAATACTGTTAAGTCTTCTATTTCCATACCATAAGTCAGAACAAGATCTAAGATATGATTAAAGTGGTGGGTGGACTCATTTACATTTTGAGCAAAGCCAATTGAGTCTAATAATAGATTAAATGCAGTGTTGAGGCTGTCATGCTCAGCATCTGTGTGGATGTTAAAATCGCCCACTATAATTATCTTATCTGAGCTAAGCACTAAGTCAGACAAAAGGTCTGAAAATTCACAGAGAAACTCACAGTAACGACCAGGTGGACGATAGCTAACAACAAATAAAACTGGTTTTTGGGACTTCCAATTTGGATGGACAAGACTAAGAGTCAAGCTTTCAAATGAATTAAAGCTCTGTCTGGGTTTTTGATTAATTAATAAGCTGGAATGGAAGATTGCTGCTAATCCTCCGCCTCGGCCCGTGTTACGAGCATTCTGGCAGTTAGTGTGACTCGGGGGTGTTGACTCATTTAAACTAACATATTCATCCTGCTGTAACCAGGTTTCTGTAAGGCAGAATAAATCAATATGTTGATCAATTATTATATCATTTACTAACAGGGACTTAGAAGAGAGAGACCTAATGTTTAATAGACCACATTTAACTGTTTTAGTCTGTGGTGCAGTTACTGGTTATTGGTGGTCTGGGAGCAGGCACCGTCTCTACGGAGATGGGGTAATGAGGGGATGGCAGGGGGAGAGAAGCTGCAGAGAGGTGTGTAAGACTACAACTCTGCTTCACGGTCCCAACCCTGGATAGTCACGGTTTGGAGGATTTAATAAAATTGGCCAGATTTCTAGAAATGAGAGCTGCTCCATCCAAAGTGGGATGGATGCCGTCTCTCCTAACAAGACCAGGTTTTCCCCAGAAGCTTTGCCAATTATCTATGAAGCCCACCTCATTTTTTGGACACCACTCAGACAGCCAGCAATTCAAGGAGAACATGCGGCTAAACATGTCACTCTCGGCCCGATTGGGGAGGGGCCCAGAGAAAACTACAGAGTCTGATATTGTTTTTGCAAAGTTACACACCGATTCAATGTTAATTTTAGTGACCTCTGATTGGCGTAACCGGGTGTCATTACTGCCGACGTGAATTACAGTCTTACCAAATTTACGCTTAGCCTTAGCCAGCAGTTTCAAATTTCCTTCAATGTCGCCTGCTCTGGCCCCCGGAAGACAATTGACTATGGTTACTGGTGTCGCTAACTTCACATTTTCTCAAAACAGAGTCGCCAATAACCAGAGTTTGATCCTCGGCGGGTGTGTCGTCGAGTGGGGAAAAACGGTTAGAAATGTGAACAGGTTGGCGGTGTACACGGGGCTTCTGTTTAGAACTACGCTTCCTCCTCACAGTCACCCAGTCGGCCTGCTTTCCCGGCTGCTCGGGATCTGCCAGAGGGAAACTAACGGCGGCTAAGCTACCTTGGTCCGCACCGACTACAGGGGCCTGGCTAGCTGTAGAATTTTCCACGGTGCGGAGCCGAGTCTCCAATTCGCCCAGCCTGGCCTCCAAAGCTATGAATAAGCTACACTTATTACAAGTACCATTACTGCTAAAGGAGGCCGAGGAATAACTAAACATTTCACACCCAGAGCAGAAAAGTGCGGGAGAGACAGTGAAGCCGCCATGCTAAATCGGCTAAGAGCTAGTAGCTGCGCTAAGCTAGCGGATTCCTAAAAACACACAAAGTGAATAATGTGTAAATAATTTAGAGGTGATTCAGCAGAAGGAGTGCTTTAGTTAAGGCACGTGAAGATTACACTGTGAAACAAATCGTTATCTAGGTAACTAGATCAATCTAACTGCACAGATTAAACAGCTAACAGATACAGAAAAACACCGCTGTGCTCCGGAACAGGAAGTGATACAATACCGCAGTGAGAGCCAACCACCAGTAGAGGCCTAAGATAAGAGCATCCACAAGAAACCTGAGCAAATATATCACCTCCTAGTGGAAACGGGGTGGATGATGGTTACATTTCTGCATGAACATGTTTGGCGATGCCCCAAAGCTTGTCCACATGTGCCACAGCTGTGTTTCTTTGTGGTTTTGTGTCTTAACGTGCACACAGATGAACTTGCCAATGCGGCTGTGTAATTCTTATCTGTTCATAATGGGACAGAGGTGTTGACGTCAGCCGCCATTGAGAGAACATGATGATGTGTTTCTCCTTTTGTGCAGTCTTGCCTTGTCTGAAGAGACACGTATGAAATTTATTCTTCTTTTATTGTTTTCCAGTGGCTTCTGTTCGCAGAGGGGAGAGTCCTCCACTTTCCCATTTCTGTGGGGAAAAGATAATGAAGCTGTTCCTTACTGTAAACCAAAGCATGATGGACATCATCATCGGTGTCATTCTGAGCTTCTCATTCAGTGACTGCAGCGTAAGAGATCTCTCACAGGGAAAATAACTGAACACATCATCAGAGCGCCTGAAAGAGCTCCAGCCTCTGAGGGAAATTTCATTTCAGATGAGTTTTTGGAGAAGAGTCTCTGAAGAGCTGAAACAGACTTTTTATAGGAGGACTGATGGCGGAGAGCACGGAGACCGTGATTTGCAGCGTGCACCAAGGGGTCGAGATGTTCTTCAGAGATGGGGTAAAAACAACAAATACAGCACCAAATCTGGATTATAACCAAACTTAATCAGAGTGTGGTTCAGAAAAAACAGAGTTCACAACAGAGCACCACATGAACCAAACAATTCTGGAATGTTTCATTGAGATTATCAACATTACTACATGTTTGTAGAACTGCTTATTACATTATAATAATGCCACTAATGCCATGTTGCAAGAATACACGAGCAGCTGTGGTCTTGGTGGAAACCAGAGCCTTGACTTTGGATTTTTAACTGGCAAACGAGCTCATTTCACATCACATGCAACTTCAACATCACCTGCTCCTAATTTCCATGATGCACCTGATAAGTTTACAGTATTCTATGCAACAATCCCAGACATGTCCAGCAGGTGGCACAGCTGCTATTTTTTTTAAAAATCTAAATATTTTATTGAATGATATAAATAATATCAACAAAAGTACAAAAACAAACCCCAAAAACAGAACAAAGGAGAAAAATTGACACACGCATAAAGAAAATGACTCTGCTGACATGAAAAGAACGATGGACCTGCAGAGCCCTGAGCAGCCGCAGACAGACCACCACTGAGTTGATCACCTTGGTAATAGGGAATGGACCGACGAACCTTGGAGCAAGTTTCCAGACAGACCTCCGGAGGGGCAGGTCCTGTGTTGACAGCCAGACTCTATGTCAAGGTGCATATGTCGGGGCAGTCGAATGTTTGCGGTCTGCAGCAGCCTTGTAGGATGCAAGGACTTCAGTAGAGCATGACGGGCCCACTCCCAGGCCCATTTACATCTCCAAACTAATGCCAGGGTGGACAGGACTGGAGAGTCTGAGTTTGTAGGTGCAAAGAGAGAGACTTGATAGGCATGTACAAAGTGGAAAGGTGACAATCCAGTAGAGGAGTAAGGTAAGAGATTGTGTGCCATTTCAGTCCAATGTGCTGGCCATGAGGATGGGCTTTGTGAAGGGCCTTATCCAGCTCCTCCTCCAACTCCTATGTCTGGGTTAGCCAGACGTGAGATAATGGTAGTGTCGACTTGTGGCGTAGGATGCAATTGATTGTCCAGTCTGTTCAGGAGCTTTCCTACCTGAGAGCTCAGAGGACATCAGAGTGTCTTGGCATTTGGTCAGCTCGCTGAGGCTGGTGGACAGAGTAGCTAGCTTGTCTTTGTGTTACCCCAGCTGCTAATCTTGGGTGCACAGTGCCAAACATGATAGGTCTGAATCTGCTGCATCCATGTCTGACGAGATCGTTCTGTCAGACTCAGTGGTGCGAGGTGGTTGGACATAGCTGCAGGATTCAGACGTAGGAGCGGTGAATTTGACAGGGTTTAATGAGCGTTCAGGCAGGGATTGGTACAAAACAAGTCTGGCAGTAAGAAGCAACAGTATCCGAAGAATGAGGCAAACAGAGTCCAAAAAACAGGCAAGCAGGACAAAAACATGGCAAGGCAGGTACAGGACAAATCTCACAGAAGAAATGCTCGAAAGAAGGCACAGTGATCTCGCTAGGAAGAAAGGAGAGAGGTGCACTTATAAAGTGGAAGTGAAAAGCAGGAAATGCCAGACAGGTGTGGTGGAAGTATCTAGAACAGGGTGTGGCAAACAGGAGGGAAGAGCGGAGGAAAACACCCAACACCAAACACCCAGACAAATGACAAGAGGAATCACACACAAAAACTCCAATCATGAACAAAATGACAGCAAAAACCCTTCAACCCAAACCCTGACCAAAACCCACAGTCCAGTCATGACAGTAGGCCAATAGTTGGACAATTTTGGACACAACCAGAGCATGTGGGTCAACTCACAGGGGGTCGTAGAACATCTAGATCATCCCTTATCTAGATTGTCTGGATAAAACTTGGCATGTCTGGCCTTAATGTAGTAACTTTTATGTAGTACTTGCACAATAGGTTCAATAAATGGAATACCTTTGACTGTGTTGAATGTTTGATCTCTCAAGTAAAAGTCAAACAAGGTCAGCATTCATTGTATTACATGACATATGTTACCCTGTAACTTAATAACTAAGTATAACAGATGGTGCAAACTATTCCTTTATAAACTCTGTTAATTCAGTCAGTAATTTGCATCAGTTTTTTTAACAAAAATTAGAGCAACGTAAAATTTTGACCAATGTGTATAAACTGAAATTGACCTTTGTAATGGTATCATTAAGTGTTCGTATCGGTACTCTGTATCAACGAGTACCCAAATGTATGTACTTGTACTTGTACTCAGTGTGGAAAAAAGTGGTATCGGTGCATCCCTAGTTTTTTCCCCATCACTCCATAACATTCAGTCATAGATCGTCCAAACTATAGGTTTTTGGAATCTTTATGAGCCATCAAATAATGTCACATACGTTTTAATATTATTGGAGAATTTTTCAATTTTGGCCCCTGTGTAATTTTACATTGACCCCTACCTGGCTAACAGCTGCCACCCTGGGATGACCACCATACATTTTGTGTAGGTCATGGTACACAGAGGCTGTATTGTAAGGCTAGTTCGGTCCACTTAAGTGGTAACAAAAGCCTGGTTGGCCCGTGAACCATTATATAACTCAAGCGATAATTCCCCGGGTGCCACAGCATGCTGCTCCAAATAGCATCAGGTTGTCATATAGAAGCTAAACTGAAGATGAACCAAATTTATTAACAAGCATTTCAGGAGGTCTGGATGGCTTTGCTTGAGCTGCTGCCCCCGTGACCCGACCTCGGATGAAGCGGAAGAAAATGGATGGATGCATTTCCTTCCTTCAGGATGTAGTGACGGTATTTGTGAAGAACCTGAAGTGTGAATGGAAGTTTGGAAAACAGACAGTATTTGTCATGAATTCATGCACCTGGCTGAGAGTGAGACTTCACTGCCACCTGCAGGGTGACCCACAGAACAGGTTCTACTGTGAGAAAGTTTCATCCTGTGGCCTTTACCGATTTAATGGTTTTCCACCGGTCTGAGGTCACCAGTGCAGCTTTCTTGGAAGAATTTCTGCTCATATGCTGAACTCCTTCATAGTTTCTGCATTTCTTCTGTAACTCGGGCTGCTAATGAACTACTTGCTGAGTCTGGACTAATCATGGGGGACTGCTCACTGTCGGTCTCAATTATCCCACCGAGCCGCTGTCCCATCTTCCTCCTCGTCAGCCCTCACTGCAGTCTGGCAGGAACCAAGGTTTCTCTGAGAGAAATCAAAAAGTAACACATGGGAATAATGGGATAGTGACACTGTGTCAGGGTGGGAACAGTGACAGTTTCATCGGGTTCGAACTCACACACTCAGACAGAACGTAGAATTAATATCATATCATATGTGGGAAAAGAGATCCAATGCATTAAGGACAGACTTTACAAGAAATATATAAATCAAGAAATATTAAAAATAAAAACACAGCAGTGATGTTCATGTCTGTGGGTCCTCGGCATATGAGATCGAGAGACACCTGAGAACATCATATGGAGTCATGAGGACGCTGGACAAAGGTGTTTGATAATGATCATGATCTTTGTAGTGGTGTACCAGAAATAGAAACCGAATGATCCGCACAACCACAGCGCTCCGAAACAAAAAAGGTTGCCCTTTGTCTGACGAAGGGCAGGCTGCCCGAAACGTTACATTTTGTTATATAAAGCCATTTTTTGTTTCGGAGTGCTGTGGTTATGCGGATCATTTGGTTTCTATTTTTGGAACAATTTTTCTTGGTCCAGCACACCTTTGTACGTGTTTTGGATGGGCATGTCTTCGTTGCATCTTTGCAGTGGTGGGCACAGTTGAGATAATCCAATAGCAGATAATTATCGAAGCTAATGTCTTTGCTATCGAATTAGCTTTTCAGATAAGTTTTAAAACCATAATTGGACCAATTATCTTCCAATAAATTTATTTCAGATAACCCACTGATTCTTTGATACTTAAGTTGTTTATATGTTGTGTAAAGGTGTTTTAGTGAAAATCCAGTTTTTATTTTTGGGAACATCCTGATTGTGTTTTGGGGTCATCTAAGGAACCTAAAACAGTTGGTTTGGTTTAATCCTGGGGGGTGCAAAGGTAGTGGTCGTAGCTCCCCTAGTACAGTGGTGGGCACAGTTCAGCTAATCCGCTAACCACTAATTTAATAAAATATAATAAAAGTAAATTTTATATATATATATATATATATATATATATATATATATATATATATAAAATTTACTTTACTTTAATATATATATATATATATATATATATATATATATATATATACATACGAGGTCTGTGAGAAAAGAATCCGACCTTTTTATTTTATGCAAAAAATATATGGATTTGATTCATATGTTTTTACGTCAGCCAAGCTTGAACCTTCGTGCGCAAGCGTGAGTTTTTTCACGCCTGTCTGTTGCGTCATTCGCCTGTGGGCAGGCTTTGAGTGAGCACTGGTCCACCCCTCTCGTCGTTCTTTCATTGCAAGGAAATGGCGGAATGATTTGGGCTTTTTTTCCATCAGAATTTTTTCAGAAACTGTTAGAGACAGGCAGCTGGAAACCATTGGAAAATTTATCTGGCTTTCAGTGAAAATTTTATGGGCTTCACAGAGAATAAGGAGTGTTACTACAGCTTTAAGGACTGCCCACAATGGCACACGGCACGTCGCGCTCCGAGCCGCCATCGAGAGGCAGAAACCACCACATCATTTCTAAACGGATGGCTGTGTAGAGCCGGGACCATCGTGTGCAATTTCTCTGGTTATCACAAGAGCTGGACATCAGCCATTTTCCGGCAGATTTCACTTTTAACAAGAGATTTTGTCATGGAAAGCTGCGCGGAGGCTTCGCGCATCACGACCGATTCGCTGATGAAGCGAGACAAAGGAACACCTCCGTTTCGGAGTGTTAAAGGACAAGCTGGAACATGCCTATCTCGGCTTTCAGTGCTTACCAGTCGAGTGAGTATAAGAGAAATTGTGGAGAGAATGGGCTTGTCCCAACTTGTCCTTTAACACTCCGAAATGGAGGTGTTCCTTCGTCTCGCTCCATCAGCGAATCGGTCGTGATGCGCGAAGCCTCCGCGCGGCTTTCCATGTATATATATAGTTGGGTCGCGGGGGCAGCAGCTCAAGCAAAGTCGCCCAGACCTCCCGATCCACACACACCTCCCCCAGCTCCTCTGGGGGGAACCCCAAGGCGTTCCCAAGCCAGCCGAGAGATGTAGTCCCTCCAGCGTGTCCTGGGTCTTCCCCGGGGCCTCCTTCCAATGGGCGTGCCCGGAACACCTCTCCAGCCAGGCATCCAGGGGGCATCCGGAAAAGATGCCTGAGCCACCTCAACTGACTCCTCCTTTCGATGTGGAGGAGCAGCGGCTCGACTCTGAGCTCCTCCCGAGTGACTGAGTTCCTCACCCTATCTCTAAGGGAGCACCCAGCCACCGGCCGCAGATCCACAAAACACATGTGGACTGGTTGGGCGAACTCCCTTGAACCCTCGAGCACCTGATGAAGCGTGTAGAGCTGGTCCAGTGTGCCGCGACCAGGATGAAAACCACACTGCTCCTCCTGAATCCGAGGTTCGATCATCGGTCAAATTCTCCTCTCCAGTACTCTGGAATAGACCTTACCGGGGAGGCTGAGGAATGTGATCCTCCTATAGTTGGAACACACCCTCCGGTCCCCCTTCTTAAACAGAGGGACCACCACCCCGGTCTGCCAATCCAGAGGCACTGTCCCTGATCCCCACGCGATGTTGCAGAGGCGTGTCAGCCAAGACAGTCCCACAACATCCAGAGACTTAAGGTACTCAGGATGGATTTCATCCACCACAGGAGCCTTGCTACCGAGGAGCTTTCTAACCACCTTGGTGGCCTGGGTAATGGATGAGTCTGCCTCTGAGTCCCCGGTCTCTGCTTCCTCTTCGGAAGACATGACGATGGCATTGAGGAGATCCTCGAAGTACTCCTTCCACCCTTCCAGTCAGGGTCAACAGCTCCCCACCCGCACCGTAAACAGTGCTGGTGGAGAGCTGCTTCCGCCTCCTGAGGCATTGGACGGTTTGCCAGAATCTCTTTGAGGCCGACCGATAGTCCTCCTCCATGGCATTTTGTAATAGGTCACCTATTACAAAATGTCCAAGTTATTTTTGCATTTACATTTTTGGCCATGTGGTGTTTCTCTGGACAGGATCCAGCAGGTAGGTGACTCAGAGTTGATGACCCCAGTGGCACAGCAACTGAATGTGTTGATTCAGCAAGTGGGGCTGGTAATCAGAGCACAGAGCAGATCAGCTCCAATTAGATCATGAACAAACGGAAAATGTGCAGTATTTTGAGTCCCGAGGACCAGGATTGGGAAACACTGCTCTTGAGGGGTGTTTTGACAATCTTATCCCCTTCAGAAAGTCACCAGGACACCATTACCCATCAATAAGATCAATAGTTCTTGCTGTATGAAGGCAGACAGACGTTAGGACAGTACCCCCTTCCCACTGTCAGGGCGGAGCAAGGACACCTACATTTTAATCTTGCAGAATGTCTTAAAATTGAGGCTAAAATTACAATGAGGATTAAGTTTGAATTAGGTGTCAGGATTTAGGGAGTGCATGTAGTTTGCCTGGTGTATTTGCTGAATCAATCCTGAATAGCAAAACCCAGCAGCAGACAAATGGGTCCACCGTCTCCACCTGCCTGCTGCCTGTCCAGAGAATTAAAGTACATCTCTCTTCCTGCACGCTTCCAGCCATGTTATTTAAAGTAATTAACCTTAATTTGCCCAAAAAGAGACAAATCTGCATTCGACCGTTGCCTCCACAGCAGAGGACCACTCGCTGCCTGCCGTCCATCTCCCCTCGCTCCTAATGGGGTCTCCGCTTAATCAAAACTCAGCCATCAGATCTCGATATTGAATCATCTTTTAATTGGGAGCTACATTCTGCTTAATAGTTTTATAATTCATAGGCTGTAATGGTGTCACCGCTGGGATCCGCCCCACTTTCTGCTGCTCGACTGCAGCTGCCATAGTGGCGGCGGTGACTTTTACACACGCACACACACACACACATACACACACACACACACACACACACACGCACGCACGCACGCACGCACGCACGCACGCACACACACACACACACACACACACACACACACACACACACACACACACACACACACACACAAAATATAAAGACATTTATGTGTATGTAATCAGCTCCACAGATTCATCCACACCTTCACTTAGCGACTACTTTATCCAGTGCTGTGCTGATGAAAATTGCAGTTATCTCCTGTGCACTTTTGCATGTTTGTACTGTGCGTCCCCCCTCTCTAAAATCTCCCCCCCCATACTTCTTTACACAACAACTTTAAAAGTTGTGCTTTAATGTGAAAAGGCATCCCTAAAAAATAACATAGGGTTTGATATTTGTATCCATTTAGTTCTCTTTAATTCAGGACCATGTATTCATGCATTTATATTTTAATTATTTTAATCAAATTGCCTTCCGTCTTAATAACACACTCCTGCATGAACAGAACTCCTGCTTCTCTGCCTGAGAAGTGTCACCTTGGTGACTTCCCTCACCAGTCTCCTTCTAGCATGGTCACTCAGTTTTTGAGAAATGGAACTCAGTGGAGGTTCTACCACAAGAGCTGGATCTTTAAGTAGTCACTCAGATGCAGAATCTAGAAGCAAGAAGGTGTTTCCTATTAGCTATCAGCTCTCAACAAAATGGAACCACACACTTTCCTGAAAATGTCAGTGATCTTACGCCCCTCTCACTGCTTACATGTCACTGACGAGGCATACCCTCCTCCACCCCAACACCACCAGTTAGTCCCTGCCTCTGCCTAGGCTCTGCCCCTGCCTTTTACATCAGCAGGATTTGCGATCTTCTCAAGTCTACTCTGTGCCATGATGAGGACCAGTGTCAAATCTACTTCACCATAGACCAGGGGTGGGCAACGATGGCCGAGACACTGCAGGTTTTCCTTGCAACCAATCACCTCAGCAGGTGATTTCATTGACAAGCAGGTGCTTATGTTCAGGGGAGAAGCTCATCAGCAACCCACCTGCTGAGGTGATTGGTTGCAAGGAAAACCTGCAGTGTCTTGGCCCTTCATGGCACATGATTGCCCACTCCTGCCATAGACTATAACTTTCTGTACACTATCTCGTTGTCTTACAACAGGAGTGGGCAACTTGTTCCAGAAAGGGTCAAGAGGGTGCAGGTTTTCTTTTCAGCCACTGACTCCACCAGGTGATTTCACTTATTAATACCCTCTTGGCTCTTTCTGGAACAAGTTGCCCACCCCTGTCTTACAATGATCAATCTTAACATGCCCCCTGAGTCATTCTGGTAGAACTGTCTACTTGTACCGTGCTGTTTGTTTTCTTAATGATTGATGTCACTGAAGACATATTCATTGATTTGAAAATGTTCATGTGTTTGTTCCCTGACTTGTCTCAAGAAAACTGGCTGCAAAAGTGATGATTTCTTCTTTATATTTAGAATTTTTTTAATGTGTTGTATGCCTGAAATGTATGAATGGACATATATTAACAAATGAAATGAAGTTGACCTCACAGAACATGAAATATCTTTCTCAATATCTCAATTTTTCAAATTTGTATTTTCCATATAACTCCAACTTCTTCTGATTTGTGATTGTCATTTTAAAGTGTGACCCCGCCCACACGTCTTTGTTTCTTTGCTGCTATGCCTCATCGTTTTTCTGTTTTTGCATCGTTACGCCATCACCTGTATTTACAGTTTGTCCGTGCGATTGCATTATGAGGCGCTCTGACTGTAAACAAACAAACGTCTTTGCTTTATGAAGAGAAAAGCTTCTAAAGTCTAACGTCTTTCTCATTTTTCTCTTCACACAATAAAAAAAAAGGTTTATTATAAACAGTTCCTCGGGACTTCAGTCTGCTGAATGCGGTTTATGAGCCATCCAGAGTCGCCGCTCTTATCTTCTGCTGCTGTGGGATTTCAAAAGTACATCACATATTGTGCATTTGTTCATACTTTATGAATGTATGAAAAATAGCAGCTGTTCGTCTGTTGTGGTGACGTTCCTTAAGACCGAGCAGGGCGAGGGGTTGATGCAGCGAGGCGAGAGAAAGATGCAGCTGAGCCAGGCCTCGGCTGTTCTTCTCTTGTCTTCTGTCATCTGGACTTCAGTTCCAGAGTGTCAACCCCAAGGACACAATTCAAGGCCAAGTGAACAAGACTGTAAAAGTCCATGCTGATAGAACATGTAGACACACACACACACACACTCAAAGATCATTTATGCTTGAAAAGTGCAGATGGCAGGAAAGCGCCAAAACGTGTACGAATGGTCAGATGGCGATTGTCATGGCAGTCTCTCAGCGGCAAGGAAGAATGTCCTTTGAATCCGTCCAGAGACGCCCACATGTGGGTTTGTTTAATGTTGGAATGCCATTGTGCGCCAACCAACATGGAATCCTTGATAGATCATTAGTCTATCAAGGATTCCATGGGTTCCTGGACAGTCGCCTCTGCGCTTCTTCTCACTGGCTTTATTTCTTCCGTGGCTTTAAACACACAATCATTTTGACACCGTGATTCAACTTTTAACTTTGTGTTCGTCACTTATTGTCTGCAAAATCACTCTTTTGCTAGCTGGCTTCATCTTCTTTGTCTTTCGGCTGTTCCCGTTAGGGGTCGCCACAGCAGATCAATCGTTTCCATCTCACCCTGTCCTCTGTATCTTCCTCTGTCACACCAACCACCTGCATGTCCTCCCTCAGCACATCCATAAACCTCCTCTTTGGCTTTCCTCTTCTCCTCCTGCCTGGTGGCTCCATCCTCAGCATCCTTCTCCCTGTATACCCTGGGTCTTTCCTCTGCACATGTCCAAACCATCTCAATCTCGCCTCTCTGACTTTGTCTCCAAACCGTCCCACCTGAGCTGTCCCTCTGATATGTTCATTCCTAATCTTGTCCATTCTTGTCAATCCCAAAGAGAGTCTCAACATCTTCAGCTCTGCCTCCTGTCTTTTTGTTAGTGCCACTGTCTCTAAACCATACAACATAGCTGGTCTCACTACTGTTTTGTAAACTTTCCCCTTCACTCTTGCTGATATTCTTCAGTCACAAATCACTCCTGCCACCTTTCTCCACCCACTCCACCCTGCCTGCACTCTCTTCTTCACTTCTCTACCACACTCTCCATTACTTTGAACAGTTGACCCCAAATATTTAAACTCATCTACTTTCACCACTTCTGCTCCTTGTAACTGCACTATTCCACTGGGCTCCCTCTCATTCACACACATGTACTCAGTCTTGCTTCTACTGACTTTCATTCCCCTTCTCTCCAAAGCATATCTCCACCTCTCCAGACTAGACTCAACTTGCTCTCTACTCTCACTACAGATCACAATGTCATCTGCAAACATCACAGTCCATGGGGACTCCTGTCTGATCTCATCCGTCAACCTGTCCATCACCACTGCAAACAAGAAAGGACTCAGAGCTGATCCTTGGTGTAATCCCACCTCCACCTTGAATGAGTCTGTCTGCGCATCTCACCGCTGTCACACTATTCTTGTACATGTCCTGCACTACCCTAACATACTTCTCTGCCTCACCAGACTTCCTCATACAATACCACAGCTCTTCTCTTGGCACCCTATCATAAGCTTTTTCTCAGTCCACAAACACACAATGTAACTCTTTGTGTCCTTCTCTGTACTTTTCCAACAGTATTCTCAGAGCAAACATTGCATCTGTAGTGCTCTTTCTTGGCATGAAATCACATTGCTGCTCACACATCTTCACCTGTTTTCTAAGCCTAGCTTCGACTACTCTTTCCCATAACTTCATGCTGTAGCTTATCAGCTTTATGCCTCTGTAGTTACTGCAGCTCTGCACATCACCCTTGTTGTTGAAAATAGGAACCAGCACACTTTGTCTCCACTCCTCAGGCATCCTCTCACTTTCCAAGATTTTATTAAACAATCTGGTTAGAAACTCTACTGCCATCTCTCCTAGATATTTCCATGCCTCCACTGGAATGTCATCTGGGCCAACTGCCTTTCCACTCTTCATCCTCTTCACAGCAGCCCTCACTTCTTCCTCTTGTACTTCCTGATTTACTCTCACCACATCATCCAGCCTTTTATCTCGCTCAATTTCTTTATTCATCAGCTCTTCAAAATATTCCCTCCACCTTCTCAGCACGCACTCCTCACTTGTCAGCACATTACCATGTGCGTCTTTTACCACCCTAACCTGCTGCACATCCTTTCCAGCTCTGTCCCTTTGTCTGGCCAATCGGTACAAGTCCTTTTCTCCTTCCTTACTATTCAACTTCTTGTACAGCTCGCAATATGCCTTTTCCTTCGCTTTTGCCACTTCTCTTTTCACCTTCCGCTGCATTTCCTTGTATTCCTGTCTACTTTCTTCATCTCTCCAACTATCTCAAAACTTTTTCGCCAACCTCTTTCTCCTTATGCTTTCCTGGACCTCTTCATTCCACCACCAAGTCTCCTTGTCTTCCTTCCACTGTCCAGATGTCATACCCAGTACTGTCCTAGCTGTCTCCCTCACCACATCTGCAGTTCTTTTCCAGTTGTCCAAAACTACTTCCCCTCCAACCAGTGCTGCTCTCACCTGCTCGCTAAATTTTACACAACAGTCTTCCTCCTTCAGCTTCCACCATCTGATCTTTTGTTGAGCTCTCACTCTCTTCTTCTTCTTTACCTCTAAAGTCATCCTACAAACAACCATCCTATGCTGTCTAGTGACACTCTCTCCTGCCACCACCTTACAGTCTCTGATTTATTTTAGCTTGCATCTCCTATAAAGAATGTAGTCCACCTGTGTGCACCTTCCTCCACTCTTATGTTACCCTGTGCTCCTCCCTTTTCTTAAAGTAGGTATTCACCACAGCCATTTCCATCCTTTTTGCAAAATCAACTACCCTCTGTCCTTCCCCATTCCTATCCTTGATACCATATCTACCCATTATTTCCTCATCACCTCTGTTCCCTTCACCAACATGCCCATTGAAGTCCGCGCCTATCACCACTCTTTCATGCTTGGGCACACTCTCCACCACCTCATCTAACACACTCCAGAAATCTTCTTTCTCCTTCATCTCACAACCTACCTGTGGGGCATATGCACTGATGATATTCATCATCACCCCTTCAATTTCCAACTTCACACTCATCACCCTGTCAGACACTTGGTTAACCTCCAACACACTTTTAACATACTCTTCCTTTAAAATTACCCCAACACCATTTCTCTTCCTGTCCTCACCATGGTACAACAACTTGTACCCACTGCCGATACTCCTGCTCTTACTTCCCCTCCACTTGGTCTCTTGCACACACAATATGTCTACCTTTCTCCTCTCCATAATATCAGCCAGCTCTCTCCCTTTACCAGTCATACTACCAACATTCAAAGTCCCCACTCTCATTTCCACCCTTCTAGTTTTCTTCTTCTCCCGCTGTTTGTGGCAATGTTCTCCTATGCTCATCTTGATTGCCAGTCATTGCATCAGTGCGCCACACAGCGGCGCTCATCTGATCCATTAAAACAAGATGTTAAACCTATCATAAACATACTTTTACAGCTGTTTATATAGAAGGAATGAAGATGCAACTGTTTTACCAAGCTATTAGAATAAAAACATTACAAAAACACAGTTTCATCCACTGGCTGCTCTCCGCTCTATTCCCGCGCTGTATTACAGCCTTGTCCTCACCACAAACATGCCTCTAAAATCCTTGTTTGTCCTCATTGTACCTCGTACACAAACTGCCCCATGCTGTTTTTGCTAAATTTTGAACTTCTTGAAATTAGCACCATGGTCAGAGATGAGCCTTGTCAGCTGAATATTCTGCCTCTAATGCCGCGTTCACGCCAGATGCCATGCGACGCCAGAAATTCACATTCCTCACCTGGCGATGGATGTGCCACCATCGCCCAGTGTGTCGCTCTGCTTCGTCAATAGTTTTACATCCTCATTGAAGACAACTTTGGATGCTGTAGCTCCTCTGAAAAAGAGAGCTTTAAATCAGAAGTGCCTGACTCTGTGGTATAACTCACAAACTCGTAGCTTAGGGGGGTTCCCATGATGCACTGTTTCTTTCTCTTTTTGCTCTGTATGCACCACTCTGCATTTAATCATTAGTGATCGATCTCTGCTCCCCTCCACAGCATGTCTTTTTCCTGGTTCTCTCCCTCAGCCCCAACCAGTCCCAGCAGAAGACTGCCCCTCCCTGAGCCTGGTTCTGCTGGAGGTTTCTTCCTGTTAAAAGGGAGTTTTTCCTTCCCACTGTAGCCAAGTGCTTGCTCACAGGGGGTCGTTTTGACCTTTGGGGTTTTACATAATTATTGTATGGCCTTGCCTTACAATATAAAGCGCCTTGGGGCAACTGTTTGTTGTGATTTGGCGCTATATAAAAAAAATTGATTGATTGATTGAGCCGCATTCACACCGGATGCCACGCAATGCCTCAAATTCATCATTTGCTGCAGGAGCTGCTTCTGGATGACGGCTGATTTCAGCGGTACTTACGCCTCTCCATGTCCCAGTTTGAGGACCTCCTGTCCTGTTTGCATGTGCACATGTGAACAAAGAAAAAAAAAATGGCTGCTGCTGTTGCTGCAGTTCCTTGCTGTCCTCTCCAACTCTGTCATAATTGTGTTATAAACTAGTCACCATTTGTTTTATTATACATCTGTGTAGTTAATAAAATTATCTTCATGGAAGATTCCTTCGAATGCGCACATCTGAAAAAAAAAAAACTGGCTGCTGCTGCTGCAGTTCATCGCTCACCTCTCCAGCTCTGTCATAATTGTGTTAAATAAATAAAGGACAAAAGGGACATAAGTCCTGCTCACGGGCTGATTGCTAGAGACAGGACATGTCCACATCAAGTATAAACTCCAGACAGGTCCATGTTACTACATATCCAGTCCCTGATTGGTCATTGTGGCATGACAAGATGAAAAAGTTCAGATTTTTCAACTTGGGGAAGAGGGCGACGTGACGCGATGCAACACGATATCGCGCCACCAACGCGCCAATCGCTCAAAATCACTTTATTTGCGTCCATCGCATTGCATTGCGTGGCTTGAACTTTTGTGGTGCTACAATGCGTCCTTCCATAGGGATTACATGGCAACCTGTCGCCACTGTCGCTCGCGTGGCGTCTGGTGTGAACACGGCATAAGAGCCTCTCAGAGCCACTGTTCTCCCATGTTTGATGAATACCTCCTCTCATACCAACAAAAAACAACAACAACAACAACAAAAAAAACATGCTGCCTGGCTCATTATTCACTGTTCATTATTTGGTGGGACCAGGGCTTTAGCATTCTTGTGTTCAGGGTTCCTGTTGGGGCTTCGTGGTTACCGTAGCAGCTACAGGATACATGAGGTCCCCACCAAATATCACCCCAACAAGTAGTCCCCCTATATGATGCCTTACCCAGGTGTCACGATATGGACATGAGGCTGGATTTTGACATCTAGTCAGATTATGAGTTGAGATGACAAGGTTTTAAAAAGGAATAGCCATGATTCCATGTTTCTATGTCACAGGTAACATACGAGGTCTATTAGAAAAGAAAGTGTCCGTTTTATTAAAAAAAAACTATATGGATTTGATTAATATGTTTTTACGTCAGCCAAGCTTGAACCTTCGTGCGCATGCGTGAGTTTTTTCACGCCTGTCAGTGACGTCATTCGCCTGTGAGCACGCCTTGTGGGAGGAGTGGTCCAGCCCCCTCGTCGGATTTTCATTGTCTGAGAAGTTGCTGAGAGACTGGTGCTGTGCTTCATCAAAATTTTTTCAGAAACTGAGGCACATCCAAGTGGATACCATTCAAGAAATTAAGCTGGTTTTCGGTGAAAATTTTAACGGCTGATGAGACATTTTGGATTGTTTCTATCGCTGTAAGGACTTCCCACAGAGCGGGACGTCGCGCAGCGCTCTGAGGCGACGTCGTCATCCTGTTTCAAGCTGAAAACCTCCAAATTTAAGCCTCTGTTGACCCAGGACGTCATGAGAGAACAGAGAACTTTCAGAAGAGGTCAGAATCAGCAGTTTATCAGGACATTCCACTGTTAAAGGAGATTTTTTTAATGAAAGACGTGCGGACGGATTGGCGCCCGCCACAGGATAAACACCTCCGTGTTTATAACCATTTGTAAAATCCAGGCGGCTTTTGGTGGCTACAAGCCGACGCGCCAATCCGTCTGCACGTCTTTCATAAGAAAATCTTCTTTAACAGGATTTAGCTGGATTGTGCTTGTTGTTTAGTCCCCTTAAGTCATAAGTGTCAAACTGATTCCAAAAAGGGCCAAGAGGGTGCAGTTTTTCTTTGGAACCACCAACTGCACCAGGTGACTGAACTGATGAACTCATCCCGTCTGCTCAAAGTGATGATGAGTGAAATCACCTGCTGGAGTTGGTGGTTACAATGAAAACCTTTCTGGAATCTGTTTGACAGTTTGATCGTACCAGTGAGGTCAAAATTGACTAATGGCTCATGGACTAATATGATGAGGTCATACATCATCAAAAACACCATGACAGACGTATGTTGTGCGTTTGTCTCGTGGAGTGTAGAGCGTGCAGGTGCATTTCAGCCCTCTGATGCCTCTCACTGGTGGAATGAATCCTTCAAACACAGCTATGATTCATTTTTAATTATCTTTCTGTTGGGGAATAGTCACGTAGCGTTTGTCGGCCTAGCCGTCAGGTCCTTTCAAAGATGGACGTTGTTACCTTTCACAGAAACATCTTCACATTTCTTACCATCTCAGTGGGCACTGATCACAGCAAAGAATTCCCCGGATGTGACGGCATTTTCAGAAACTGATCAGTTCATTGGCTGCTCGCTCTCTTTCCTCTCTCCGGTTTATTTTATACTTATACACCTGTAACCTTCTTCTCTTCCTTTGCTAAGGGTGCTGCCCTCTTGCTAAAAAAAAAAGACAAACCACACAATCACTTGCACAAACAGCTCGTGCACTAACGTGCCACGGCCTGTGTGCACTGTGATCTGGCACACGGCGGCACAAGAGGTAGTGGAGGGTGGAAATGAGGGTTTCAGCCTTTTGTACCCAGCGCCTCTCACCTCCTCGCTCTCCCTCCCTCTCTGTCTCCTTCACTGCTTTCTTTGTGTGAAGATTCTTTGTGTGAAGGAGAAAATCATCTCTTTGCGTAGCGGTTTCTCAAACAGACAGACGGACACGTTCCCAACGGGAGCTCTGATTAGAGCCACGAGGCTCAACCATCAACATTCTGAAATGAGTACGTTCATCAGTTACAACAAAAGGAATAACTCAGTTGTACATATTTTATTTTTACAATACAATAAATACAAATCTTTACAATATGACATTTGCCAGACTCATAATTAATGTGGATATTTCCAGACTTTATTTATATTTATTTGGCCATGTACACATGGAGTCTAATTTATTTATTTATTTAACCTTTATTTAACCAGGTAAGTTATTAGGAAAAAAATTCTTATTTACAATAACGACCTGGTGGATAGGGGGAAAAAAAAAAAATCATACACAGTATGATTTTTGAGACACTCAATCAATCAATCAATTTTTTTTTTATATAGCGCCAAATCACAACAAACAGTTGCCCCAAGGCGCTTTATATTGTAAGGCAAGGCCATACAATAATGATGTAAAACCCCAACGGTCAAAACGACCCCCTGTGAGCAAGCACTTGGCTACAGTGGGAAGGAAAAACTCCCTTTTAACAGGAAGAAACCTCCAGCAGAACCAGGCTCAGGGAGGGGCAGTCTTCTGCTGGGACTGGTTGGGGCTGAGGGAGAGAACCAGGAAAAAGACATGCTGTGGAGGGGAGCAGAGATCGATCACTAATGATTAAATGCAGAGTGGTGCATACAGAGCAAAAAGAGAAAGAAACAGTGCATCATGGGAACCCCCCAGCAGTCTACGTCTATAGCAGCATAACTAAGGGATGGTTCAGGGTCACCTGATCCAGCCCTAACTATAAGCTTTAGCAAAAAGGAAAGTTTTAAGCCTAATCTTAAAAGTAGAGAGGGTGTCTGTCTCCCTGATCTGAATTGGGAGCTGGTTCCACAGGAGAGGAGCCTGAAAGCTGAAGGCTCTGCCTCCCATTCTACTCTTACAAACCCTAGGAACTACAAGTAAGCCTGCAGTCTGAGAGCGAAGCGCTCTATTGGGGTGATATGGTACTACGAGGTCCCTAAGATAAGATGGGACCTGATTATTCAAAACCTTATAAGTAAGAAGAAGAATTTTAAATTCTATTCTAGAATTAACAGGAAGCCAATGAAGAGAGGCCAATATGGGTGAGATATGCTCTCTCCTTCTAGTCCCTGTTAGGACTCTAGCTGCAGCATTTTGAATTAACTGAAGGCTTTTTAGGGAACTTTTAGGACAACCTGATAATAATGAATTACAATAGTCCAGCCTAGAGGAAATAAATGCATGAATTAGTTTTTCAGCATCACTCTGAGACAAGACCTTTCTAATTTTAGAGATATTGCGTAAATGCAAAAAAGCAGTCCTACATATTTGTTTAATATGCGCTTTGAATGACATATCCTGATCAAAAATGACTCCAAGACACTCTGATCATACGCAGTCAACTCGAAAATAGAAGAGAACAGGCGTTTAATGTCATTGCATTTCTGCAATGAAATTCTGGTGGCACTTACAGCTATACAAAAAAAAAAAAAAAAACAGCACAACAGCAGCTTTAAAAATAACAAACAGCTTCACAGGACGGAAAGACCTTCTTAAAATACCAAAAAGGTGCTTAAGGTGCTTAATGCTGAGTGGGGTAGGATAGTTTTAGATATGTAAACAGACTGTATCTTTTATTGCACATGTTGATATCCATTACTGAATGTCTGTTTGTGGGAGGGTGATGGAGTCTACAGTTCTGCTGTTCCTGAGCCTATTAGTCTGTGTCTCCGACGGCAGAGGAGCAAACAAGGAATGTCCCGGGTGGCTGTTGTCCCTGCGATGGCCCGTGTTTTCCTCTGCAAGCGCTCAACATACACAGAGTCTAAGTCCGGGAGCTCGGCTCCTAAAATCCTCTGTGCTGTCTTCACCACACGGGACATAGCTTTTCTGTCCTCTGCCGTGCAGCTGCTGTACCACACTGTGCAGCCCTGGCAGAAGATGATCTCGATGGTGCTTCTGTAGAGTTTCCTGAGCAGCTGTGGATCCAGACCAGCCTGCTTCAGCTTCCCCGGGAAGAACATCCTCTGCTGGGCTTTTTTCACGAGGTTGTGGGTGTTTAAAGCCCACTAGTACTAGTAAAAGTACTACAGCATCCACAATTACTGCAGTACATACTGTACACCTCTGAGAAAATCTTTTAAACTCAGTTTTCTCCTTCTATTCTGCGCAAAGCATGTTTCTTATCAAACAGTACGTGAATTAAGTCAATTTGACTGTTTAATTGCTTCCACCAAGGAGGTTTATCATCAGGATAACTCCAAATGTAATAAAGTTTTCACTGAAATCCGGTGAGATGATGGATAACGCTGTGGGAAATAAGTAATATATTCTGGAACTGAGACACAGTAGAATATTTGGCACATAAGATTTAGCCCAAGATGTTGTGAGAAGATGTTTATAAAATTTGGTGAGCAGATGGACAATGTTACAGATAATGAGATTTTATTTAAAATTTGATCCAGAACATATTTTGGATCCAGAAGAGGTTTTGAGCAGTATGTGGCCTAGGTGGAGGTATGGGCTCTCAGAGTATCTTCTAGTTTTCAATTAAATTTGTTTTTCTAACTGTTAGATCAGATTTTCAGTGGGCCAGTTTATTTTCAATAAGCTGAAAGACTTTAAAACAGCTTGAAGATTCCGGTTGCTTGTCAAAGCTTTTGGATGACTAATTGGCATAATTGAAGGTTAAATGGGGGGTCTGTCTGTATTTAAGGACCTGCTTTTGGAATCAGGAACTTCTTGTGTTTAAGTGTGTGTGTGTGTGTGTGTGTGTGTGTGTGTGTGTGTGTGTGTGTGTGTGTGTGTGTGTGTGTGTGTGCGTGTGTGTGTGTGTGTGTGTGTGTGTGTGTGGGGGGGGGGGGGGGTAAAAAGTGGGGTCCCAGAGTTCAGAGGGTTTTCTCGAACATGACCTAATTCTACTTCAGATTTATGCTGTGTTCAGGAGGGTAGGAAGGTCCAGCTCTCCCCATGGGTGGTTGGCATCCAGCACCCTTGGTGGTTCCAGCATGTGGTGGGTGTGGTCACATGTGGTTGTGTGGGGGAACTTAAAAAAAAAAAATTCTGGACCTCACCCAGAAAACATCACAGGACGTTTGCATTATTTTTCAATGTGGCCTCTTAACTTCAGCGTTCTTGGTCCACTGATGTTCAAGTTTCACCATCACTTCATGGAAGAAGGTCCCATCTTGAGCCTGTAGACACTTTTCTTTCTGTATGAGGATGAGAACTTTGTTGAAATAGCGTCCTATGATTTCAGACCTGATCTGCCCTTCCACAATCCAACTTGAGATCTCCACAAGTTTGGTTCATCCTTAGGGTTCAGGGGATGACGAACAACCGTCCAGTCTACTGTGTAAAAACACTGGATCTGACAGAACAGGGATCAACTGTAGATGTTGGCTGAGCTCTTTCATGTAAATTCTTGAGTAATTTCTTGGCCAACAGTCTTTGAAGACATAAATGTGCAGTCGGAAATTGTGTTTGATGTTTGTAGCCCATACATCAGTAAACTGGTTCCTGCATCAGCCTCCACCCCAACATGGTCAATCCAAAGCTTCTTGCTGAGAAACTCCACGGACATGTTAAGACTCCACGGGCACATCCTGGAGAACGTGACTCACTTTCCATACCTGAGCAGCCATGTCATCAAACGCTGACATTGAAGGTCCGATCCAACACTGACTCACGTGTGCAGGAACTGCCTTCGTCCCGCTTCACATCTGTGTTTTAAACAGAGACAACAGAGACCTTTGACATGAGATGAAAATCCTCATCTACAAAAGTGTTGTCATGCCAACTCTGCTGTATGGATCTGAGCCCTGGGCCACCTTCTACTGTCACCTGAAGACCCTCGAGCAGTTCCACCAAAGCTGTCTGAGAACTATCCTTTGCATCAGATGAGAAGACAACTGTACAAACATCAGTGTCCTGGCTGAAGACAAACTCCAGAGTGTCATCAAGAACCAGCTTCAGTGGGTGGATCACGTCATGAAGACGGATGACGGACAACTTCCCGAGCAGATCTTCTTCTCTCAGCTGATTGAAGGAAAATAGTCCAGATGAGGACAGAAGAAAGGCTACTAGGACTTCCTGATGCACAACCTCAAGAACTGCTCCATCAACTGGAAGACCTGGGAAGAACACACGAGGGGACGAACCAACTGATGAGAAATGATCCTCACAGGAGTGGAAGTCTTCAAAAGAATGTGAACAAACACCACAGCAGTAAAATTTTAACTATTAGAGAAAAAATTACTCATAACCATCCCAAAGACGTATCGTTATCTTTGGCTGCTTTCAGTGATGCCGGTATTTGGTTAGACTCTTTCTCTCTGATTGTTCTGTCTGAGTTATTTTCATTAGTTACTTCCTCCAAACCATCAACATGTCTATTAGACCCCATTCCTACCAGGCTGCTCAAGGAAGCCCTACCATTAATTAATGCTTCGATCTTAAATATGATCAATCTACCTTTATTAGTTGGCTATGTACCACAGGCTTTTAAGGTGGCAGTAATTAAACCATTACTTAAAAAGCCATCACTTGACCCAGCTATCTTAGCTAATTATAGGCCAATCTCCAACCTTCCTTTTCTCTCAAAAATTCTTGAAAGGGTAGTTGTAAAACAGCTAACTGATCATCTGCAGAGGAATGATCTATTTGAAGAGTTTCAGTCAGGTTTTAGAATTCATCATAGTACAGAAACAGCATTAGTGAAGGTTACAAATGATCTTCTTATGGCCTCAGACAGTGGACTCATTTCTGTGCTTGTTCTGTTAGACCTCAGTGCTGCTTTTGATACTGTTGACCATAAAATTTTATTACAGAGATTAGAGCATGCCATAGGTATTAAAGGCACTGCGCTGAGGTGGTTTGAATCATATTTATCTAATAGATTACAATTTGTTCATGTAAATGGGGAATCTTCTTCACAGACTAAGGTTAATTATGGAGTTCCACAAGGTTCTGTACTAGGACCAATTTTATTCACTTTATACATGCTTCCCTTAGGCAGTATTATTAGAAAGCATTGCTTAAATTTTCATTGTTACGCAGATGATACCCAGCTTTATCTATCCATGAAGCCAGAGGACACACACCAATTAGCTAAACTGCAGGATTGTCTTACACACATAAAGACATGGATGACCTCTAATTTCCTGCTTTTAAACTCAGATAAAACTGAAATTATTGTACTTGGCCCCACAAATCTTAGAAACATGGTGTCTAACCAGATCCTTACTCTGGATGGCATTACCCTGACCTCTAGTAATACTGTGAGAAATCTTGGAGTCATTTTTGATCAGGATATGTCATTCAATGCACATATTAAACAAATACGTAGGACTGCTTTTTTGCATTTGCGCAATATCTCTAAAATTAGAAAGGTCTTGTCTCAGAGTGATGCTGAAAAACTAATTCATGCATTTATTTCCTCTAGGCTGGACTATTGTAATTCATTATTATCAGGTTGTCCTAAAAGTTCCCTGAAAAGCCTGTTGTGTGGGCCGCTGAAGAGGAGGTACTGCTGGCCCACCACCACCAGATGGTGCCCTGCTTGAAGTGCGGGCTTCAAGCACGAGAGGGCGTCATAGCAACCGGGAGTGACAGCTGTTACTCGTCATCAGCATCAGCTGTCACTCATCTACATCATCAGGTAATATACCGTATATACATACCGTTCAGGTAATATTCTCTGCTGTACTTAACACTGACTAATAGTTTGAACTTCTTTGCAGCCGTTTTCCTGTGGGTGTTGCCTTATCTGTGGGATTGGCGTTTGGTGTGATCAGCGACGGCTTCGCTTCACACCCCAACCAGATAAGTGGTTAGACAGGAGCTGCACGAGTGTGTGATTGGAGGTGGAGGTTTTCCCTCCTAACTGTATACAGACTGTGGGATTACTGAGTGTGCGAACTCACACTCATCAGGACTGTCTCTGTTCTCTGCCAGCAGTACCGGGTCTGACTGCTGAAGACAGCGGCCACCTGGGGTGCAGGGCTTGGCGGCTCTGGTGTTCTTCAGCTCCGTTGGTGGTGGAAGCTGTGTGGGATCCGGCTCTTCTCTCGCCAGGCGTCTTCTATCGTCGAGCCTGCCCACACGTCACCTGGTGTATAATTGACAGTCTACCATATTGTTATTGTCTGTACGTCGTTGTGCGATTCACAACATTAAATTGTTACTTTTGGCTTATCCATTGTCCGTTCATTAACGCCCCCTGTTGTGGGTCCGTGTCACGACACTTTCACAACAAAGCCTTCAGTTAATTCAAAATGCTGCAGCTAGAGTACTGACAGGGACTACAAGGAGAGAGCATATTTCACCCATATTGGCCTCTCTTCATTGGCTTCCTGTTAATTCTAGAATACTATTTAAAATTCTTCTTCTTACCTATAAGGTTTTGAATAATCAGGTCCCATCTTATCTTAGGGACCTCATAGTACCATACCACCCCAATAGAGCGCTTCGCTTTCAGACTGCAGGCTTACTTGTAGTTCCTAGGGTTTGTAAGAGTAGAATGTGAGGCAGAGCCTTCAGCTTTCAGGCTCCTCTCCTCTGGAACCAGCTCCCAATTCAGATCAGGGAGACAGACACCCTCTCTACTTTTAAGATTAGGCTTAAAACTTTCCTTTTTGCTAAAGCTTATAGTTAGGGCTGGATCAGGTGACCCTGAACCATCCCTTAGTTATGCTGCTATAGACTTAGACTGCTGGGGGGTTCCCATGATGCACTGAGTGTTTCTTTCTCTTTTTGCTCTGTATGCACCACTCTGCATTTAATCATTAGTGATTGATCTCTGCTCCCCTCCACAGCATGTCTTTTTCCTGGTTCTCTCCCTCAGCCCCAACCAGTCCCAGCAGAAGACTGCCCCTCCCTGAGCCTGGTTCTGCTGGAGGTTTCTTCCTGTTAAAAGGGAGTTTTTCCTTCCCACTGTCGCCAAGTGCTTGCTCACAGGGGGTCGTTTTGACCTTTGGGGTTTTTCCGTAATTATTGTATGGCCTTGCCTTACAATATAAAGCGCCTTGGGGCAACTGTTTGTTGTGATTTGGCGCTATATAAATAAAATTGATTTGATTTGAAATTGATTTAAAAGAGGAAGGACAGAGCGTAAGATCCTGACCGGCAGAAGCTTCCTGCAGCAGCCACGTGCAGCGTCTATCAGAAACAGTGTCACCAAACTTGGCATATTGGGCATGGGGACCCCAAGAAGCCTGTTGATTTAGGGTCAGAGGTCAAAATCAAGATCAACACTTTGTAAAAACCTTGTGCAGAAAAGCGTAGTCCGTCAGTGAGCCCCGTGAGTCAGTGTGGAATATGTGCTTGTTTTTAAAGCAATATCTTTATTATTTATTAAATTGTAATCTTTGGCAACTGTTTTACATTTTACATCCCCCCCCACTCCCTAGCCTGCACTACCACCTCAGTCCTCAATTCCTTTATCTGACCCCCTAATTTAATTATCTTTTCTTGTTGATTAAAATCAGAGCCAACATTACTGGACCAACAGACAAGCTAAGTCAGAATCCTCACCTCTGGGATGGAGATGGAGGCGACATTCTGAATGTCTGCAGCGATGCACGCGGACCGTGTGCTCCTTTCTCTCCTTCCCCTCCCCGTCACCCAGTAACCACCCCTCCCTCCGTCCTCTCCGCCAACCCCGTGTCCCATTCAGCCGTGTGAATAGTTCACAGGTCTGTCCCTGCTTCACAGGTAATAATAAGGCTCGTTCCAAAGGCTGCCTCCACGCAGCGGTTTCCTCTTGAATAGTCGACACAAAGTGAGAACACGCACCGGGTATGAATGGCCTCCTGGGAACGCCGCATCATTCGCCCAAATCCAATCTCCTCGTTCGTTCTTTAAGTGGACCAAAGGTGATATCGAAAAGGATCGTCACTGTAATGTTTTTTTCTTTCTTTTTTTTTTGGTTATCTTACAGTCTCATATCTCAATGAGCTCTGTGTCAGTTTTGGTGTTTGAATGCAGATGAACATGAGAACAAGGATGTATGGAAATTCAACCTCAACCTCAAGAAACACTTTTCAGGAGACAACAGCACAGAAAATCGTGCACAATACGACGGATTAATATACTTACAGATGATGATTATTACCAAACAGTTTCACCTTCTGGATATTGAACATGGACAAAAGGAAGAACAGTTTTCCGGGGGGGGGGGGGGGGGGGGGGGTACTGATAACTGGGATTCCTATATTTCTACTTTTTGAAATTACAGACTGTTTGACACTGCCATGACAGACAGACTGTGCATGTACATACATACCCTTATAGCAGTGACGGCGTAGCACATTTGATCTGTTCTAGTTCATGTGATTGGATGCCTCCCAAATATAATGACCTTTGCTTAAACTGCTTCACTGCTCCAGGTCATCATCTATGTTGAGGTGAAATTTTATGCACAAACTCTTTGGCAGGTTTCACATTTTCAACCTGCTGTTTTGTTTCCTGTCTGAACAAAATGACATTAAGTGTGATATCAACATCTGCCTCCTGATGCATGCATCGTATTTCACTTTCACTTTCAATTTATTTTCATTTATATAGCGTCAAATCACAACAGAGTTGCCTCAAGACACTTCACACAAGTAAGGTCTAACCTTACCAACCCCCAGAGCAGCAGTGGTAAGGAAAAACTCCCTCTGAGGAAGAAACCTCAAGCAGACCAGACACAAAGGGGTGACCCTCTGCTTGGGCCATGATACAGACATAAATTACAGAACAATTCACAAAACAAATATACAGAAAATGCTGTTTGTGCACAGGACAGGAGGATCTGCAGCACAAATACAGTTCCTATCTCTGGATGGAGCTGCACCTTAAACAAAGAGAAAAAACAGAATCAGGCATCAGAAAGACAACAAATGCAGTATAATTTGCCAGCATTAAACAACAAGAAAAACAGGAAATACTAAGGTGATCGCTGGCCACTAGCCCTAAACTTCACTAAAAGACCCAGAATTTAGGTAAAGTTGAGGCTGCGGCACGCTCCAATTACTAATAACATTAGATAAAAGAGTAAAAACCATAGAACGATACTATGTCAGTATACTAGCTATACGAAAGGGAAAATAAGTGCGTCTTAAGTCTGGACTTCAGACTTCAGACAGACTTCAGACAACTTTATTGATCCCAAAAAAGGGCAATTACGTTTACACTCCAATTACCTCAGACAAAATACAGTAATTAATCCACAATTATTACTTGTTTACCGTAATAATGGCACACATAAAAATTAGAGACAACACATATACATTTGACATTGTTTATGTGTACTAAACTTGAAGCACTCCGTCATCCGTATAGAGGTAAAGTGGGTGAAGGTCGCTGCAACTGGATTTACGCCGCCGCTAGCTTGGGGGGGAACGGGGACTTGCCGCAGCTAAAAACTGCACAGCCCCAGGAAGGGGAAGGGGTGGCATGAGGGGTGGCCAGGATGGGGTGAGTGATGTGAGGTAAAGGGAAAAATGGAGCATGCTTCAGTCTTGTCCATGTGCAAGTCTGTCAGTTTATTGTCTTTGTGGGTTGAGATAAGAAGGAGCCGAATAATCTCACCAGAGCCTGAAGACATTCCTCTGGAGGAAATGGGCAATTTGTCCTTGAGGCTAGATAAGCCTGGAGTGTTGTGGTTGAGCAGTGAAAAACACTTTTAACAGTTCCACTTGAACAACCAAATCCCAATTATGAATTAAGAATATTCACAGGCCTCCGAAACCTTCAGCTTCAACTACAAGGCATGCATCAGCTCCAAGATGTCATCCAATTTGCGTCTGAGTTCAAGGGTCAATGCACGAATGCACAGCCTTGCCAACCTTGTTAATCATGACGGACAAGCGAGGGGTCGTGGTTCTTGATGCCGCCGTCTTGCCAATTTTCTGGTAGATCAGGGCAGCACATAAGCCAAAAAGTACCAGCCCTGCTACCATGAGACCAAAAAAGAATAAATCCTCGACGTCCTCAACGGAGAAAGGCGCCAAGCATGCAACACGCCAAGACCCCCAGGAGTCAAGGACATAGCCTGCAGGATATGTTCCATCTGGGCAGGTAGGATCCCTCGGTCCTGACCTTCTTGTAGAAAAAATGGTGTCAATAGCGTTCAGAGACCAGCTGATCAATTCCATGGTTAATCCAATAGTAGTCCAATAGATCCAGAACCCAATATAATTTGAGGAATTCACAGTCTGGTGAAGTCACGACTTGAAAGATAAAGGCAGAGAACAGAGGGAACAGAGATAAGGGAGAGTGGAGGAGATGTGACCGCACTCGTCGGAGTCCCAATGCTTGACTTGAAAGTCTCCACAGAATCTGACTGTTTTATTGATGCGGGGAGATCATTCCACAGAACAGGGGCATGATAAGAGAAAGCTCTGTGACCCGCAGACTTTTTATTCACCCTAGGGACACAAAGTAGTCCTGCATCCTGAGAAAGCAGAGCCTGGGCCAGTACGTAGGGTTTAATTAGGTCAGCAAGTTAGGGAGGTGCCAGTCTGTAAACAATTTTATAGACTAGTAGCAGAACCTTAAAATCTGATCTCGAAAGGACAGGAAGCCAGTGAAGAGACGCCAAAATGGATGTATTGTAATGTGGTTGACCTTTCTGCGTCGTGTCAAAAGTCTGGCTGCAGCATTTTGAACCAATTGGAGACCCCTAATGCGGGACTGCGGCAAACCAGAAAATAGAACATTGCAGTAGCCCAATCTAGAAGAGATAAATGCATGGATCAGGGTCTCAGCATCAGCCATAGACAGGATGAAATTAATCTTTGCTATATTTCGCAGGTGGAAGCAAGCAATCCTCATCAAAGTACAATGCTGGATCAAAAATTACCCCAATTTCCTCACTTGATGTATGACACACGAGCCTAGGTTAACCATTAACTGGTCAAATTGATGCTGATGTCTCACTGGACCAAGAACCATCATTTCAGTCTTATCAGAGTTTAAAAGTAGGAATTTCTAGACATCCAATTTCTCACTGATGCAAGGAAATCTTCTAAAGATTTTATGTGAATGAGATTACTAGCAGTTATCGTCATGTATCATGATCAGTATCATCAGCATAGCAGTGAAAGGTAACCCAAAAACACCACAATATGTGCCCAAGGGAGAAAAGCAGGGGGCCTAAGACAGACCCCTGTGGAACCCCAAATTTCATGTCACTAAGGTTAGAGGTAGTGTTATTGTACAAAACACAGTAAGGACGACTGGTCAAGTAGTATGATGTAGATTTGACATCGACTGATAGTTTTTCAATACACGAGGGTCAAGATTAGGTTTCTTAAGCAATGGTTTAATCACTGCAGATTCGAAACATTTAGGAACAGATCCAGAAGTTAAAGAAAGATTAATAATTTCCAGCACAGTTGGCCCAAGAGTGGGCCACAGGTCCTTAAACAGTTTTGTTGGCATAGGATCAAATAAACAGGTTGTGCTTTTGGTTGATGTTATGAGTTTCGTCAGCATGCCTAGAGAAGTACTCTCAAATTCTGTAAATCAAGGTAATACCTTAGTAATGGTACCCACCTCAATAGCAGGGTGTAGTGGCTGGGTTAAGGCATACTGGGATATGTTTAACCTAATTTCGTCTATTTTCTTCTCAAGGTAATCCAGAAAATCTTGTGCTGTAAAAGGAGAGCGAACTACAGGTGGTTGTCCATGAATAAGTGTTGCCATTGTGCCAAACAAAAACTTTGAGTTATGCTTGTTTTTGTTGATCAAATCAGAGTAATAGGTCCACTTTATAGTCAGCAATGCATGCTTATCGTCTAAGACAGCATCACGCCACGCAAGGTGGAATACTTCTAATTTTGAACGACGCCATTTCTGTTCTAGACCTCTACCCTTATGCTTGAGGTCACGCAGGTAATCATTGAACCAATGTGACTGTGTTTTGGGGGAGCGTGGTTTTAATACAGGTGGCGCCATCATGCCGAGTGCAGTTTTGAGCACTGAGTTTAAACTATCCACAAGACTGTCTACTGAATGGGTAGTTGCCAAATGTGAAGCTAAGACATCAGGCATTCTAGCTTTGAGTTCAGTCTTAGTTGAGGAATTGATGCATCGCCGTAGTGATATATAAGGCTGTTGTTCCACTCAACATGGCAGCAAAACTGTAAACTTAATAAGTGAGTGATCAGAGTCCACTGATGTAAGACGCATGATGTCAGTATTTGTGACAGCAATACCATGTGCGAGAAACAAATCCAGGGTATTTCCACTAATGTGCATCGAGTCCTGAATCCATTGCTGAAATCCTAATGCATCCACTATTTTCATAAATGATTTGCAGAGGGGAACAGAAGGCTTATTTATACAAACGTTAACGTCACCAATGATCAGAATGTTATCTGCACAAGTTGACAAGTTAGAGATGAACGCAACCAAATTCATCTAAGAATTCAGAATATGGGCCAGGAGGCCTATATACAGTGACAAAGTAATATGGCTGATTTTTATTCTTCTGACCTTGGCAATGCATAATATCCTGAGCAGAGCAGAGAATCAGATGCTCAAATGAGTTATCTTTGTGGTCCCCAACAGCTAATAAGATAAACCTAAATTTATAAATAAGAGCAACACCCCCACCTTGCTTCACATCACAAGGGATGTGATGGGGAGGAGACCATCACCTTGGGGGAGGTGATGGTCTAGTGGTTAAGGTGTTGGGCTTGAGACCAGAAGATCCTCGGTTCAAATCCCCGCCTTACTGGAAAATCACTAAGGGCTCTTGGGCAAGGTCTTTAATCCCCTATTGCTCCCGGTGTGTAGTGAGCACCTTGTATGGCAGCACCCTGACATAACTGGCATAATTGTAAAGCACTTTGAGAATCTGATGCAGATGGAAAAGCACTATATAAATGCAGTCCATTTACTAAATGTATATGCTGGTGGGCAGGCCTCATTTAAGGGGAGGACAGCTGTAGGCTTAAGCCAGGTTTCACATAACCCAATCATATCTAAGTGATGATCATTAATCAACATGTTGTGTGGGCCGCTGAAGAGGAGGTACTGCTGGCCCACCGCCACAAGATGGCGCCCCGCTTGAAGTGCGGGCTTCAAGCACGAGAGGGCGTCGGAGCGACCAGGAGTGACAGCTGTCACTCATCATCCATACCAGCTGTCACTCATCCACTACTCATCACCACCACCATAAAGGCCGGACTGCAACTCCACCTCCCCGCCGAGAAATCGACTACCAATCAGGTAATTTTCTCTGCTGACTTAAACTTTGAGTATTAGTCTGATCTCTTTTTGCAGCCGTTTTCCTATGGTGTGCCTTATCTGCAGAGTTGGCGTTTGGTGTGGACTGCGACGGCTTCGCTTCACACCCCCACTCAGATAAGTGGTTAACTCAGGAGCTGCACGAGTGTGTGATTGGAGGTGGAGGTTCTCCCTCCTTTACTGAATACAGACTGTGGGATTACTGAGTGTGCGACCTCACACTCATCTGGACTGTCTCTGTTCTCTGCCAGCAGTACCGGGTCTGACTGCTGAAGACAGCGGCCACCTGGGGTGCAGGGCTTGGCGGCTCCGGTGTTCTTCAGCTCCGTTGGTGGTGGAAGCTGTGTGGATCCTGCTTTTCTCTCGCCAGGCGTCTTCTATCGTTGAGCCTGCCCACACGTCACCTGGTGTATGATTGACAGTCACTGTATTGTTATTGTCTGTACATCGTTGTGTGATTCACAACATTAAATTGTTACTTTTTGGCTTATCCATTGTCCGTTCATTAACGCCCCCTGTTGTGGGTCCGTGTCATGACACTTTCACAACACAACAATGATTTTGAGGCTAGTGATCTTATGCTAATGAGACCAAGACTGAGGACCTCAGTGGGGTTGACAGTTGAACTGTTTGAATTTAGGGGTGGTTCCAGAGTAGCATATATAAGATGCCTAGAAGTATGTTTAGGTTTGAGACATTCCACGCGTGTTGTAGGTAGCAGACACAAAATCTTTGATATTGCTGGAACAACCACTGGGCCATCCTCAATTTCAACATCATCCAATGTAGTAATGGGTATTAAGTTTGCAAAGCATATCCCTCTATGATTTTTATGGACACATCTATGGAAGCAGGCCACAGTCTCAACTTGTTGAATTTCTCTCCCTGCCAGACAAACCGCATGATCACCATAGTGAATTTTCTGCACCAATTTCCCCGCTAAGCTAATGGATTCCACACCCACATTTGTTATAAGCCTTGCAGGGTCTTTAATCACCTCATCATATATGTTTATTTATGATATGTTTGCAATGTTTGCAATTGTTTTTTCCAGCAGGTGTGAGGATTTTACTTTTTCCTGTTTGTCTTGTGAGTCTTAGACTGGGTGTGGCTGACCTGATTGCCTCTTTCACCTGTAATCAATGGTCTACTCCAGTGCAGTTTAAAAGGCCACCTCATTCAAACCCCTCCTTGCTAGTTTGTTGACGCACTTCCTGTGTCCAGCATTGTCACCTGTTCCACCCATGCCTGTGGTACACTTTTGACTTTTGGACAGATTCCTCGCTTTTGGAATGCTGACTTTGCTCTTTTGGTGAATAAAATCACTGTTTTCACAGAGTCAGTGTGTGGTTATTTGCATTTTGGGGTCCAATCCATCTGTGTATCGATGGGTTGTATCCTTTAACCTTTTGCAGCATGGTGGAATAGTGGTTAGCACTACTGCCTCACAGCAAGAAGGTCATTGGAGAGTTTGCATGTTCTTTCCATGTTTGTGTGGATTTCGTCAGGGTGCTCCTGATTCCTCCCACATTTAAAAACATGCAGGTGAGGTGAATTGGAAACTTTATAACTCCCCAGGTCTCTCTTGCAAAAGAGATCAATCTCAGTGGAACTAACCTGGTTAAATAAAGGTTAAATAAAAAAAGGTAAGACTTTATATTAACTGCAAGCTATAAAGCATTAGTAAAGCATTTATAAAGTGTAAGTAAATGCTTAAGTAACTACTTGTAAAAACTTTACAAAGCATTCTTTATATTAGCTAATCATTGGTAAGAACATAAATAGATGGCTTAATAATTATTAATAACAAAATATGAAATGTCTTTATAAAACATTTATAAATGATTTTTTAATTCTCTATAAACCATTTAAGAAAAGTTGATCATTAATAGTTCATCATTTACAAACACATAATCAGACAATATTCATTAGTGATACAAATACTTTATAAATCATATTTTTGTCTGTACATTTTTTCCACAAAAATTAGTAAGCCTTTACTAAGCATTAATAAACCATTTGTTGATGCTCATTGTATCCATTATAACATTTGTAATAATTGCATTAACTGCTTATCCTTATTCCTCAATACTTTATGTATCATTTGTTAATAATGTACAATGCTCAAGTCTCTTTCCCAATCACTGTAAGTATGCAGTTTTAAAGACTTTGTCTATGTATAAATTCTTCTTTCAATGTATGAATAAGCCTTAACTGAGCATTATTTAAGCATTTGTAATACCCTTGTGCTGATTAAATTTGTTTTATACCTCATTTGTATATGCTTAACATATATTTTAATCACAATCTCAAACAGTTGTCCAATTCACTTTTATATGTCCATTTACAAATGTTTATCAACACCTTAGTAAACTTAAAAATACTATTATAAAGCCTTTACAAGCTGTTAGTAAACTATTTGGTGTGAGCTTAACTAAAGTGATGATTAAATTTGTTTTATAACTCATTTGTATATGCTTAATATATATTTTAATCACAATTTCAAACAGTTGACCAATTCACTTTTATTTGTCCATTTATAAATGCTTATCAACGTGTTAGTAAACTTAAAAATACTATTATAAAGCCTTTACAAGCTGTTAGTAAAGTATTTGGTGTGAGCTTAACTAAAGTGATTATCAAATTTGTTTTACAAATTCTTTTTATATGCTTAATATATATTTTAATCACAATCTCAAACAGTTGACCAATTCACTTTTATTTGTCCATTTATAAATGCTTATCAACGTGTTAGTAAACTTAAAAATACTATTAGAAAGCCTTTACAAGCTGTTAGTAAAGTATTTGGTGTGAGCTTAACTAAAGTGATTATCAAATTTGTTTTACAAATTCTTTGTATATGCGTAATATATATTTTAATCACAATCTCAAACAGTTGACCAATTCACTTTTATTTGTCCATTTATAAATGCTTATCAACATGTTAGTAAACTTAAAAATACTATTATAAAGGCTTTACAAGCTGTTAATAAAGTATTTGGTGTGAGCTTAACTAAAGCATAGGTCACAAACAGCTGACCAATTCACTTTTATACATCCGTTCATAAATACATATCAGCGCATATTTTGTTTTGAGGAATTGGTATGGCGGTATGAGATGAAGAGTGCAGGTTCATTCATCACGAAATGTTCAAGTGTTCGGTTAGGGGGTGGTGTCGATTTGTGAGCAACTGCGCCACCATTAGTTGCTAACCGATAACTAAATGTGGGTTCAGAACGGGTTACCATTAGCCGTTAAGCGATAGCGGCTAATCAGCTAACTGGTATTAAAAAACTAACGAGGTTTTACATCTGACGATATAAATTCACATCGATCAAGCGGGTAGCCTCTCAGACAGAAACAAAGTGTCCGCTTGATGAGTTTCAACCTTAGAATACATTAAGCAGTTAGAATTGGTACGACAACTTGTAGCCAATGCAGCTTTAGACTAGCTTTCCCTAACACTTACGCGCATAGCCAATTAACCATCGTTTTCGGTAAGGTGTCCACTGGAAGTGTGCGTGAGAATGCCAGTGATTAAGCAACATTAGTCCATACGGCCTAAAAAATGTTTAAACAGGTTTTTCATTTTAATCTTTCTCCTCTGATGCATGTCGACAATGAGAACAGAAACAGAAAGTGTTGTAGGACATCTTCCTTGCCATTTTAATTTGTTGAACAATTGTGTGAGCTGCTGTCATCTGTTGGCGATATAGTATCATTTGCAATTGGTGTTGCAGCCATTTGTTGGCAAGATAAAAAAAAAAAAAAATCTTATTTGGTCTGAAAAAAAATAGGTTTATATTCCTAGAAACGATTGAGTGAGAAATGTGGTGCATACAGAGCAAAAAGAGAAAGAAACACTCAGTGCATCATGGGAACCCCCCAGCAGTCTAAGTCTATAGCAGCATAACTAAAGGATGGTTCAGGGTCACCTGATCCAGCCCTAACTATAAGCTTTAGCAAAAAACATGATATGTGATGTTGATGATGGAAAAAAATAATTTACTCTAGTGTATGTGTTTCATGCAAAAGGATTTTTAGTGCATCTGGGCTCAATTATATATTAATGAGGCTCAAGATTTTTTTCTCTTAAACGTAATTTTATTTCTGTCTAATTTTATATTTCAGAGCTCCAAGTGCCGGAAACCCCCAAAAGTTAGGACACCAGTAAGCCAAGAGCCAGATGTTTCACCGTCAAGCTCCACGGACCCTAACCCACCGATACCTGACACACCGATGCCAGACCCAATAACGATGCCTACATAGATCACAGCTATGCCATCACAGACTCTCCACGAAAATTGAAGCGGAGACTGGATGAAGCAGTAGGCAAGTTGGCAGGATGTAGGAAAAAACTGAAAGTACAGCAGCAAAAAACATGGCGTTTAAAGCGCAAAGTTAAGAGTCTGCAAGGAATAGTTGAAACCTTACGAGATGAACACAGAATATCCACAAATTGTGCTGACATAATGGAGGGTACATTCAGTGGAGTTTCTATGGAAGTGATGAAAGAATTATCACAAAGAAAGAAGGAAAGGGAGCAACTGCATTCCCAGAAGAACTAAAAGCATTTGCCATGACTCTGCAGTTTTATTCAGGGAAGGCATACAACTATGTGCGCAAAACATTTGATCTCACTTTGCCTCATCCTCGCCAATTAAGAAGGTGGTACATCAAGGTAGATGGAGACTCCAGCTTTACCAGACAAGCATTCATTGCACTTAAGGCACGGGCAGATAACAATCGTGCACAAGGGAAAGCTACAATAGTCGCCGTGATGCTGGATGAGATGGTCATACGTCGGCACATTGAATATGTGAATGGAAAGTTTCAGGGCTATGTTGATGTCGGCAGTGGAACGTGCACCGATTCTACTCCTGTCGCAAAAGATGCATTGGTATTGATGGCGGTGTCTGTCAACGAAGGCTGGAAAATTCTGCTGGGTTACTTCCTGATCGATAGCATGACGGGAGATGAGAAAGCCAACTTAGTCAAGGAGTGTTTCATCCGTCTGCATGATACTGGTGTACGAGCCGTGTCTCTTACATGTGATGGGCCATCATGCAATTTTGCTATGATGAAGACTCTTGGGGCCAACTTAAATATCCAAGGAATGGATCCATCTTTTCCACATCCAGCGGACCCACTCTAAAAGTTCATGTGGTTTTAGATGTTTGCCACATGTTGAAGCTTCTGTGGAACGCGTTTGCAGATGGTGAAATATTGAAGACACCAGACGGACAGCGCATCAGGTGGCAATACAGCAGTCTGAGGGACTAAGACTGGGAAACAAAGCGTGCCCACATCGATTGGAAAAAACAAAAGATGAAGGTCAACTTGGCGGCCCAGACATTTAGTGCAAGTGTGGCAGATGCACTGCAATACTGTAATGATAAACTGAAGTTGCCCAAGTTCAGGTCAATTGAAGCCACTGTCGCTTTTCTCAGGCATGTTGATGGGGCATTTGACATCATGAACAGTAGAAATCCATTGGGAAGAGGACTAAAAGCACCAGTGAGGAAGACGAATCATGTAGCACAACAGGAGACTCTCAGGAAAGCGAAGGAGTTTCTTCTTGGACTATGTGATTGTGCTGGTACTCCAATGCATCTTGGACCACATAAGACAGGATTTGTAGGGTTTGTAGCAAGCATGCGCAGCTTTTCAAAGTTGTTTGAAGAACTTGTCGCTTCTCCTCAAGCCCCCCTGAGGTACCTTCTTGGTTATAAATTCTCCCAGGACCACTTAGAATTGTTTTTCTCATCACTACGAGCACGTGGAGGTTTCAATAATAATCCGACAGTTCGACAGTTCAAAGCAGCGTACAAACGCCTTCTCATGAGACACCACATTCACAACAATACTGGTAGTTGCTCGATTCTAGACAGCACCGCCATTCTACATGTTAATGCGGATAGCATCTCTGCAGTCAGTGTTGCCTGTAAATATGATCTCATCAGTAGACAGCCCACCGTCAGTGATCACGACTATGCCGACCTTCCGAACATTGAACATATCACTGAATATAAGGAAGCTGCTATCAATTACATCGGTGGCTACATAGTGAGATCGTTGCGTAAATGCATGGCTTGCATGAAGTGCGCAGAAGCACTTTCATCTTCAGATGGAGTAGCCCATGAATTTGTGGCTATGAAAGATCGTGGAAAACTTCAGAGGCCATTGTCCAGTGTTGTCACTGTCTGTATGGAAGCAGAGAAATGTTTTCAAATGCTGTTGAAATCAACCAATGAAGGACTGCCTCAGGGGTATGGTATATCTTCAGCGATAACCACTGCCGTCCTGTCGAACACCAGCCACCTGGAGTTGTTTTCAGAGCTCCATGACCATCAGTTTGATACAACTGTTGAAGACAACCACATCCACAACTTAGTGAAGATGATAGCATCAAATTACACAAGGATTAAGCTTTACCACCTCGGGAAGGAAACAACAGACTCTATCACAGGACCTAAAGTCAGAAAGCAACTCACAAAATCTGTCTTGTTCCGACATCAATGAAAAGAATACAGTTAACTAAATTCACCACAGGTTTCAGCATTTTTGAAGTGATTCAGTGTTGTTGATTTTAATTATCTATGACAGGGAAGTTACGTAAAATTGATTAACAGGTTTTCCACATTAAGTTTAATACAGGCCACTCCCGTTAAAACGAACACAGTTATAACGAATTTCCTGTTAACAAAGTAAAAATTCAGGTTTCAAAATTACTACCTATATAACTTTATATACATTAACTATTTGGTTATTATGAAATTTTGATACAAGGGAAGAAAACTACCAGTCCCGAGGACTTTGTTATAACGGGAGTCGCCTGTATAATTTTTCCCATAAAATTCTCAGGAATTGGTTGTACATTGGTGGTGTTGTTGTAGAGCTTGATCCTTGAGTAGATAAATGTAGACACCATAATTTTTTGAATCTTTCAACATTCACATCAACAAACCCGAACCTTGATTTTCAGTTTTGCTTTATTAGGAGTTTTCCATGAAGTTGACAGGCCAGAGTCAGTAATATACATTATTCAGTAATATACATATAATACGAGGTCTGTTAGAAAAGTATCCAACCTTTTTATTTTTTTCAAAAACCATATGGATTTGAATCACGTGTGATTGCATCAGCCAAGCTTGAACCTTCTTGCGCATGAGTGAGTTTTTTCACACCTGTCGGTTGCGTCATTCACCTGTGAGCAGGCTTTGTGTGAGCACTGGTCCACCCCTCTCGTTGTTTTTTTATTGCGAATACGTGTCTGAACGATTTGGAGCTTTGCTGCATCAACTTTTTTCCAGAAACTGAGAGACCTCCAGGTGGACACCGTTCGGAAAATTAATATGGCTTTCAGGGACGATTTTATGGGGATTATACAGATTAAGGAGTGTTACTGCCACTTTAAGGATGGCCCACAACTGCTGAGAGCGCGGCGTGCTCCCAGCGCCAATCGACGTGCTCAGACCCCGCTGAAACAACCAGATCATTTCCAACGTGAAGGCTTTGTTGATCCGGAACCTCGTCTGACTTTCACAAAAAGGCAGAAGTTGTGGACATCAGCACTTTTTCAGCACATTCCACTATTACAAGAGTTTTTTCATGGAAAGAAAAGCGGAGGGATGCGCCACGGAGCCTTTCATTACGCGGGACAAAACCACCTCGGTGTTGGTCTCACAGGACGGCTTTCAGGTGGATTTCACATGGATTCCGGTTGCTTTTCAGTCGTGTGATTATCCGATTGTGATTGTGCATGAGCTGGACATGCCCCAACATGTCCTGGAAGGCTTCATCACGGCGTTGCTTTGCGCCATGCAGCTCCACCGCGACGCGCGGAACTCCTCCGCACGTCTGTCTCAATGTGCCGAAAAAATACTGATGTCCATGTCTTTTCACAATTCCTGTGCTAGTCAGACGACATACCAGATCAAGACAGCGTCCAATTTAGAAATGAATGGCACATTCCACTGTTACAGGAGTTTTTGTCATGGAAAGCGGAGCGGCTCCACCGCGCATCGCGGTGGAGCTGCATGGCGCAAAGCAACGCCGTGATGAAGCCTTCCAGGACATGTTGGGGCAACTCCAGCATATGCACAATCACAATCGGATAATCACACGACTGAAAAGCAACCGGAATCCATCTGAAATCCACCTTTAAGCCGTCCTGTGAGACCAACACCGAGGTGGTTTTGTCCCGCATAATGAACGGCTCCGTGGCGTGTCCCTCCGCTCCTCTTTCCATGACAAAAACTCCTGTAACAGTGGAATGTGCCATTCATTTCTAAACTGGACGCTGTCTTGATCCGGTATGTCGTCTGACTAGCACAGGAATTGTGAAAAGAGTGGACATCAGCATTTTTTCGGCACATTGAGACAGACGTGCGGAGGAATTCCGCGCATCGCAGTGGAGCTGCATGGCGCAAAGCAACACGGTGATGAAGCCTTCCAGGACATGTTGGGGCAGGTCCAGCTCATGCACAATCACAATCGGATAATCACACGACTGAAAAGCAACCGGAATCCGTCTGAAATCCACCTTTAAGCTGTCCTGTGAGACCAACAACGAGGTGGTTTTGTCCCGCGTAATGAACGGCTCCGTGGCGCGTCCCTCCGCTTTTCTTTCCATGAAAAAAACTCCTGTAACAGTGGAATGTGCTGAAAAAGTGCTGATGTCCACATCTTCTGCCTTTTTGTGAAAGTCAGACGAGGGTCCCGGATCAACAAAGCCTTCACGTTGGAAATGATCTGGTTGTTTCAGTGGGGTTTGAGCATGTCGATCGGCGCTGGGAGCGCGCCGTGCTCTCAGCAGTTGTGGGTCGTCCTTAAAGCGGCAGTAACACTCCTTAATCTGTATAATCCCCATAAAATCGTCCCTGAAAGCCATATTAATTTTCACAGTTTCTGGAATCACACGTGATTGAAATCCATATGGTTTTTGCAAAAAATAAAAAGATCGGATACTTTTCTAACAGACCTCGTATATATATATATATATATATATATATAAAATACATGTAATATACATTTTGAAATTTTCAGCCTCTAACTTGGTCTGGCTTCTTTGAAAATGTCAACTTCTATAGAGCATTGTCAAATCATATTACTATACTATTTTTTTTTATTTTGGATCCAAATAAGATGCTGCTCCATCTGATGATGAAAGTGAGTACACACTCTGCACATAAATAAAAAGGTATTTTTCAAAATGTGTTAATCAGATGCTGTAAAGTTTTGAAATGTAAACAACTCATTTAAAATTGGACCATTGCTCTTGTGTAATAGAGTGTACATTGACGTGTGAATGGATTGACTGCTTTCACCTGTGATTGTAATTTGTTGCAATGTTCCTACTTCTGCAAAACTAAAATACATTCTAATATTTACTTTAACTGATCGACCAATTACTTGTGTGCCTTTCTGTGTGTGTGCACGACATTAAAAAGTATTTGTGGATTTGATTGTGGTTGATGTGCACCGTTTGGGGGGTGTTTTGAGTGAGTGAGTAGGTGTGTTGTGTCAAATGAACATTATGTGTGTGTGTGTGTGTGTGTGGTGGGGGGGGGGGGGGGGGCTTTATGCGTGTTCACAAGCGTATAATATGATAGAAAGTATTCAAATAGTGTTGCATTGCAAGAGCTTATAATGTCCATAGATTTAACAAGTTTTTGTTTCTATTTACTTTAGTAATCTATCAAAAACTACACTACGTGTACAAGTCTTACAAATGGCCTTAACAGAGCTTAATAATATTACATGACAACTCGACGAAGGGCTTAATTCTGCTGAAATTGGTGAATTTGACCCTATACTATCAACTTGATTCCACTGTGTGGCATTTGCGCCTTTTGGCGGACACAAAATGGCCGACAATGCAGCGGCTTGGATTCACTCACTCAGCCGTGATGGCCATTCCAGTCAGTATATAGTTCAGTGGCTAGAGCGGAGGCCGGGATTTCACTAGACTCCCTTGAAATCTGATTGGACACAGATGATTGACATGTCACGGCACCACATGTCTGGTTGAAAGAGCTGCATTTTGAAATCAGAGAGTCACATTGACTGCTAGGTTCCTCCTGTCCAGTACTTGGTGCTGTGTACCACAAAAAGTTCTAATCCACCTTAGTAGAAGAAGAAAAATGTTTGCTTCAGATTTGAACTGAACACGTCGTTTGAACTATGGACTTGTAATCACACCAAACTTATATTGGTGAGTAATGACCGTATTTGACCGTATTTAACAGTAATGACCATGACCGTATTTTATGACAGAAATGAGGTCCAGGTTGTTAAAAGCAGAATTTCTCCTTTAATTGGGGTTGCCTTATATACACATGTTTAAGCTAACATTCAGCAGCTGGTTCATGCTCTGTTGCCTTATTATTGCAGCAGATAACTGAAACAATTCTTCAAATGGTGATACAAGCATCAGATTCAGCACAAATACAGCCTGAGCAAAATTAATGGAGCAACTTTAACTTTTGACCCCTGTACACTTAACATGTTTCCATCCTTGTCCTGACTTGTCTAAAGAAAACTGGCAATAAAAATGATTATTATTTACAGTTTTTATCAGGTTTTAGAGATTTGCTTTCAGTTTGAGTTTGAGGAAGATCATTTTAGAAATTTTTATTCTTTATTTTTTGTATTTCTTGAATTTAAAATGGCATGAACAAATTAAAATGTGTGAAATTCCAAGTGTTCCAATACTTTTGGAGGGCACAGTATCCTAACCTTATGATGAGTGCAAAATGAGTGTGGTATTATTACTGTTTTGTTTAAGAATGTTTAATTTTCACTGTTGCTGCACTTTGTGTCAAATCATAGTCATATCGTTTATCATACTGATATAAAAATTCAGTAAGGTATATCTTCTATTATACATTCCAAATCTAAGGTGGAACTCTACTAGTGTTTACTAAGGTACACCGAAATATCTTAAAAAAGAGAGAGAGAGAGAGAGAGAGAGAGAGAGAGAGAGAGAGAGAGAGAGAGTAGAGTTACTTAGGTGTCTGGTCTTCAGAACCAGGGATGGTAGGTTGAAAAGCTTTTTTATCCCATGGGAACTCTCCCTACCCACCTAAGCGGCTCAAGAATATGGACAGCATGTATATAAGTGACATTTACATGACAATTTATATGACAGTATTGAGATACGATAATTTGGCCATATTGTACAGCCCTACTGTCAACTAACTGAAAACTTTGAATCTTAATTTACATCTACATTAAAAATAAATGCTTAAAGTGGCAGGGGGTTAAGAGGGCTGTAGTTAGGGGAGTCAGCTGAAAAGCAAAAAAAAAAGAAGGGCCTAAAAAGGTGGGGAGTATGGGGGGCAGAGCCCCTCCAGAAGCTGAAAGGCAAAATAAGGTAAATGCCTAAAAAGGCGGGGGGGGGGGGGGGGTGGAGCCCCCCAGAAGCTGAAAGGTTTTAGTCATGCTCATGCTCCCAAGAACCATTTTACTGAAAAAAGTCTGAAGGACCTAAAGGACAAACATTACAACAAGGGATGACGCTAATCAAGAAGGTATAGGCTGAAGCTCTTGCTTATTATGCCTAACCTTTTTACAAAAACAAATTCAACAAGGTAACATGAAATATAAGAGCAAAAAAACAAAAAAACAAAAACCTGAAGCACTTAAAAAATAATATATAAATAAATACAATTCCATAATAATAATACAACCAAAAGTTACATTAATTACATTATCATTCTTCATATTTGATTTATATATTTCTGTAATATTTTAGTTTTAAATATCTTTTTAAATAATAAAAGTGAAGTACGACTTTTTAATTCACTGTCACAGCTCTTCCATAAATTAACACCTCTTACAGAAACACATCTTTGCTTTATATTTGTTCGTATCTTTCTCTAACTCTCTCTGATTTCAAACAGCTTCTGAATATTGTGGCAAAGTAAATTATTGTGTACTTTATACATTATCTGTGCCATTTTAAATTCCATTAAATCGTAAAATTTAAGGGCATTAATGTCAATATACAAAGCATTAGTTGATTCCCTGTAATTTGATCCATTAATAATTCTTATAGCTTTTTTGCATCCTAAAAATAGGAAGTGTTAGTTTTATATGTATTACCCCATATCTCTAGACAATAAGTAATATATGGAATATGCATATTAATAACAATAAGTGTATTTATAAAGCACTTTTAAAAAACTGTTGAACAAACTCCAGAACAACATGAAACAAAGATCCTCATATCACAGATTAAAAATTGATTGAAGTCACAAAACAACTGTGTACAATAAACAAAATAATTAAAAGAAGATAAAAAACAATAAAACTGATAGGCAATAGAAAATAAATAGGTTTTAAGACTAATCTTAAGTGGAAGTTGCCTTTTAAATAAAAAAAAAAAAAAGCAGGAGCATGGAGCAAGTCTCTAAAGCCTGCAGACGTCTTTTTAACCCTTGGGATACAGAGCAAGTCCAGCGAACACAGGGTATGAGGAGAAGCATAAGGCTTCACAAGGTCAGTGAGATAAATGGGTGTATGAGCATTTAGAGCCTCATCAGTTAGCAACAAAAACATAAAATCTGCTCTTAGAGTCACAGGGAGCCAGTGAGAGGAAACCAGAATGACTGTGATGTGATCGAACCTTCTGGTGTTCATCAAGACTCTGGCAGCAGTATTCTGCACCATTTTCAGACATTTCACATGGCAATCCAGAAAATAAAACCTTAAAACAATCAATTCTGGAAGGCACAAACGTGTGACTCATAATTTCTACATCTTCCGTATACAGAATAGGTGTGAACATGCAGTGTTATGCTAGTGAAAATGGGCCATCCTAATGTGCGAATCAAAAGACAATGACGGATCAAAGGTCACACAGAGAGTTTTAACTTTTCACATTGATGAACCACACAGATGTTAATTGGTCAGAAAGATGTCTGTCTGGCAGGGTCAACAACGGTCATCTCAGTTTTCTCTCCAGTCAAAAGCAGGAAAGTTACATGCAATATACATCTGGAAGTCATCAGCATAGCAGTGGAAATCCATTCCGTGACTATGTATAATCTGGTCATGAGGTACAACACATAGGGAGAACAGTGGACCCAAAACAGAACCCTGAGGTACCCCAAATTTCATAGCTGAGAAATTGGATATTGTGCCATTATAATGAACACATTGAATTCTATCTGACAAATAATATCTCAACTATGCAACCACCCTCCCAGAAATACCAAAATAATTTTCAATTCTCTCCAACAAAATCTGACTGTCAACTGTATCAACTGCTGTGCTGAAGTCCAGCAACACTCATACAGAATCGAGAACCATGGCCATGGTTCCTCCTATGTTGTGAAGGTAGTCTCAGTGGAATGAGGAGCCCAAAAAGCAATTTTAGGAGCTCATTCTATGACAAGAAGTTGCCTTACAACCACCCTTTCCAGCACTTTCAAGAAAAAAAAAATGATGAATTAGAAATAGTTCAGCAATTCTCCAGCAACCCAGAATCCAAACTAGGGTTCAACTATATGATGCTGCTCTCTTTGTTGTCTGAGCTGATGTACTTTGTTTGAAGAAACTCTGCATCTTGTAGACAAATTTAGGCAAAGTCCTGTTTGACACCATTGAGTCCGTGAGTCCAAGTCCAATTATAATCTAATCAGTGTCACTTAAAGGGACTAAACAACTCTTATAATACAGCCTCAGTGTACTATGGCCAAGACAAAATTGTATGGTGGCCATCCAGTGTGGTAGCTGTAGCCAGGTAGTGGTCAAAATGTAAATGAAATTTAATAATTTTGAAAAGTATACCACAATATATGTCTAATCATAAAGATTCCAAAAATTTATATTTCGAACTATCTTTGACTGAATATAATGCAGTTACGGGGTAAAAACAGCCAAAATGGTGACAAACACCAATTAGGTTTACAACTGTTTATACACCATAACTCCAGAACATTTAATTTGACATTTGGCAAAGGGTGTGAGTCTGGTCTGCTTGAGGTTTCTTCCTCAAATCATCAGAGAGAGTTTTTTCTTACCACTGTCTCCTGTGTTCTTGCTCTAGGGGTTGGTAAGGTTAGACCTTACTTGTGTGAAGCACCTTGAGGCAACTTTGTTGTGATTTGGTGCTATATAAGTGAAATAAATTGAAAAAAAATTGAAAAAACATTGCTTTGTTGTGTTACTTTATTCATGACAGTTCATGAACACTTTAGTTTAAATAATGTTTGAATGCAACTTAATGTCATGAATTGGACAATATGAAGTTTACTCACTACTTCAGTAGTTTTTAGGAGACACTTTTGTACTCAAGCACTTATGTTTAATGAGTATTTTAACTTTTACACACGTTGTGCGCTGGATGCAGTGTATATAAAATCATTATTCTGTAGCGGATTAATCTTTTTCTCTGCGAGTTTGCTGCTGAAAATGCTTGTAATTGCTTCCAGAATCACAGCAGACTGCTCCAGCTGCTGCTTTTCTCGCGCACATGCTTAAGACCCTGGAAGTTTAAACACACAGACATTGTCAAAGATTTCACTGAGTAGAAACACAAGACTCCCAAAAAGATCCGCTGCACATTAAAAAAATAAAAAAATCTGTGAAATTTACAGTAAAATACTGGCAGCTGTGTTTGCCAGAACGTCACTGTAAAAAAAAAAAATGCTGACAATGTATAAGACAATCCAGTAACTTCACAGTTTAAAACAGTTACTTTAAAGGTAAATTACTATTACAAACACACATATTGTAAAGCTGTTTTAGGTAATTTCCTATGAAAGAGCATCAACAATGTTTATGGTTAAAAAAAAAAGTCCTAAGTGCTGCCTTGTTTTTACTACAGCAGGTCTGTGGTGGTTCTGCTTGTTGATTTGGCACAACATTTACACCACTTGCCCTTCCTGACTGTACTCTATATTACATGGAGGATGAACAGGGTTTAAACCCAGAACCTTCCTCACTGGAAACAAGCACACTAACTGCTGGGCTGCCATCCCTGTGAAATCATTAATGGTGAAGTACCCAATTACAATCTTTTACAAACTTAGCTGTCTGTGTCTGTTTTTGTCCTGTCCTTTTGTCATTTATTAAATGTGTTCCTTGTCAGCTGATGTCTCTGGCTCTTAAACTGCTTTTTCATCTCAGGAGAAAAAAAATGACTTAATGTGCACGGTTAGTTTTCAATGTTAACCAGACGGACAATAATGTACTTCTCTAAAACATTTGGAACAGCATTTACATTATGCATACATTATCCATATTATCCATACATTCATGGAAGCTTCATAAGTTCCTACTCATTTAAATCCAGGTGGATTTACAGTTCAATACTCTGTTTGTTGCTGTACAGTTTTTCCTCCTCATTAAGATAAAATGACCATAATTTTCCTGTCAGTCTCTCACTGAAAACAGTGGAACATCCACTCTGTCACTCCACATGTGAACTCACTCTCTCACACTCAAAACAGTGTCATGTATTAGCATCCAGACAGCAGGAAAGATGTCCGTCTGAACTCCGCTCAGAGTTCTGAACATGCACAAAACTTTCTGACAAACTTTGTGGACGTCAACTGACAAGAAACTCATTTCACTGGATGGAAAAGCACTTTTGTTCGACAAAAACAAACACAAACTGACACCGTGTGAATGGGGCTACAAAGCTAGCTAGACTGTCACAGAACACATCCTGTTTGTTGCACGAGTCTTTTACAATAAGGCCACAGGTCAAAGAGATGACATCATCACATGTGAGATGCGGAAGAGACATGAAAAACATTGTGAAAACTCTATTTTTGCTTTTTGCAATGTCTTTGAGGTCACAGAATTAATTTATTTTAGGTGGGCATTTAATAAACTTTAATTAAAAAATAATTATTTAATTTTGCACTTGTTTAATGAACGCTCTTCAAAAAAGGGGGGTGGGCTGATACTCGAGCCTGGGCCCTCAGACGATCGAATATGGAATATGTCATAATTTGACAAACTATTTTTTTTGCATGTGTAGCCTTTCTGCCTACTATTTTGGATTTTATGGTCATTTACTGTTGACACTTTACAGATCTTCACTGTAGTTTACCACATATGATGTGCCATTTCTACTAATTCAATGTTTCTACGACAGTGATATACAGGGTTGCCACAGTTACTTCAAAAAGTTACTTTATTAGTTACTTTTTTCCTTACTTTATGCAGTTACTTCATTAGCAGCTTTATGCAGTTACTTTATTAGTAGCTGTTGACAATTTGTAACTAATAAGTAATGTAACTAACGAGGTAACGAGCAATCTAACTTGTTACTCTCAAGACTGAGTAATCAGCAAAGTAACTAATCAGCAAAGTCACTAATAGTTACTTTTCTGAGTACTCAGTCTTGAAAATAATCAAGTTAGATAACTAGTTAGTTTATCAGTTACATTCAGCGGCTGTCGATAAGTTGTCCACAGCTGCTAATGAAGTAACTGCATAAACTAACTGTATAATTTAAGTGTATAAAGTAAATAATAAAGTAACTTTTCAAAGTAACTGTGGCAACACTTTGAGTTTTATGGTCTATTACTGTTGCCATGTCATAGTTTTCCACTTTTAACAGTATAAATGAAGAGGAGTATACTCCTTTTTTAAAAATAAAACTTGACAGATACGTATACAATGTGCTTGCCAAAATAAATTATAAGAAGAGACAATTCAGCATCAAACTGAAAAAAAAACCCTCCCACAATAACTAAAAATTAACAATAATAGAGTGTATTAAATATCATGGAGTGTCTCACCTCAGTACATCTGTGGTGAGAGGGACGGTGTTAAATCGACCGCTGGATTGTGGATCCCATTGATTGTCTTTTGCCAGCAGGTTCTGGTCATCTGGACTGGCTGTGTCTTCAATGGAGAATGGTGGCACCCGTGAGAGTGTGGAGGTTCAGCGCCTGCTGCTGCTATGTGGTAGACTCTGTACGGCTGGAATGTTCAAGGAAGTTGTAAGGATCTGGACTGCAAACTGAGTGACGCCAACTGTGTTCTACTTCATGGATCAATGGCCTTCACTGTCTGATTGTTGGGAAAACTGATTAATATGACTGCTGGACTTTATAAGTAACTTCATTCTTAGGTGCATCTTCTCTGTCTTGCATGTGTGACAATTCTTTATTGTGCTTTGTTTAAATTGTTAATTTGTTATTTTAATCTGCTCAGAAACTGCACTAATTAAGTTTGTTTTCGTCTGAAATATCTTATATTTATATTTTTGTCTGAAAATCGGCATCTCCAAATCCGAGGCCATAGTTCTTGACCGGAAAAAGGTGCTTTGCCCTCTTCAGGTTGGTGGAGTGTCCTTGCCTCAAGTGGAGGAATATATGTATCTTGGGGTCTTGTTCACGAGAGAGGGATGGATGGAGCGTGAGATCGATAGACTGATCTGTGCAGCATCAGCAGTGATGCGGTCGCTATATCAGACCATCATGGTGAAGAGAGAGCTGAGTAGGGAGGCAAAGCTCTTGATTTACGTCCCGACCCTCACCTATGGTCATGAGATTTGGCTCATGACCGAAAGAACGAGATCACGAGTACAAGCGGCCGAGATGAGTTTCCTCCGCAGGGTGGCTGGGCACTCTCTTAGAGATAGGGTGAGGAGCTCGGTCACTCGGGAGGAGCTTGGAGTCGAGCTGCTGCTCCTCCACGTCAAAAGGAGCCAGCTGAGGTGGCTTGGGCATCTTTGTCAGATGCCCCCTGGACGCCTCGCTGGAGAGGTGTTCCGGGAACATACTATCGGGAGGAGGCCCCGGGGAAGACCCAGGACACGTTGGAGGGACTACGTCTTGCAGCTGGCTTGGGAACGCCTTGGGGATCCCCCAGAGGAGCTGGGGGAGGTGTGTATGGATCAGGAGGTCTGGGCAGCTTTGCTTGAGCTGCTGCCCCCGTGACCCAACGTCGGATGAAGCGGAAGAAAATGTGTGGATGGATGGATGGATTGTCTGAAATATAAAAGATGAACCAAGACACATCAAAAAATTTAGCCCAGATTGAAAAATGCAGGAGTTCTGCTTTGAACAGTTCTGTCAGTTGGAGGGTGCAGCACCATGGACAGCTCCAAAACTTCATCTTCTTCTGACTGACAGAATATTTCCTCACTAGCGCCACCTACTGTTTTGGAGAATAATAAATGTGTTACTCTCTGAAGTGCCTGACTATGCACCATAACCCTACGGTAGATGTTTGGAGAAGGTTTACTGCTTGCATTTCCAGTATCTCATTGGGAGGATTCAAACCCTGGACTTTGAAAGCTGTCCTCAGTTTGGAGGTAAACTTCCTCTTCCCTCAAACACAGCTTTGGTGCTCAGAAGAACAAATAAGTCAGTGACAAACACACACTGCTGCCTGTAGGGCCGCGATCAGTGAAGTCATGACTGAAGACACATGCACTTTGTGTTGCTTCCTTCATCTCTCTCTCTCGCTCCATCTCCTGTCAGCTGAGTTTCCTGCATCTCATTTCCTTCATGAGGCGTCCATCTCTCATACTATCTGTCTCACCCCCAGCTCTCTGCCGTTCCCTCCTCCCTCTTTCTTCTTGTCTTTTTCCCCTTTTGTAGCGAGTGGTGAACGTTGACAGGTCTGGCAGAGACAAAGTGCTGATGCTGGGTTTAAAAGGAACCGCTCCTGTCCTGCAGCCACACAGCTGGGTAGCCAGAAATCCATCACCTTATGGCAAAATGGGGGGGTGGGGTGGGGGGGGGGTGAGAGGGTTCCAGGTGGAAGGACAGCAGTTTGTTGACCAATGGTAACACATTCCCAAAACTGCCTTCTGCTGCAACTATATTAATTAGAATAGCTGCCAGTCTGAAACCTCTTCCACCATGGCCTCTGGACAGACTGGGGACACACTTTTGATCCTGACCATGAAAGAATGCCGTGGTCTACAGGAAGCACACACACACACACACACACACACACACACACACACACACACACACACACACACACACACACACACATACACACATACCAACCTGGTCTCACGGCAAGTCGTGATTCAGCAGCACGAAATATACATTAATCTATTGGTTCATGATACTGTCACAAAAAGAACCTCTTTGTCGTCAAGGAAGCACAAATTCATTCTAATACATTCTGTGATGGCTGCACGAAATTAAATGAAAGCTCTATTTTTCAACAATAACTGCAAGCCTGTGATGGTTTTTTCTTTTAAATTAGATGGCATTTGAAGAATTTTGAATTGTAAAGGTCAAGGCTGCAGCAGGTCCTCAGATCTCGATTTCCCAGCACTCGGACCAGGCTAAAGATCTGTGAAAGACTGCGTGTTTGTCGATGTGCAGTGACATTCCCATGTTAAGGGCCCCTTCACACATAGTATGAATTTGGTTTATTTACACATAAAGTGCGGATGAAGCAGGAATTGTGTGCAAAACATGCAAAATCGTAGCTGCCTCCAACACCTCGTACACCTGCTGCTATTTGCACACATGTGGCTGAAAAGACAGTGTGTGCGCTGTCAGAGCACATCGAACCCTCTCATGGCAGGTGTTGGCCAAATTCCAGCTGTCACACACACGACCATCTAACACCGCTCACAGGCACTTAGGAAATGTGTGGCCAGTCATACTATTAACACAAAAACAGTCAGCAGACAATCACTGTCGAGCTGGATGTGAAATCTGTCTAAGTGCCCCACGACTGTGAAATTGCCGAGTGTACATGTGGCATGCCCGAGTGTCGGCTACCCCCACAACACGTGCGTGTGTTTTATGCGCTCCTCCCCAGCTTCTCCCCACAACACGTGTGCATATGGTTCGTGCACCCCCCACAGGTGAGGCATCTCTCATGTGAACCCACAGAGTGATAGCTTGGTCTGTGCGCTGACAGGACGGGGGTGTGGCTGGCTGACCCACAGCTGTTGAGACATCTCCGGTTCTGGACATCACAGCTGCAGCACACGTCCCTTGTTTTGACGGACATGTGTGTGTGTGCTTCTGTGGAAATACATAAAAACATATATTGCTTTTGCGACGGGCTGGAGAAACAGACCGTCAATTTTTATTTCAATTCAATTTGTTTTCACTGATATAGAGCCAAATGACAACAAGCTTGCCTCAAGGAGCTTCACACAAGTAAGGTCTAACCTTACCAACCCCCAGAGCATGAACACAGGTGACAGTGGTAAGGAAATCTCCCTCTGAGGAAGAAACCTCAAGCAGACCAGACTTAAAGGGGTGACCCTCTGCTTGGGCCATGATACAGACACAAATTACAGAGCAAATATACAGGAAATGTTGTTGGGGGCACAGGACAAGAGGGTTACAGAAACAGACACCACACCCATCTCTGGATGGAGCTGCACCTCAAACAGAGAGAAAAAAAACAGAATCAGGCATCAGAAAGACAACAAATACAGTATAGTTTTTCAGCATTAAGCAACAAGAAAAACATAAGAAATACTAAGGTGATCACCGGCCACTAGCCCTGAGCTTCACTAAAAGATCCAGACTTTAGATAAAGTTGAGGCCGCAGCCCAGTCCATTTACTAATAAAATTAATTTAAAAGAGTAAAAAGCATAGCAACATGCTATGACAGTATGCTAACCATATGAAAGGGAAAGTAAGTGCATCTTAAGACTGGACTTGAAAGTCTCTACAGAATCCAGAATCCAGCTCCCATGAACTGTTCATGTGGACACGCATGCTCCCAGACCACCAACAACCAGCAAAATCTATTTAAGCATAAAAATTCAAAAAGAAAAAATAATATAGCACCTTCAACTGCACCACAGACTAAAACAGTTAAATGTGGTCTATTAAACATTAGGTCTCTCTCTTCTAAGTCCCTGTTAGTAAATGATATAATAATTGATCAACATATTGATTTGTTCTGCCTTACAGAAACCTGGTTACAGCAGGATGAATATGTTAGTTTAAATGAGTCAACACCCCTGAGTCACACTAACTGTCAGAATGCTCGTAGCACGGGCCGAGGTGGAGGATTAGCAGCAATCTTCCATTCCAGCTTATTAATTAATCAAAAACCCAGACAGAGTTTTAATTAATTTGAAAGCTTGACTCTTAGTCTTGTCCATCCAAATTGGAAGTCCCAAAAACCAGTTTTATTTGTTATTATCTATCGTCCACCTGGTCGTTACTGTAAGTTTCTCTGTGAATTTTCAGACCTTTTGTCTGACTTAGTGCTTAGCTCAGATAAGATAATTATAGTGGGTGATTTTAACATCCAAACAGATGCTGAGAATGACAGCCTCAATACTGCATTTAATCTATTATTAGACTCAATTGGCTTTGCTCAAAATGTAAATGAGTCCACCCACCACTTTAATCATATCTTAGATCTTGTTCTGACTTATGGTATGGAAATTGAAGACTTAACAGTATTCCCTGAAAACTCCCTTCTGTCTGATCATTTCTTAATAACATTTACATTTACTCTGATGGACTACCCAGCAGTGGGGAATAAGTTTCATTACACTAGAAGTCTTTCAGAAAGCGCTGTAACTAGGTTTAAGGATATGATTCCTTCTTTATGTTCTCTAATGCCATATACCAACACAGTGCAGAGTAGCTACCTAAACTCTGTAAGTGAGATAGAGTATCTCGTCAATAGTTTTACATCCTCATTGAAGACAACTTTGGATGCTGTAGCTCCTCTGAAAAAGAGAGCTTTAAATCAGAAGTGCCTGACACCGTGGTATAACTCACAAACTCGCAGCTTAAAGCAGATAACCCGTACGTTGGAGAGAAAATGGCGTCTCACTAATTTAGAAGATCTTCACTTAGCCTGGAAAAAGAGTCTGTTGCTCTATAAAAAAGCCCTCCATAAAGCTAGGACATCTTACTACTCATCACTAATTGAAGAAAATAAGAACAACCCCAGGTTTCTTTTCAGCACTGTAGCCAGGCTGACAAAGAGTCAGAGCTCTGTTGAGCCGAGTATTCCATTAACTTTAACTAGTAATGACTTCATGACTTTCTTTGCTAATAAAATTTTAACTATTAGAGAAAAAATTACTCATAACCATCCCAAAGAAGTATTGTTATCTTTGGCTGCTTTCAGTGATGCCGGTATTTGGTTAGACTCTTTCTCTCCGATTGTTCTGTCTGAGTTATTTTCATTAGTTACTTCCTCCAAACCATCAACATGTCTATTAGACCCCATTCCTACCAGGCTGCTCAAGGAAGCCCTACCATTAATTAATGCTTCGATCTTAAATATGATCAATCTATCTTTATTAGTTGGCTATGTACCACAGGCTTTTAAGGTGGCAGTAATTAAACCATTACTTAAAAAGCCATCACTTGACCCAGCTATCTTAGCTAATTATAGGCCAATCTCCAACCTTCCTTTTCTCTCAAAAATTCTTGAAAGGGTAGTTGTAAAACAGCTAACTGATCATCTGCAGAGGAATGGTCTATTTGAAGAGTTTCAGTCAGGTTTTAGAATTCATCATAGTACAGAAACAGCATTAGTGAAGGTTACAAATGCTCTTCTTATGGCCTCAGACAGTGGACTCATCTCTGTGCTTGTTCTGTTAGACCTCAGTGCTGCTTTTGATACTGTTGACCATAAAATTTTATTACAGAGATTAGAGCATGCCATAGGTATTAAAGGCACTGCGCTGCGGTGGTTTGAATCATATTTATCTAATAGATTACAATTTGTTCATGTAAATGGGGAATTTTCTTCACAGACTAAGGTTAATTATGGAGTTCCACAAGGTTCTGTGCTAGGACCAATTTTATTCACTTTATACATGCTTCCCTTAGGCAGTATTATTAGATGGCATTGCTTAAATTTTCATTGTTACGCAGATGATACCCAGCTTTATCTATCCATGAAGCCAGGGGACACACACCAATTAGCTAAACTGCAGGATTGTCTTACAGACATAAAGACATGGATGACCTCTAATTTCCTGCTTTTAAACTCAGATAAAACTGAAGTTATTGTACTTGGCCCCACAAATCTTAGAAACATGGTGTCTAACCAGATCCTTACTCTGGATGGCATTACCCTGACCTCTAGTAATACTGTGAGAAATCTTGGAGTCATTTTTGATCAGGATATGTCATTCAAAGCGCATATTAAACAAATATGTAGGACTGCTTTTTTGCATTTACGCAATATCTCTAAAATTAGAAAAGTCTTATCTCAGAGTGATGCTGAAAAACTAATTCATGCATTTATTTCCTCTAGGCTGGACTATTGTAATTCATTATTATCAGGTTGTCCTAAAGGTTCCCTGAAAAGCCTTCAGTTAATTCAAAATGCTGCAGCTAGAGTGCTAACAGGGACTAGAAGGAGAGAGCATATTTCACCCATATTGGCCTCTCTTCATTGGCTTCCTGTTAATTCTAGAATAGAATTTAAAATTCTTCTTCTTACCTATAAGGTTTTGAATAATCAGGTCCCATCTTATCTTAGGGACCTCATACTACCATATCACCCCAATAGAGCGTTTCACTCTCAGACTGCAGGCTTACTTGTAGTTCCTAGGGTTTGTAAGAGTAGAATGGGAGGCAGAGCCTTCAGCTTTCAGGCTCCTCTCCTGTGGAACCAGCTCCCAATTCAGATCAGGGAGACAGACACCCTCTCTACTTTTAAGATTAGGCTTAAAACTTTCCTTTTTGCTAAAGCTTATAGTTAGGGCTCGATCAGGTGACCCTGAACCATCCCTTAGTTATGCTGCTATAGACTTAGACTTCTGGGGGGTTCCCATGATGCACTGAGTGTTTCTTTCTCTTTTTGCTCTGTATGCACCACTCTGCATTTAATCATTAGTGATTGATCTCTGCTCCCCTCCACAGCATGTCTTTTTCCTGGTTCTCTCCCTCAGCCCCAACCAGTCCCAGCAGAAGACTGCCCCTCCCTGAGACTGGTTCTGCTGGAGGTTTCTTCCTGTTAAAAGGGAGTTTTTCCTTCCCACTGTCGCCAAGTGCTTGCTCACAGGGGGTCGTTTTGACCGTTGGGGTTTTTACGTAATTATTGTATGGCCTTGCCTTACAATATAAAGCGCCTTGGGGCAACTGTTTGTTGTGATTTGGTGCTATATAAATAAAACTGATTGATTGATTGATTGACGCAGCAGGTGATCTGAATGTCACGTCTGACAGGACACGCATGTTGGGCTGTGAGGGCTGTGAGTGGCATGCTGCAGGACCAGTACAACCCAACAGTGCAACAAATTTTCACTTTCAGTATCAGCAAAAATACACCATACCAAACGCAGTTTGGTTAGTTATAACGGTGCTTTTTTCTTTTTTAGAAAATACGTTTATCTGCTTGATTTTATCTGTTGATTTTACCTATTTCACGCTCTTGTTACAAGACAATGATTGTAGTGCAGTGGTAAAGTTTCCATCTGGTAATTAGAATGTGTGGGTTCAAATCCCGGGAGTTGTATTTTTTTCATTTTATTTAACCAGGGTTATTTAACCGTGAGGTTCTGTATTGCGTCCACTTTTATGTATTATTTATATCAACCCAGTGATATTCATTAATTATACAGCTGGTTTTATTTTATTTTCCTTCACATCAGCAGTGCGATGGGGTGCAGCTCATCCCATGGAACACAGTGAGAGCAGTTGCAGCTGTTTCTGCTCGAAAGACACCGCTGCATGCGCGAACCGTTGCACCGGGATTGTGCATGCCTGCCCGTCGGCCCGATGTTTCATGGTTCGCTCATACGAGCTGTTTCACCGTCAGTCACCCTGAGTTATACTTATTTGCACTCTGTGTGAAGGGGCTCTAAACAAACATATGGACACGCGTCTCTGAATCAACCCTGGATGTAAAATTCCACAATCCCATCCAGGAATCGACCTAGAGACAATCTTCCTCGCCACTGAGGGATTGCCCCAGTGACTGATTAAGTCACATCCTAATCCAATTACATTTTTTCTACAAATATGATTGGTGAATCGTGTGATTTTTCCGACCATAAAATATCGTGTTGACGGTGGCAAAATATTCGACCGTTTCACATTTGATGTATTACTCCACACCCTAATCACATAGCTACGCAGATGTCAATATTGGCGCTGTCAGCTGAATGCGAGAGAAACAATGCTGTTGCTACGGTAAGCGTCGCCGACTGAATTACTTACAGAAAAATAAATCATGCAAATGATGGAATTGGATTAGAATGGGAATAACCCCCTTGTGTCTGATGATTTGCAGACATTAATGCTGGACTATAGGGTCACAAATACCCTATAGTCCAGCATTAACGTCCGCAAATCATCAGACACGACAGGGTTCTTCCCTAAATGATAATGTTGAAGCTGTCAACCAATCCACATCCAATTTAAAAAAAAAAAAGGGAACAGCGAGATGATGGTTGTTGCTTTGCAAGACATCACCAATTTGGCTAGTTAACATTATCACTTGATGCATGAGTAATGTTCAGTGCCATTTTGTCCAGTGTTTTACACTTTTACACTTTACACTTTTTCATTTTTCAGATGCATCAAAAAATTGGCCTGTTCTGTCCTTGGCTGAAGCAAAGACATTAGTTAATGTGAAAATCTAGAACTGATTATTATAATCTCAGATTTTCTGTCTGACAGCGTACATGAAAATTCAGTAAGGTGTGTCTTATATAATACATTCCAATTCTAAGGTAGAACTCTACTAGTGTATACTAAGGTATATCTAAATATCTAAAAAAAAAAAAAAGAAGAGTAGAATAGAAGATTATAATAGAGTAGAGTAGAGCCACTTAGGTGATGGTGTAATAGAAGTCTTCAGTTGGCTCAGAATGATGTTGGTAGAGTTCATAAAGTTGGACCACGTGACCCAGCTTTGGCCTCTCTTCACCAGCTTTCTGTTTATGGCGGCACAGTGGCTTAGTGATTAGCACTGGTGTCTCACAGCAACAAGGTCGTGGGATTGCTTCCCGCCCTTTCTGCATGCTCTCCCCGTGTCTGCGTGGGTTTCCTTCGAGCACTCCTGTTTGCTCCCACAATAAAAAAAAAAAAAAAAAAATGCTTATTTAGGGTCTGGCTAATTTCACTGCCCCTGACCACGACAGCGCCTCTACATTCAGAGTTGGTGCCTGGATGCCGGACTGTGGCTGCTCACTGCTCCTAGTGGTTGGATTGTGTCTTACTGTAATTTAGATGGTTAAATGCAGAGGACACATTTCATTGTATGTATGTACAATGACAATAAAGGCTCTGTTCTATCAGATTTTACTGATCTGTTATTAATATACAATTCTAAATGAAATATCACCTTTGGCAGCAATTACAGCCCCAATTCTTCTTGAATATGATGCCACAAGCTTGGTGCACCTATCTTTGGGCAGTTTGGTCCATTCCTCTTTGCAGCACCTCTCAAGCTCCATCAGGTTGGATGGGAAGCGTCGGTGCACAGACATTTTCAGATCTCTCCAGAGATGTTCAGTCGGATTCAGGTCTGGACTCTGGCTGGGCCACTCAAGGACATTCACAGAGTTGTCTAGAAGCAACTCCTTTGATATCTTTGCTGTGTGCTTCGGGTCACTGTCCTACTGAAAGACGAACCGTCGACACAGTCTGAGGTCAAGAGCGCTCTGGAGCAGGTTTTCATCCATGATGTCTCTGTACATTCCTGCATTCATCTTTCCCCAATATAGGAATATACAGATTATGGGTTTATGGAATACGAGGTCTGTGAGAAAAGTATCGTACCTTTTTATTTTTTAAAAAAACTATATGGATTTGATTCATATGTTTTTCTGTCAGCCAAGCTTGAACCTTCATGCGCATGCGTGAGTTTTTCCACGCCTGTCGGTTGCGTCATTCGCCTGTGGGCAGGCTTTGAGTGAGCACTGCTCCACCCCTCTCGTCGTTGTTTCATTGCGAGGAAATGGCGGAATGATTTGGGCTTTTATTCCATCAGAATTTTTTCAGAAACTGTTAGAGACAGGCAGCTGGAAACCATTTGAAAAAATTTATCTGGCTTTCGGTGAAAATTTTACGGGCTTCACAGAGAATAAGGAGTGTTACTACAGCTTTAAGGACGGCCCACAATGGCGCACGGCACACCGCGCTCCGAGCCGCCATCGAGAGGCAGAAACCACTCACCAAACACTTCGGAACGGAGGTCTCGCTTTGTCTCACTTCATCAGCGAATCGGTCGTGACACGTGAAGCCTCTGCGCGGCTTTCCATGACAAAATCTCTTGTTAAAAGTGAAATCTGCCGGAAAATGGCAGATGTCCAGCTCTTGTGATAACCAGAGAAATTGCACACGACGGTCCCGGATCGACACAGCGATCCGTTTAGAAATGATCTGGTGGTTTCTGCCTCTCAATGGCGGCTTGGAGCGCGGCGCGCCATGTGCCATTGTGGGCCGTCCTTAAAGCTGTAGTAACACTCCTTATTCTCTGTGAAGCCCGTAAAATTTTCACCGAAAGCCAGATAAATTTTTTCGAATGGTTTCCAGCTGCCTGTCTCTAACAGTTTCTGAAAAAATTCTGATGGAAAAAAAGCTCAAATCATTCTGCCATTTCCTCGCAATGAAACAACGATGAGAGGGGTGGACCAGTGCTCACTCAAAGCCTGCCCACAGGCGAATGACGCAACCGACAGGTGTGGAAAAACTCACGCATGCACACGAAGGATCAAGCTTGGCTGATGTAAAAACATATGAATCAAATCCATGTTGTTTTTGAAAAAAATAAAAAGGTACGATACTTTTCTAACAGACCTCATATAGGACTCACCTGTTGATGAGGTTTATTGTTGCTAAAATTTGATGCTGATGTTAAGGTTGTTTGGTTGTTCTCATTATAAAGTTTTATTGGCTTCTCTGTATGATCTCCGGTCCAGTGCTGATGTTGTGATTACCTCTGGTGCAGCTGGATGGTGCTGATGCCCCACAATGGACTTGTTGCACCCTGTGACTGTGCACTGGAGCTTTATCCGACCTCCTAAAGTAGTCTCATTTGACTGCTCCCAACAAAGATCAACCTTTTGCTTACATGCAGAACGTCTATTGAGAAATGGAAACATCAACAGCTGGGAGGTGACTCAACATGACTCTCTGGCATTCTCTCCTCGTGTCTGTGGATTTCTTCCCAGATTCTCACACACCTGCTACTCATTTCACTCATTACATTCACCATATATTTAAACATGTGTCCTCCTTGTGCCAGAATGTCTCAGATGAGTCTGCAGGTGTCCTTTGTCTTCTCATGTCTCACTGGTGTTGACCTTTGCTGCCTGACCCTGACTTTGTGTTTTAGCCTTCTCACTACATCTTAACACTTTTTTTGCAGTCACTCTTAGTGCATTTAAAATGAAAATCCCTGAACATTTTAGATAGCTGCTGTGATGTCACTGCATTGTCTTTCCAGGGAGGAAAGGTTAATTTTTGCTGATTTTTCAGTCAAAATGTATCACAATAAACGGGGGAAAAACACACATCTGTGATAACAAATTGGACAGAGGCTAGGTTCCTGCTGAGGGTGAGTACTTTTTCTTTTAAGTTAGTCATTAGCTGCTTGTTGTTGTCATGGAAACAAATCCCATGTGCAGGCTCTTTTTTCCCATTGAAAATGCTGAAACCAGTACAATGAAGTGTTTCTAGGCATTCAGTATATTTCCACCAGAAAAAAAAAAAACAGACAAAACAACAAGCAACCACTTTTTAAAAATATTAAATAAGGAAATGTTTCAAATTATTTGATTAGCTCCACAATGGCTATAGCAGGACCAGCATGAAGTCATTGCATCACCAAGCATCTAGCTCCGCCCACTTCACTGTACTGCATGGATAAAATTCTCTTTGCCAAACCCGGTGTGACCAGGCAGTTAAAGAGGAGGAGGAGGAGGAGGTGGTGCAGGAGGGGAGGTGTGGACTGAACGAGTCCTGGCTGGGTTGTCTCCAGGATGGAGGGGGCATTAATCATTATTGGCGCACACCTTCGTCCCCGACACACCCTGACGGCCCTTCCACCCCTGACATAAATCATCATTCCCCCACAATGGATCCCCTCTCTTTGCCACGCCGGGAAAAAAGTGTGCTAGTAATATTGATTTTTCCCTTTTCTGCTTTCCCCGGCTCCTCTACCTGCCACCCTTCACCGGCCGGCCGCACCACCGTGTCATTATGAAACATAACTGATCTGAAATTCATAGAATACTAAATAAAGTTTACGAGGGTGGTGTAGTGTATGCCCCCCCACCCCAATGCTCGCTCCTGATGCAGGGGAAGTATGCATGGGGGGGAGGGGGGGGGATCTAATGATGTAAAAATTACAAAGCGTGCACAGTGCTATTATAGTTCTATTGATTTGTTTTTGAAGCACACCTCGGCTTAGACGAGTCGCTTGAAGAGATTAGAAATGGCCCAGAAAAGCAGCGGAAATGAAAGACGGGGTGTTGAAAGGAGAAAAGAAGCGTCAGAGTCTGTGGGATTAGAGAAAGGAGGAGATGGTGCTATTCAAAAGGTTGAAGGTTAAAGTCAGCAGTTATACAAGGAGAAGGGCAAACGTCCCCCTCAGGGGTCATTTTTTCGGGACGACTTTCAGGAGCGCAACAATCAGATAAATCTGCAGAAACTGTAACTTTATAATGAACGCACAGCAATGGTGGTTTATTCATAATTTGGTTGGTTTATAATTGTAAAAAGAATGTTGAAATGTACAAGCTGCACCACAAAGTGTTATACAAATAATATTTGTTAGTTTTTTCCTGTGGAATTAAAGACATAGGACAAGTTTACTGACAACTTTAAAATACGTCATTTTAATTTAATTGTTTGTGCATCATTCATTGTTTAACTGTTTAAAGCAAATACTATTTCCTGAGTATGTGGGACACACTTTTAACATGTTTTCCTGTGGGCCACTTTTACAAATTCCAAAACATAATCAATAAATGATAAACCTGTGATGGATGACATATCGGATGTTAACTGATGCAGTTTAGACAACATGAAACATCAGGTGGACACACAGTCTGCTGAGCAACAGCACTGCAAACACAATCTCAAATATGTATTTTTTTAATTAGTCGTTTCATTTAGGATTTTTGTGCATTATTGGGCTGTAATTTTATGATTGGAGTTTGTTTGTATTGTGAGTGGATTCCTTGGAAAGACTATTATTATTATTATTATTATTCATTCATTCATTTTCTACTGCTTATTCTTGCCGTGGTGACAGCAGACCAAGCAGCTCATCCCCCACTTCACTATCCTCAGTCACGTCTTATAACTCTTCCCTGGGGGAGTCCAAGATGTTCCCAAGCCAGATGGCATATATAAGTGAGACTACCAGGGGACATCCTCATCAAATGCCCGAAGCAGCGGCTCCACTCCGAGTCTCTCCTGCACAGTCCAGCTTCTCACCCTGTCTGAGTGTATTCCCACATACCTGATGGAGGAATCTCATTTCTGCCACTTCTATCTGCAACCTTATTTTTTGATCATTCATTTCCCAAAGTCCATGACCATAGGTGAGGATAGGAACACAAATCAACTTGTTGTTAGTATTATTATTGCACTTGTTGTTCCTTACAGTTTTTTTTTTTTAATTTCCTTTTTTTTTATCAGAAAATTCACAGTCTATTCACAGCCAGTGAAGCTTGGAACAGAGCTGTTGCATGTTTTGGTGGCTTCCCTCATGAGTCTCCTTTGTGCAAACTCAGTTTTTCAGTTCTTGTGGCTAGGCCAGCTGAGACAGGTTTAACATCCTGTGTCCATCGTTTTATGGTTCATAATTATTGATTAACCAGAACACAAGAAGTCAACTCTAGATCTTTGATTATTTTGCTTGGACTCAAGAAAAATGAAATATTGAGGAAACGGCAAATTCAGACTTGCATGAGCTCAACAAACAATTGTCCAATTTCATTTGCTATTTTTTAAAAAGAAAATAACCCATAAGGTCAGGAACACAACAGTACTTCTCAAATGAATAAACAGTTGAGACCTTACCACACATCTGAGCAGCTTTTGTCACCATCTAGCAGTGATCTGAGCATTTAAGGGCTTATGTGCACTTCCCACTTGAAACCTAAAATTCAGGGAAAAAGGTATTTTTAAATGTCAGAAATTTATGATTTTTTGGGCATCCAGATGTTTGACCTCCCAGCATTAGTTTATAAAACTTCTGATTTTGAGAGTTTTATGGTTCTTCAGTTTTAGGATGCAGAAGATTTTTCATTATGGACTGATGGACTGCAATTTCTCTTGACAAGCACAACTTACAGATGTGAATAATTAGGAAACACACTTAACATTCTAAACTATGAGCTCTTATTTGGTTTGATTTTAACTCTGCCGTCCAGTTGGGCCTGTATATATTTAAACTCTTACTCTGGTTTATTCTATTTGTAATTTATAGGCTGCAAACATTTTATGTGGTTGTAATAACTGTGCAGCCAGAACTGTTGTGGGACAAACTGATCCAGATTCAGTGAGGCCAACGGTCTGCTGGATCCACCTTCAATACCTCATCAAAAGCTCACTTTGCTGCCTGTACCCCGCCCGCTGACCCTTACCACCCACCATCCCGCTCTTTATCCCAGCCCCCCCCATTCTGACCTCCAAAGACCAGCCTGGAAATTTCACACAATCTTCTGGCTCAGCAGTGGTTGCACCAGCACCGGGAGCCAATATGTTGCCATAATTGGGCCTGTAGTGAGGGCAGAGTCCAACGCAATTAATCCTTTCCTCCTGTTGTTTGCACCCTGGTTGGCAGTGACAGGGTGCAGCGTAATTGGACAGCAGCACACTTGTCCCCTCCATTTTACATTAATATCCCTTCAAGTCCAGACTCCAATCCTGGCCAGGTGGAGAATCCCACTTCTGCCAGCAGCATCCACTCAGTCTGTCTCCACTCCCAGCTGTCAGGTCTCCTCCATCGCTACGCCAGCTTAATCTGCACGCCCAAAGTCAACGGTTAGCCCCAACTGAAGTGTGGAAATGGGACGAGGAAGGTCACTATGTGAGTCCATTTTATCCCAACAACAGTTAGACTCTATCAAAGTTGCATATTCTGAATTTCAGATTTGATATTTGAGTTATTGGAGAAGAAAACAAATGTCATGAAAATGTCACATGATCCAGATATTCAGACATGAGGCTTTGTTACATTTTTAATCACCCCTGGAACTCTGGGTACATGTGTCAATCACACATTCTTCTGCATATGATAACTTCAATAATTTTAACTGAATCTCACAAAAATTGAAATCGACATCCTAAATGAGTTTCATGGCCAAGTGGTTAAGTGGTCTTGTTTCCAGTGTGGACGGTGCGGGTTTAAAGCCCACCCTGCCTATTCTCCGTGTCTTATGGAGTTGTCAGGAAGGGTATCTGGTGTTAAACGTGCCAAATCAACAGATCCTACGGGGAGTTTGGATAACGAATGCGACTCTTGTAACTGTGTAATGTTGTATTACACCTTACTCAAGGATATGAGGGCGGTAACATTATTACAGCTTTTTCTGCAGTAGAAATCAGATCTATCAAAATGATATATATATATATATATATATATATATATATATATATATATATATATATATATATATATATATATATATATATATATATATATATATATATATAAGCACCACATTGTAAGTCAAACCCTTTTTCCTGTATGTGAAAGCCACTTTTCATCACATTCTCTCTGAGCAAGTTTAACAATGACAGAAACTCAGTGGAGCACATGTGCACACCACAGTCCGTGCTGTTACTTATCATAAGGACCATTAAAAAAAGAAAGACAAATGAATGAATGAATTTATTCGGCATACATGGATCCAAAGCAAATGAACAAAACATACAAAGAAAAAGAGAAAATAGTCCAACAGTGCACCCATGTGGCTGAAATGGTACAGGCAGAAGCAAAGCTTGTAGACGCCTACCCCTTTAACCAAAGAATTAATAAAAATGTACATATGTATATAAATAATTATACACATACCTAATACAAATATAAATTGATCTCTGAACTACAATTTCAAAAACACAAACGTAGAAGCAACAGTACACCAAAACAAGACAAAAGCAGTAAATCTAATTTAACCCTCTGGGGCTGACACAGTCGTATATGACGGCTGAGTACAAGTTTTACTAAATTGTGAATAAGTTTTTAATGATATGAGATAGAAACTTACTTTTTTTGCTGAAAAGTGAACTCCACAGACTTTCAAGCCAGCCGTCCACTATGTTTGTACTCCTCATAGAAGCTGTGTGATGATGTGAGCAATGTGAGTGTCCAATCGGAATTGGTTCACCATCACATGCTTTTCCAATATCCAATTGTAGGGCAGACCAGTCTCACATGGTAGGCCAAAGATTGTTAGGAGCAGTGATGTGTTACTTTTGTGAATGTGAATGCTGTTTGAAGAGCCCTCTGGCTGCTGGCTCCATGCGTAAAAGTGCAGCGTTGCGCATATGAATGGAGGTGATCAGCATAAAGCCCCTTTCACACTGCTTCGAGTTGCTTCATGTGGCGTCATGATGACGCGTCATGATGATGTCTCTGGCAATCGGTCTGTGAGCAGGACTTGTGTCCTTTTTTGTCCTTTATTTAACACAATGATGAGAGAGATATGTTGTATTGTGAGGGTGTGGGTTCCAGTCACATTGAGTACCGTCGCGTTGCCCTGACTTGCGTTGAAACCACTTCTTTTGTACTTCAAGCACAGGATGCAAAAAAATTAAACATGTTTAATTTTTGGCATCCGATTTGCTTCGTCCTTTGCGTCCCTTGCGCTGTTGTAGCATTGAGCTACATCATCTTGGCACTGGGTTGCTTCCACGTGGCATCGTGATGACACCGCACGACACAACTCAAACTGGGCCTCATACAACCTCACATGGTCAACCAAGAGTGCCAGTGGAACAAATGATTCACTACTTGGCCAGTGAATATTGTTGTTGAATATGAATGAAAGGAGGGGTGGAGGGTTGTTGACAGGTCCTCAAACTGTGATGATAGGTTGTTTACAGTGCAGGAACACATTCCAAGAGGGAGTTAACTCCATGGAAGTAAAAAGTTTTGTTGTAAGCTTTTGTGTAGTAGCAGACAGAAATTGCTTTGACATGTGGCATAAAGACAAACTAAACATACAGACCATTTTGTATATATTGTTCAAAATATGCATTTGTGTTTATTGTTAGAACCTTTATTTTGTGCATTCTTTTGTACAAGATCCCAAACTACCTTCATAGTGTCAAAATAGTTGTTTATTATAGTTTGCTGTGTGTTTTGAATAAATGTGTGTGAAAATTATTTCCCGCTTTATTTTTTTCCTTTCTTATTTCTGATTGTAAACCTTTATTACACTTATAAAACACCACTATAGCATATATATTCTGTAAGTACAGGTTGTCCTGAAAAAAAGGAGACATACCACTTTATTGTGGGATGCAGGGTGAGCTTTTAACAGCAATAATAAAACATTTATGCCAGGCGCGTGAACTGTCCAAAAAATGCCCTTGGACCCCAGAGGGTTAACATACTATAATGAGCAATCAAATAGTTTCTGTAGAGTCTTTTAAAGCCTACCAAAGTACCAGTTGGTTTTATGCTATCTGGGCAATTTTTCCAAATGTTCGTACCTTTTACAGAAACACAATGACTTTTTAGTTCGTAGTTCGTATCTTTCATTTCTGAAATAACAATGTGCCTCGTAAGTTATAACTGGAGCCTCTCATTTTAAACAGGTCATGGACATGTAGTGTCAGAAGTTATTTTGTGCTTTGAACATAATTTGTATTATGATATAATCAATCAAATACCAAAATTTCTAAATATGCCACCGTCGAACAATGGATTTGTTGGTTCATGACATGGTTTCTTGAAAATAGTTCTTTGGAAGTAAAAATATAGGATTTGTGTTTGTTTTGTAGGTGGTTCCCCAAACTTCAATAAACTAGGTCATATATATGGAACAAGTAATGAATGATATAAGGTAACTTATGAGTGTTGGGGGAGGAAGTCTTGTGCTTTATACAAGATGGCAATTTTACAACCCTGATACCACTGAAGTTGGGACGTTGTGTAAAATGTAAATAAAAACAGAATACAATGATTTGCAAATCCTCTTCAACCTATATTCAATTGAATACACCACAAAGACAAAATATTTAATGTTCAAACTGATAAACTTTATTGTTTTAGTGCAAATATTTGGTCATTTTGAAATGGATGCCTGCAACACATTTCAAAAAAGTTGGGACGGGGCAACAAAAGACTGGGAAAGTTGATGAATGCTCATAGAACACCTAATTGAAAACAGGTGAGTGTCATGATTGGGTATTAAAGGAGCATCCCAAAAAGGCTCAGCCATTCACAAGCAAAGATGGGATGAGGATCACCACTTTGTGAACAACTGCATGAAAAAAAATAGTCCAACAGTTTAAGAACCATGTTTCTCAATGTTCAGTTGCAAGGAATTTAGGGATTCCATCATCTACAGTCCATAATATAATCAGAAGATTCAGAGAATCTAGAGAACTTTATACACATAAGCAGTAAGACCGAAAACTAACACTGAATGCCTGTGACCTTCGATCCCTCAGGCGGCACTGCATTAAAAACCATTGTCAGTTAACACAGTTATAACACAGTGCAAGTTAAAACTCTACCATGCAAAGTGAAAGCCATACATCAACAAACGCTACCACCTTCTCTGGGCCCAAGCTCATTTGAAATAGACAGACGCAAAGTGGAAAAGTGTGCTGTGGTCTGATGAGTCCACGTTTCAAATTGTTTTTGAAAATTATGGACGTTGTGTCCTCCTGACAAAAGAGGAAAAAGACCATCCAGATTGTTACCAGTGCAAAGTTCAAAAGCCAGCATCTGTGATGGTATGGGGGTGTGTTAGTGCCCATGGACAACTTACACATCTGTGATGGCACCATCAATGTTGAAAAGTACATCCAGGTTTTGGAGCAACACATGCTGCCATCCAAGCAACGTCTTTTTCAGGGACGTCCCTGCTTATTTCAGCAAGACAATGCCAAGCCACATTTTGCACGTGTTACAAAAGCGTGGCTTCGTAGTAAAAGATTGTGGGTACAAGACTGGCCTGCCTGCAGTCCAGACCTGTCGCCCATTCAAAATGACAATGGAGACCCCGGACTGTTGAACAAATGAAGTTGTACATCAAGCAAGAATGGGAAAGAATTCCACCTACAAAGCTTCAACAATTAGTGTCCTCAGTTCTCAAACGCTTATTGAGTGTTGTTAGAAGGAAAGGTGATGTAACACAGTGGTAAACATACCACTGTCCCAGCTTTTTTGAAACATGTTGCAGGCATCCATTTCAAAATGAGCAAATATCTGCACAAAAACAATAAAGTTTATCAGTTTGAACATTAAATATCTTGTCTTTGTGGTGTATTAAATTGAATATAGGTTGAACAGGATTTGCAAATCATTGTATTCTGTCTTTTTTTACATTTCACGCAACGTCCCAACTTCATTGGAATTGGGGCTGTAGATTTAACATAATTTATATGTTAAATCCAACTTAGATTATCATCAATAAAGACCCCTAGAAATTTAGTTTAATTTACGAGTTCAATTTCAACATCGTGTACTCTCAAACTTCTACATAAGGTCCTGGGCTTATTACCAAATATGATACATTTTCAATTCATAAATCATTTATCAATGATAAACTTACAATTTCTCCATCGTGTCCAGGACTTGTACCAAATGATCCCCACTACAAAACACACTGTGTCATCAGCAAATAAAATGCAACGCACAAACTTGGAAACTAAACATATGTCATTGATATACAAAAGAAACAGCAAAGGCCCAAGGACTGAGCCCTGGGGAACCCCACTAGTGCACCTCGAAAACCCAGGTTTTATCGCACCCAAGTGAACATATTGATATCTGTTGTACAGTACAAATAGTTAGCTATTCAGTCATGTGCTACTCCCCTGATGCCGTACTTCCATAATTTATCCAGTAACATGGTATGATCTATAGCAGGGGTGGGCAATCATGTGCCATAAAGGGCCGAAGCACTGCAGGTTTTCCTTGCTACCAATCACCTCAGCAGGTGATTTCATTAATGTTCTGGTGTTTCAGCAGGTGATTTCATTGACAACCAGGTGGTTATGTTCAAGGGAGAAGCTCATCAGCAACCCACCTGCTGAGGTGATTGGTTGCAAGGAAAACCTGCAGTGTCTCGGCCCACGTTGCCCACCCCTGATCTATAGTATCAAATGCTTTCTGTAGGTCGAACAAAAAAAAACCCTACAGTGTGTTGTTTGTTTTTAATTGTATTTGTGATGTGTTCCACAAAATCAACTACCACCAGTGAGGTAGTGAGATTTTTCCTAAATCCATATTTCAGCTCATTTATTATGTGATGTTTCGATATAAAATCATCCAACCTCTTAATGAATACTTTTCCAGAATTTTTGAAAATACAAATATATAAATGTGTGGTGGACAACATATCAGATGTCCTTTGATACAGTAAAGATAAAAAAAAAAGTTAAATCATATGATAGTCATGGTTTGACAGCTCACAGTGTCTTTAAGCATGACAATAAAAGTGTGAGTCCATTTTTTCTAACTCAGCTCTATAATTTGGGATTATTATTACTGTTATTCAGAACTATTATGTGATTTATTTATTAGTTTATTTATTTATTTTGGTATATAAGTCAGGCCAGGACCTCTCAAGATAGTTTTTTTAAAAAGGAAATTATACTTCAGAAAATGTGGTGGAGAGAAAGAATCTATAGACTTAAATTCTATAGGATTTCTTCTCAAATGAAATAGTGGATGACTTCAGTCAAATAGAGGAAACAGAACTTTTGGAACCTTTGTGGACTGTCTGACTACAGTCTGACATGCTGTAAAGCTTTTTTGAGGAATAAGTGAAGATTATATTGTGAAGTTTATGTTTCCTTCTTGTTTTCTTCATATGTTGCTGTTGCATATCAATCTGTCACTTAAAACCCAGACTGTAACTTGCACCATACAGCAGAATCAAGACACCAGCCTTCAGGAACCATGAATGCATATTCAAAATCCAAATATTAGCTTGCTAAGTCTGCAGTGGGCGGCCAACAGGGGCCCATAAATTGCAGAAACGAGCGCTCTCACCTTGCAAGGCCAGCAGTTTCTGATGGAAGGCACGAGATACAGATCAGGAAAAGTTCCAGAGGGGGATGGAGAACTGTACCTCAAAATCTTGGCAGGTCATTAACACAATAATAGATCCATGTGAGTGTGCAGAAAATTGGAAAGATTCATGTATTACATCTTAATGTATGGGGAAAAAATGTGTAGGAAGCTTTACTTTAAAAAAAAAAAAAAAAAAGGTAACAGAAAATAATCTTGTCAAACAATTAACTTTTCTATCTGTCAGCTGATTTGTGACAGTTAATCTTACATTTTCAAAGTGAATTTTCTCACTAATGATGACTTTTTCCTCGATTGGTGGTCATTATTGTAGCAGCTAGCAAGTAGTCCAATGTTTTGAATTATTAAAATATTGTAATAGAAAGTATTGTTAAAGTAGATCAATAATTTCCAGTCAGACAAGACTTGACAGTAAAAATTATTTCAGTGAAGCATTTTTTCCACAACGGCTTCCCATTTTAGTTAGCTTTGTATTTTATTTTTAGATATTTACATTCATATGCAGTTGATGCTTATGTTGAAGTGTTACTTTATTACTTTCCCTCAAGCATTATTTTGTATCATTTAGTTAGAGAGAGCATATTAGCTAGTAAGCTAGCTGGCCTTCATCAAATATTTCTGTACATTAATCCAGTTGATGCCTTTTTTTGAGTTTCAATTTATTACTTTCCCTCAAGTACTTTTTTTTTTTTTTTTTTTTTTTTTTTTACCATTTTTTAGCCGTGACAGAGTTACCAAGCAAGCTAACTAACCTTGACCAGTCATCACAGTGGCTTCTTATTGGAGTTAGCTTAGTTTTAATATTCATATTCATACAGTTGATGCTTTTCTAGTTTCACTTTATTATCATATGCATTTAAAAACACAACTTACAATAAAAAGGTAATAAAATGCATTTTACCTCAGTTCTCTCAGCCCATAAAATCTACAATAAATAGCACAATAAAATAAATGAAACCACTCCATGAAACCTAAAAGTATAAAAATAAGACAAGCCAAATAAATAAATAAATAAATAAAATAAGAAGAACACATTAATAAACCATCCATAAAATAGTCCACAAGAACACAGACCATTGTCCAAATTCACTTTAAGCTGTTAAGCCTGTTTTCTGAGAGCTGTTACATAACTCTTGAGATCATTTTGGCATGATAGATATCAACATTGTGTCACTTCTTAATTTTAAAACCTTTCAAATTGACTCCTTGTTTACCAGAACTTAAAATTCCCATGAATCCCTTATTATTAATCTTCTTACTTTTGCACATTTAAACACAAAAATTCTAAATTCAATGAAATTCTTGATTGTCATAGTACTACAAAATGTCAGCTCTATAGATAAGTGATCATTTTTAAGTGTAGCAATGTATTCAGCAGGAATAAAAGAAAATTCTAGCCTATGTTCTGAATTGAATAATTACATTTTTCAGAGTATGGGTAATTATTTGCCTAATGACTGAATGGGTCCAAATTAATGTTCTTCATCTCCTTAACTATTTGCATTTTGTTGAAACAACAAAGACAAACAGTATACGTGTTATTTCAGGCTGTAAAAGGTGTTTTCTTGAGAAAACATTAAAGGGATGCATTTGGCCATGTTGGGCTTAGTTTGTGTGTGTGTGTGTGTGTGTGTGCAAAATCCAGAATCAAATCTAATATTTAGTGATAATAAATTTGTATTTATGTAGCATTTATATGTTTAAAGACAAAATGTTATTTCATAAACGTAATTTTGGTTGCTGGTGGGTCTGTCTGAAAGCCTATAAATCAAAAAGCTACATGTTCTTGACTCCATCAAGCTGAAATGAACTGTGGTTTCTGAAAAAAAAATCCCCCCCCCAAGCAGTAATTATGAGACAAATTTAGTTGGTCTGGCCCACACACAAAATCTGGGTTTGACTCAACGGCTACAACTACTAACCCTAACTGCTTAGCTCAAGAGTAGTTTATTGATGTTAGTTCTAATAGGGATGGGAACCAAGAACTGGTTTACAGTTGACAACCGTTTCCAAATTTAGGACTCCACTAGAATCATTTGTCTCAGACGTTATCAATTCCTTTCTTGCAAAAAACTGATGATGTCACATCTGCATCTATAGCAACAAGGAAAATGGCTTCCTTGATACCTAAATGCAGACCTGCATTTTCCTACATAGAACATAGTCCACTTATTCTAGAAAAACATCATGGGGGAGCTGGAGTCTATCCCAGCAGTATGTCCCAGCAGTCTATCCCAGCAGTATGTCCCAGCAGTCTATCCCAGCAGTATGTCCCAGCAGTCTATCCCAGCAGTATGTCCCAGCAGTCTATCCCAGCAGTCAGAGGCAGGGTTTAACCTGGACAGGCTGCCAGTCTGACACAGTGCTGACACATTTAGACAAAGAAACACATTCACACTCTCACTCACACCTACCGTCAATTTAGAGTCACCAGTTTACCCAACCTGCATGTCTTCGGATGAGGGAGGAAGCCGGAACACCAAGAGGAACACCTGAGTGTTGAGGAACCTAGCAGGTGGAGATGGCCAAGGGCACACCCACGTTTCACCTGGCAGATAGATGGTTATTTTAGTGATGTGGGAATAGCCCGGTTGTCTCCTTGAGTGGTTGCCAACCAGAATCCAAGGCAGTTCCATGGTGTCATGAATGTGGTGAAGCACAGCACCAGTGCATGCCCCCAGGCTTGACTTGAATCAATAATCACATCAATGTCGATAAAACCTTATCATTTCCTGCCCCACGTTCATGAACAAAACTGTTCTGCAAAGAAAAGTTTGTCAGGATGACATTTGGTAAGTTAAAAAAAAAGAAGTAACTTTACAGTTAGGCTGCAGAGGACAATGACAAGAACAAGAACAAGAACAACAGCATTTCTGTTGAACATCTCAACAACCAAGAAGTCTCAATGCACTGTAAAAAAAATCTTGTCAAATTTACGGTGAAAAACTGGCAGCTGTGGTTGCCATTTTTTCACCGTAAAAAATACAGTGATATTGTATATGGCTTCACAGTAAGGTATATTAACACTTGTAAAAACAACAGTTTGAAAATGTTCCAATAAAGATGAGTTACTGTTAAAATAACGGTGAAATTGTATATAGGCTCATGGTATAGCTGTACAATTCACAATGTAACCCTGTTGCTTTTTAAGTGAAATACTATCCATTCCACAGCATGTATTGTCCTATTTTATGGTCAATTTCTGTTAAAACAACAGCACAATTATTTATGCCTTGATGGTATGACTGTTCAATTCACAGTATAAACCCTTTGCTTTTAAGGTGAATTTCTATCCATTCCACATAATTTATTACCCTATTTTATGGTTTATTCCTGCTAAAAACAACAGCACAAAAATGTATCGGAAGTTACAGATAACCGATAAATTCCAGTGTTTTTTCTGGTACATTTGCAATTACTAAGAAGCTGAAATTGACTTTTAACATGATCGCTTTTGAAAGCATCAAAAGCGACAAAAGACCCAAGAATGAGCCAGTATTTCCATGTTTGACCATACTACCCCCTGTAGGAAGCTGCACAGATAAATCCTGAGAGCACCCACCAAACCAGCTCTCTACTAATCATAATGCTCCAGTCAGGTGGAGGTCTTGAAAAATAAAGTCATACTAACTTATGGTTTTGCGAAAATACTGATAGAATAACAAAATTAATGTCAATTCTGTCATTTGTACAAAGTTAAAATAACATATATCTTTTAATATTGAATAATGCACTAATTCTGAGGTTTTGTAACAAACACAGACCGCAAAGCATTCTGGGTAAAAGTGCCTCTGCTAAACACTGATTGGTTCTTAAAAATTAGCACATTACTTTAAAATGAAAACATATATATGATATTTTCACTTTATAAAACTTCAGACATGACAGTAATTTTAAATAACTTGTCCAAAATGAGTAGGTTAAAATTTGAACCATAAGTTAAAAATGTATGCCTCTGGATGACTTGGGTGATATTCCGTGAATAATACAATAATGTGCTATTTTTAATATGACTGTCCAATGCTGTCACCATTTCAGCTTTTCACCATATATTTCACATGTTAAAACAATTAAAAATAACATTTTTGACAGTTTTTAAATTTATGGTAATTCAATGTTTATTCTACAACAATAAGCTTCTTCTTGCTTTACGGTTTATTCCTGTTGCCATTTCACAGTTTTTCACTGTAATTTTCATGGACATTTTTTACAGGGTGGATGATGTGAGCCATATACTGATCAGCAAATTATTTCTGATTGATTGCTATGAATGACCTCATAATGAAGTCACACAGAAATGATGATGTCATACAGAGTCAAAAACACCATAACTGCATGTTTATTTACTTGTACGCCGATGTTGTGTGGATATAGGTGTGCAGGGTGTGTGTCAGCCCTCTGATGTCTCCCATGAGTGTTTTGGGGTCATGGTCAGATTTTCTTTACTACAACTTGCTGGTATATTTTAAATAAACAGACTGTTTTCTCAGATCAATTTGGACAGAGTAAAGTCTTTTTTTAATTATTGATTCTTCAGCATACAAATATGGAAATTACTGAATACATCATTGACTGTACATGTTAATAAGTTACCGTTTGATGATCATTTATTTTAGCCAGTGGAAAAAAGCGGAGACTTAAAAAAAATCCCGTATGGAGCCGCAGGAAACCACCCAGCAGTTTGTAATCAGAGAGGGAAATGGGACTGGAGTTACTGATGGTCTCATGTGTACGTGGTCGGCACCCAGTGAACACACCGAGCGCATTGGAGCCGGCACCTTGACGGATGCCCACTTCATGAATTTTGAATTAAATTGGCCCTTGATGAATTTGGAATGTGGTTCCTCTGTTCCAAAGCAATAGGAATCCAATAAAATACTGACGCCATACAAATAATGCCATACATTCCCTAGGACCTAGGAATGAGCCTCAGGTGAGAAAAAATGACTGCAGCACAGCTCCGCCACCACCGCCGCAGCGAAGGATGAGAGGGAATGTGAGGCGAGAAGAGGGGAAGATGGGAAAAGAGGTCCTGATATGAGTGAGTGAGGCAACAGATAGAAAGGCTGTGATATGAAGGAGAAGCAATGGGAGAGCAGGACAGTCAGGCGAGATAGAGAGAGTCTTAAATGAAGGTGGAAAGGGGATTTGCTGAGGGGAGTCGAGGGGGCGTCGAGGCCTGGGTTCTACCACATTAGCCCTGTCCGTCTGAGTGGAAGGGAACATATTGGTCGGAGCCAATCCCCACATGGGGCCGGGCTGCCTGGAGCTCATCAGCAAGACATGCCAGAGCCTGGAGTAAATCAGAAGCCCACTCCGAAGGCCCAATTTCCCCAGAGGAGGCCAGCCACAACCACTCAGATCAACCAGAGAGCCATCTCTAATCTGCTGCTCCCACCTCTGCATCTGCCTCCCCCCTCCAAAAGAGCAATTTTACTCCAAGTCAAGATGTCTGGAGCCAACCTGCACTGCAAAAACCCCATCAAATATTTTCTAATCTCGACAAATTTGTGAGTATCAAGAAAAATTCAATGACATTTTGAAACGTGGCTAAGAACAAATTTAGGCACAAACTTTGAGTTGTTTTGAGATGGTGACATAATGAGCCCCCGTTTTGCACAGCTCGTGATGTCTGCCTTCTTATCCGCACTCCAGAGCAGTGCTGCACAGATTTTGAAACATTCCAACTTTGATATCACTAATTTTCAGTACCAATGAAAACATTTGGTATCATCCCCAGCCACACCTTCTATCCATATTTTGTAATTGCAGTTTTACTTTCTCGCTGGCGGCCTGCCACTGGTGCCTGGAATGTAACAATGAGCATGATGTGTTCAGTGTTCAGCAGGTGGCAGACAAACTACATGTAAATGAAAACAATTTACCATAATCCCTCCAGCAGGGGGCAGGATAGTCTATGGGAAATTACACTGGCAAAATCAAATTGCGTTGTCAAATGAGGTGGTGTTGATTGTTTCTTTTTTCTTTTTCTTTCTTTTTTCATTTATATAGAGCCAAATCACAACAGAGTTGACTCAAAGCACTTCACACAGGTAAGGGGTCTAACCTTACCAACCCCCAGAGCAACAGTGGTAGGGAAAAACTCCCACTGAGGAAGAAACCTCAAGCAGACTAGACTCAAAAGGGTGACCCTCTGCTTGTGCCATGATACAAAACATAAATTACAGAACAATTCACAGAACAATTCACGGACAAATATACAAGAATTGCTGTTGGTGCACAGGACAGGAGGATCGCCAACATGAACACCACTCAAATCTCTGGATGGAGCTGCACCTTAAACAGAGAGAAAAAACAGAGTCAGGCATCAGAAAGACAAAAAATACTGTATAATTTGTCAGCATTAAACAACAAGAAAAACAGAGAAATACTAAGGTGATTGACGGCCACTAAACTTCACTAAAAGACCCAGAATTTAGGTATAGTTGAGCCTGCGGCCCACTCCAATTACTAATAAAATGAATTAAAAGAGTAAAAAGCGTAAAACAAAACTGTACCAGTATGCTAGCCATATGAAAGGGAAAATAAGTGCGTCTTAAGTCTGGACTTGAAAGTCTCTACAGAATCTGACTGTTTTATTGACGCAGGGAGATCATTCCACAGAACAGGGGCACGATAAGAGAAAGCTCTGTGACCCGCAGACTTCTTATTCACCTTAGGGACACAAAGTAGTCCTGCACCCTGAGAATGTAAAGCCTGGGCCGGTACGTAAGGTTTAATTAGGTCAGCTAGTAGGGATGTGAATCGTACAACAACTCACGATTCAATTAGATTCCAATTCTTGGGGTGACGATTCGATTCAGAATCGTTTTTCGATTCAAACAGCTCTGAGAAATAGTTATATTACTTAAAAAATGTTTATGTTTAAGAAAAAGCAGCTTTACAAGGTTAATCAAGTGATTCTAGATGTAAATTTACTTATCTGCTTTGCTTGTTCAGAGTTGACTGGCAGTTTAGCGAAGTACTGGTCAGTAGTCAGCAGAGACCGCTGCTCCACTCCTTTTAGCTCCGGGTCATAGCGTAGCATGTGGGCTTGCAGAGTTGAAGTGTTTCCGAAGTACCTGACTTTCATTTTGCAGATTTTGCACACTGCATAAGTCATGTCAAGCTCCTTCTTACGCAGCAAATAATGAAATCCAAAATGCGCTCAAACATTTGCCTTCAGCAAAGACGGTGCTGGCTGAATTAGCTCTTCGTCCGCCATGCTAAGCTACAGCTCACGAATGTTTGAAGCACGCCGGACCCTCCCCTCGCGGGGACGCTGTAGTATGGAAACCGTTGCCTGACAAACAGTACACGCAGCGAGTAAGTAAGAAAATGTTTAAAAAAATGTTTTTTAAAAATCGATTCTTGGACATTTTGGATCGATTCAGAATCGTAATAAATAAGAATTGCGATTCGGACGTGAAGCGATTTTTTCCGGCACCCCTATCAGCTAGGTAGGGAGGTGCCAGTCCATGAATAATTTTATAGGTTAGTAGCAGAACCTTAAAATCTGATCTCACTGGGACAGGAAGTCAGTGAAGGGATGCCAAAATGGGTGTAATGTGGTCGAACCTTCTGCTTCGTGTCAAAAGTCTGGCTGCAGCATTTTGAACCAATTGGAGACCCCTAATGCTAGACTGCGGTAAACCAGAAAATAGAGCATTGCAGTAGTCCAATCTAGAAGAGATAAATGCATGGATCAGGGTCTCAGCATCAGCCATAGACAGGATGGGACGAATCTTCGCTATATTTCGCAGGTGGAAGGAAGCAGTCCGAGTAATATTTCTAATGTGGAGGCCAAAGGACAACCAAGGAACAAAAATTACCCCAGGGTTCCGCACTTTATCAGTGTGATGTGTTGTGAAAGTGTCATGACACGGACCCACAACATGGGGCGGTAATGAACGGACAATGGATAAGCCAAAAGTAACAATTTAATGTTGTGAATCGCACAACGATGTACAGACAATAACAATATGGTGGACTGTCAATCATACACCAGGTGACGTGTGGGCAGGCTCGACGATAGAAGACGCCTGGCGAGAGAAGAGCTGGATCCCCACACAGCTTCCACCACCAACGGAGCTGAAGAACACCGGAGCCGCCAAGCCCTGCGCCCCAGGTGGCCGCTGTCTTCAGCAGTCAGACCCGGTACTGCTGGCAGAAAACAGAGACAGTCCTGATGAGTGTGAGTTCGCACACTCAGTAATCCCACAGTCAGTGTTCAGTAAAGGAGGGAGAACCTCCACCTCCAATCACACACTTGTGCAGCTCCTGTCTAACCACTTATCTGATTGGAGTGTGAAGCAAAGCCGTCGCTGATCACACCAAACGCCAATCCCACAGATAAGGCAAACACCACAGGATAACGGCTGCAAAAGAAGTTCAGATTATTACTCAACGTTTTGAGTCAGCAGAGAAAAGTACCTGAATGGTAGCTGATTTCTCGGCGAGGAGGTGGAGTTGCAGTCCGGCCTTTATGGTGATGGTGATGATGATGAATGAGTGACAGCTGGTCCTGAGGATGAGTGACAGCTGTCACTCCCAGTGGCTCTGGCGCCCTCTCGTGCTTGAAGCCCGCACTCCAAGCAGGGCGCCATCTGGTGGTGGTGGGCCAGCAGTACCTCCTCTTCAGCGGCCCACACAACAGTGATGTATGACACACAATCCGAGGCTGAGCGTTAACTGGTTAAATAGATGCCGATGTCTCACTGGACCAAGAACCATCATTTAAGTCTTATCAGAGTTTAAAAGTAGGAAGTTTCTAGACATCCAACTTCTCACTGCTGCAAGGCAATCTTCTAAGGATTTTATGTGAATGAGATTACCAGCAGTTATTGGCTTGTATAACTGAGTATCATCTGTATAGCAGTGAAAGGTAATCCCAAAACGCTGCAATATACGCCCAAGGGGTGCTATATAAAGGGAGAAAAGCAGGGGGCCTAAGACAGACCCCTGTGGAACCCCAAATTTCATGTCACTAAGGTTAGAGGTAGTGTTACTGTAAAAAACACAGTGAGAACGACTGGTCAAGTATGACGTCAGCCATGCAAGGGCACTCCCAGTAATCCCAAAATGATTTTCCAGCCTATCAAGTAGAATATGATGATCCACTGTATCAAATGCAGCACTGAGATCTAACAGCAACAGAACCGTAGTGGTGTAGAAGATCATTCACCACTTTACTGAGAGCCGTCTCTGTGGAATGATATTTTCTAAAAGCAGACTGCAGTGGCTCACAGAGATTATTCTCAGTAAGATAGTCTACGAGCTGCCGTGACACCACTTTTTCCAGAATTTTACAGAAAAATGATAGATTTGATATCGGCGATAATTTGTCAATACACTAGCATCAAGATTAGGTTTCTTAAGTAATGGTTTAATCACTGCAGATTTGAAACATTTAGGAACATATCCAGAAGTTAAAGAAAGATGAATAATTTCCAGCACAGTCGGCCCAAGAGTGGGCCACAGGTCCTTAAACAGTTTTGTTGGTATAGGATCAAATAAACAGGTTGTGCTTTTTGTTGACATAACGAGTTTTGTCAGCATGCCTAGTGAGATACTGTCAAATTCTGTAAATCTAGGTAATACCTCAGTAGTGGCGCCCACATCAACAACAGGGTGTAGTGGCTGGATTAAGGCATGCAGGGATATGTTTAACCTGATGTTTTGTACTCCCAAAGTAATCCAGGAAATCTTGTGCTGTAAAAGGAGAGCGAACTACAGGTGGTTGTCCATGCAAAAGTGTTGCCACCGTGTCAAACAAGAACTTTGAGTTATGCTTGTTTTTGTTGAACAAATCAGAGTAGTAAGTCCGCATTGTAGCCAATAATGCATGCTTATAGTCTAAGATAGCATCACGCCACGCAAGGTGAAATACTTCTAATTTGGAACGACTGTTGTGTGGGCCGCCAGAAGAGGAGGTACTGCTGGCCCACCACCAGAGGGCGCCCTGCCTGAAGTGCGGGCTTCAGGCACCAGAGGGCGCTGCCGCCAAGGACACAGCCGGGGTGACAGCTGTCACTCATTATCTCAGGACAGCTGTCACCCATCTACTCTTCATCAGTCCACACCATAAATACCGGACGTCATCTCCACCTCGTTGCCGAGATATCATCTACCAGTAAAGGTAAAACTCTCAGCCGTTGCGTTTGTCTTTTCTGACAAGTGTTTGTTACACAGTGTTTGCAGTCAGTTCCGTGAGTGCTCGCAGCCGGAGGCTGAGTGTGAGAGATGTGGAGAGCTGACGTCTTCGCTCCCCATGCTATTCTGTGATAAGTACTCTCAACTGCTGCACGTACCTGTTTTCTGGATAGGAGGTGGAGGTGGAATCTCCACCAGCGTTGTTACTGGGTGTACACACACCCACCTCTGATTGTTTCTGCTCCTCGCCAGCAGTACCAGATCCGACGCTCAGAGACGGTGGCCACCTGGGGATTCGGGACTTACCGGCTCCAGTATTCTCCTGGTTTGGTGGCGGAGGAAATCGTGTGGTTCCGGTTCTTCTCAGGACAGACGTCTTCTATCCTCGAGCCTGCCCACACGTCCCCTTTGTTGATTGACTATTATCTGACATTCTTTAATCTGCTGTACTTGGTTGTGCTCATTCACAACAGTAAAAGTGTTCATATTTGACTCTTTCATTGTCCGTTCATTTACGCCCCCTGTTGTGGGTCTGTGTCACAACACTTTCCCAACAACGATGCCATTTCCGTTCTAGAACTCTTGCTTTATGCTTGAGGTCACACAGATAATCATTGAACCAAGGTGACTGTGATTTGGGAAAGCGCGGTTTTAACACAGGTGGTGCAATCATGTCGAGTGTAGTTTTGAGAGTTTAAACTATCCACAAGTCTGTCTACTGACTGGGTATTTGTCAAATGTGAAGCTAAGACATCAGGCAGTCTAGCTTCGAGTTCAGTCTTAGTTGAGGAGTTGATGCATCGCCGTAAAGATATATAAGGTTGTTGTTCCACTAAACACAGCAGCAAAAATGTAAACTTAATAAGTGAGTAATCAGACACCACTGATGTAAAAAGCATGACGTCAATATTCGTGACAGCAATACCATGTGCGAGAACCAGATCCAGGGTATTTCCCCTAATGTGCGTCGAATCCCGAATGCATTGCTGAAATCCTAATGCATCCACAATTTCCATAAATGATTTGCAGAGGGGATCAGAAGGCTTATTTATATGAATGTTAAAGTCACGAATGATCAGAATGTTATCTACACTAGTTGACAAGTTAGAGATGAACGCACCAAATTCATCTAAGAATTCAGAATATGGGCCAGGAGGCCTATATACAGTGACAAATGCAACTGATTTTTATTCTTCTGACCTTGGCAATGTGTAATATCCTGAGCAGAGCAGAGAATCAGATGCTCAAATGAGTGATATTTGTAACCCCCAACAGCTAATAAGCTAAATCTAGATTTATAAATAAGAGCAACACCCCCGCCTTGCTTCGCATCACGAGGGACGTGTAGGTTTAAGCCAGGTTTCAGATAGCCCAATCATATCTAAGTGATGATCAATAATTAGATCATTGATCAACAATGATTTTGAGGACAGTGATCTTATGTTAATGAGACCCAGTCTAAGGACCTCAGTGGGGTTGACAGTTGAACTATTTGGGTTTAGGGTTGGTTCCAGAGTAGCATATATAAGATGCGTAGAAGTAGGTTTGGTTTTAAGACATTCCACGCGCATTGTAGGTAGCGGACACGAAATCTTTGCTATTGCTGGAACACCCACTGGGCCAACCTCAATTTCAACATCAACATCATCCAATATCGTAATGGGTATTAAGTTTGGAAAGCATATCCCTCTATGATTGCTGTCTAATCACTTCATCTTTGTTTTGTTTGTTTGTTTTGGTGAGTTACAAGATAATGGCATTTACTGTTGAGTTATTATTTAGACAAATGGATGGACTAACTCACAAACTTACTCATACATCCACATTTACTGTAAAATACATCTAAAATATTACCAGTAACTTATTGGCTGGATTTTGAGATGGAAACACAGATTTGTTTTCTGTGATGAACTGACTGTGTCTGTAGTTCTCCAAAAATTCTGCATGATCAACCACCACAATATCAAGGCCCTGTCACACCTTGATGATTTAGCCAGCATATGCTGACCATATTAAAAAACGCTGGCATAAGTTCAATAAGTTAAGGGTAAGTTTTTTATAAGTTAAGAGCAAGTTCAAGCACGTTGAAGCTCGTTGAAACATGTTGAAGCTCACTGACGTATACGTGCTGATTAGCTGAGCTCCTCAAGAGAATGAGTTAAAACATCACTTTGACACAATGAAAAAATGATGGGAGGGATGCCCTGAACATTCCTGCAGCAAATCAGTCATAAGGAAAAAGAGTGTGGGCCAGTTCGGTAACTCTGACAAAAACAAAACAAAAAACAAAACAAAACAAAGAACAACTAAAACATTTCGTGTTCGACACGACTGTGAAGCTGTGACTGGTGAAGCAGCAGTCTCTGCAGTCACAGCCACTGGAACTTAGAACTCCTTCAGGATTGTTTTGGGGTCTTAGTGGCTTCCCTCATTAGTCTCCTTTGTATACAGACACACACACACACACACATACACACACGTGCATGCGTGAGAAGTTGACCAGCATAATTTTAATTTCACTGTGATCGCAAACAAAATGTCACTCTGATCAGTTGCAGTGTTCAACTTTTCAAGCTGAATTCTTTGAGCCTGTAATCATAGTTGGTTAATTATATATTCTGCCTTTGGTTTGGCTTTGTAATCTTTTTTAGCCGACCTGTTGTGTGGCTGGGGTGCCTGGCTGGCTTTTGTTTCTGTTTTCTGTCTTTCCTTCCAGGTGGCATGCGTTCAGGACTGAGTGGCTGATGTGTGGCTGAGTTATTAGGACCTCACCCTGATCACCTGAGGCTTGTCATGTGCAGCTCGTCAGGACTCACAGCTGTGGTGCATCTGTATGGATTGGGGCATGGTTGCATTTAAGTCTGGAGTACACAGTGTGTATTTGCCAGAGACTCGACCTTGTGACCAGATGGGTGAGATCGACGTTTGGAGAACCATCTCATCATTATGGACGCAGAGACCGTACCAGGTTTGATGCCATGGTCTGTGAAAGAGGAGGGGGTGAGGTCTCACGCTCGTCAGCACACTTCCTGAGGTACTTTAGGTTTTGTGACTAACATGAGTACAGTCAGTAGATGTGGTGTCCCTCACACCTTATTATATTGAGCTGTTATGTTAGTCATTTAATCAGCTTCCACTGCAGTGGAGAATTGAACTGGGTGTTCCATGCCTGCAGGGTGGGAAGCTGATTGGTGATTAAGCCAGGAAGTGTTTGCTGATTATGTACACCTTTGAGTGGTCTCTCTGTGTGTGGAGTGGTGGACTCACATTATGGTTTCTTCTTTCACAGACTCGGTTGGTCGCGGCCACCTGGGGGGTGTCGGCGGGGTCCTTGGGTCCGAACTGTTCTGGCTCCGGACCGTTTGTGCTGCTGGGAGCGTGCCGTTTTTCCACCTCGCCAGACCGCGCACTTATTGGTTATTAATTGAGCACTTACTGTTATGTCATTAAATTCTGTTATCCTTTGAACCGTGCTCTGTTTCCTTTATGCTGGGTCCTGTCAAACGCTGGGTCCGTGCTTGGACTGCGTCCGACACATAACAGTAGTCCCTGGCCAATACATCACGGACCCAGCGGTAGCAGAGGCGGTACTGTTCCGGGAAGGCAGCAGCAGACGTCAGAAGTTATCCGGATCAGTTGCGGGTGCTCTCCGCCCGGATGGTGCGTGTCGGAGAACCGATTATTGAATAGTGATTTGAGCTCTCTTGCTGCCTTGTTCCTGTGGTGTTGCCTTATCTGTGGGTTTGTTGTGGAGTGTGAATAGCGACGGCTTCGCGTCACACTTCGTCCGGATAAGAGGTAAAACGGGAGCTGCATGAGTGTGTGCTTAATGGGTGAACGCGCAAGGCGGAGTTCTGTGGCATGGGTCGCTGTGCGTCCTGTTGTTACAGTTGTAGCCCCGTCTCCCTGGGTGAAGATAGCTACTGCATCTGTTGTGTCAGCTTAGGCGTAATTTAGTTGAAGCACATTTTGGTTGTGTGTTACACGTAGCTGCGCACAGGGAAAGCAGCGTGAGTTGTTTTCTCGGTTACCAAAGGGTTTTTTTATTTTTAGCACTTTGGCTCCCCCTGTTGGTGACTGAGTCACATTACCATCATAGCTCTTAAGGTGGAACAGGTGTGTTCCATTTGTTTGAGCTTAACGGTATAAGTCACTTATTAGTTTTGTGTTGGTTCATTTTTTGTGGGTGTTTTTTGAGTTGGTTTTTGTGTGGGATGTTCAGCACTATTAGTGTTCTGGGGTCGTGAACGTGCAGGCTGTCTGGAGCATAGAAGGGACCCAGGTGACTTTATGTTAGTCTGTTAGTCTTTATTTTTTATTTCTTTCACCTCCCAGGGTTTGATGGGACGGTCCTCTGGGTGGTGATGGCGGGGGGGGGGGGGGGGGGGGGGGGGTAATTGGGTTGTTTTTTCTTTTTTCTTTTTTTTTTTGTTTTTGTTGTGCCCTCTCTTCTCCTCTGGCTCCAGCCGTGTGAGCCGTACGTTGTCGGCGTTGCTGGAGTGGTGCAGTTTGGTTATGCTGGGCGTTTCCCAGGTAACCTCTGCACCCGGGGGGGGGGGGGGGGGGGGGTTTGGGGTGTTGTTTTTTTTGTTGATTCCCTGTTCCACCTCCGGCTTCAGTGCGCCTTTGAGCCATATGCCATCGGCGTAGCTGAGGTTTGGGGCAGTGGAATATACCCGCAGCTGGTGGCTGGTTTAAAAGTCTGAGGGGTGGCGCCGTTTTGTGCCGTGTGCCATTACTGCTGTTCCACTCCTCCCGGTTGACTTTTGGGGTATAGTCGTGGTTGGTGACACTGGACGTACTTCCAGTTTCCACTGCGCTGAGGGGGTGGGGTTGGGGTTGTTTTGTTTGTATGTTTTTTTTTCTTTTGTTTTTCCCCCCAGTTTCCGCCCTCAGGGTGTGACTGTGGTGTCCTCTGGGGGGGAAAGGGCTGTGGGTCCATCTAGCCATAGACGGCCGGGGCTGGGTCTGTTGAGTCATGAGGGGGGGCGTCTCCTGGGGTTTGATGGAACGGTCCTCTGGGAGGCACTGGGAGTCCCCGTGGGTGACTTTGGATCCCAGAGGGACCTCGGCTGTGGTTATTACTCCTGGAGCTGGCGGGATGTCCTCTGGGGGTGTTGGTCCCTACATGTCGTCTGGGGGGGGTGTTAGCGTTTTTTTTTGTTTGCAAGCTTAAGTTTGGGTTGTGTTTTTCTTTTCTCCTCTTCCCGGGGTTTGATGGGACGGTCCTCTGGGGAGGGGGGGGGGGGTGGTTTGGTTGTTTGTGTTTGTCTTTTTTGTTTTATGACTAAACAGACTCTAAACGTGGTCGGACAAAGGCTGACCGCACAGGTTCACACCTGTGCAAATTGAATGACAGAAACAAAGGCAAAGATGCAGTCAGAGGAGAAGACGTCAACAGTTCTGTTAGATGAAGATTCAGTTGGAAGATGAATGCAGATACGGTTTCCAGCCATGGTCCCTGGAGGGGGGTGTTTTTCCTGGGCCAGGTTTGTGTGGTCGCCGGGAGGCTTCCCGTGAGGGTGGGGTGCTGTTGTGTGGCTGGGGTGCCTGGCTGGCTTTTGTTTCTGTTTTCTGTCTTTCCTTCCAGGTGGCATGCGTTCAGGACTGAGTGGCTGATGTGTGGCTGAGTTATTAGGACCTCACCCTGATCACCTGAGGCTTGTCATGTGCAGCTCGTCAGGACTCACAGCTGTGGTGCATCTGTATGGATTGGGGCATGGTTGCATTTAAGTCTGGAGTACACAGTGTGTATTTGCCAGAGACTCGACCTTGTGACCAGACGGGTGAGATCGACGTTTGGAGAACCATCTCATCATTATGGATGCAGAGAAAGTACCAGGTTTGATGCCATGGTCTGTGAAAGAGGAGGGGGTGAGGTCTCACGCTCGTCAGCACACTTCCTGAGGTACTTTAGGTTTTGTGACTAACATGAGTACAGTCAGTAGATGTGGCGTCCCTCACACCTTATTATATTGAGCTGTTATGTTAGTCGTTTAATCAGCTTCCACTGCAGTGGAGAATTGAACTGGGTGTTCCATGCCTGCAGGGTGGGAAGCTGATTGGTGATTAAGCCAGGAAGTGTTTGCTGATTATGTACACCTTTGAGTGGTCTCTCTGTGTGTGGAGTGGTGGACTCACATTATGGTTTCTTCTTTCACAGACTCGGTTGGTCGCGGCCACCTGGGGGGTGTCGGCGGGGTCCTTGGGTCCGAACTGTTCTGGCTCCGGACCGTTTGTGCTGCTGGGAGCGCGCCGTTTTTCCACCTCGCCAGACCGCGCACTTATTGGTTATGGATCACTGATGGAAATAATATATATATATATATATATATATATATATATATATATATATATATATATATATATATATATATATATATATATATATATTTATATATATATATATATATATATATATATATTTATATATATATATATATATATATATATATATATATATATATATATATACACACTACTATATCTACTACTATATCTAGTAGTAGATATAGTAGTAAACTATAGTAGATAGTCACTCTATCTTTATTAGTTGGCTATGTACCACAGGCTTTTAAGGTGGCAGTAATTAAACCATTACTTAAAAAGCCATCACTTGACCCAGCTATCTTAGCTAATTATAGGCCAATCTCCAACCTTCCTTTTCTCTCAAAAATTCTTGCAAGGGTAGTTGTAACAGAGTTAACTGATTATCTGCAGAGAAATGGTCTATTTCAGGGGTGGGCAACGAGGGCCGAGACACTGCAGGTTTTCCTTGCAACCAATCACCTCAGCAGGTGGGTTGCTGATGAGCCTCTCCCTTGAACATAAACACCTGGTTATCAATGAAATCACCTGCTGAGACACCTGAACATTAATGAAATCACCTGCTGAGGTGATTGGTAGCAAGGAAAACCTGCAGTGCTTCGGCCCTTCATGGCACATGATTGCCCACCCCTGGTCTATTTGAAGAGTTTCAGTCAGGTTTCAGAATTCATCATAGTACAGAAACAGCATTAGTGAAGGTTACAAATGATCTTCTTATGGCCTCAGACAGTAGACTTATCTCTGTGCTCGTCCTATTAGACCTCAGTGCAGCTTTTGATACTGTTGACCATAAAATTTTATTACAGAGATTAGAGCAATCAATCAATCAATTCAATCAATTTTATTTATATAGCGCCAAATCACAACAAACAGTTGCCCCAAGGAGCATGCCATAAGTATTAAAGGCACTGCGCTGCAGTGGTTTGAATCATATTTATCTAATAGATTACAATTTGTTCATGTAAATCGGGAGTCTTCTTCACGGACTAAGGTTAATTATGGAGTTCCACAAGGTTCTGTGCTAGGACCGATTTTATTCACTTTATACATGCTTCCCTTAGGCAGTATTATTAGAAAGCATTGCTTAAATTTTCATTGTTACGCAGATGATACCCAGCTTTATCTGTCCATGAAGCCAGAGGACACACACCAATTAGTTAAACTGCAGGAATGTCTTTCAGACATAAAGACATGGATGACCTCTAATTTCCTGCTTTTAAATTCAGATAAAACTGAAGTTATTGTACTTGGCCCCACACATCTTAGAAACATGGTGTCTAACCAGATCCTTACTCTGGATAGCATTACCCTGACCTCCAGTAATACTGTGAGAAATCTTGGAGTCATTTTTGATCAGGATATGTCCTTCAATGCGCATATTAAGCAAATATGTAGGACTGCTTCAGCTTTCAGGCTCCTCTCCTGTGGAACCAGCTCCCAATTCGGATCAGGGAGACAGACACCCTCTCTACCTTTAAGATTAGACTTGAAACTTTCCTTTTTGAAAAAGCTTATAGTTAGGGTTGGATCAGGTGACCTTGAACCATCCCTTAGTTATGCTGCTATAGACTTAGACTGGTGGGGGGTTCCCCTAATGCACTAAGTGTTTCTTTCTCTTTTTGCTCTGTATGCACCACTCTGCATTTAATCATTAGTGATTGATCTCTGCTCCCATCCACAGCATGTCTTTTTCCTGGTTCTCTCCCTCAGCCCCAACCCACTGTAGCCAAGTGCTTGCCCACAGGGGGTCGTTTTGACCGTTGGGGTTTTTCCGTAATTATTGTATGGCTTTGCTATAGACGCAGACTGCTGGGGGGTTTCCCATGATGCACCCAGTGTTTCTTTTTATTCACCTCTTTTTGCTCTGTATGCACCACTCTGATTTTAATAATTAGTGATTGATCTCTGCTCTCTTCCATAGCATGTCTTTTTCCTGATTCTCTCCCCTCAGCCCCAACCAGTCCCAGCAGAAGACTGCCCCTCCCTGAGCCTGGTTCTGCTGGAGGTTTCTTCCTGTTAAAAGGGAGTTTTCCTTCCCACTGTCACCAAGTGCTTGCTCATAGGGGGTCGTTTTGACCGTTGGGGTTTTTCTGTAATTATTGTATGGCTTTTGCCTTAAAATATAAAGCTCCTTGGGGCGACTGTTTGTTGTGATTTGGCGCTATATAAATAAAATTGATTTGATTTGATTTGATAGTAAATCAAAAGAACAACAAAGCCCACTTGGCTCACACAAACCATTGTCACTGGTCATAATCTAAATATATGGCCAGACATTATCCAAATTTAAGACTTGAACATCTGAGATGGACATTTCATTATTTCTTTCACCATGAGTGATGATTATAAGCAATAAATTGTATTTAAAATGTTTGTCTCCAAATGCCAACATACTGTATTGCAACTTAAACAAGAATTCCTACAATTGTATATGCAAACATTTTTCCAGCTCCTTTGGTTCAAAAGGAAACAGTGTGTTGGTTCATACAGTGCCATAGTCTGGCAGTTTGGTGAACTTGCACCTGCAACAACAAATTTTCTTGCCATGTGCTGTGGCCAGCATCTATATATTAAAAGCCAAGTGGCCTTTGTGAACGTGTATGCATGCATGTGTGTATATGGCTTCAATCACGGAGAAACTGGGGAGAGCTGACATTTGTCATTTGGTATGCTTAGGTGCTTTGGGCCAAGGATGAATGCCACAAAAACGGAAAGTTGATTGGACTAATATTTTTGGAGAACTTGGAGATATTAGCTAACAACAGTGAATAATGGACAATGATAATCCAATTCTGGATGTACACGCCAATCCAGCAGGGGGCGGTAAATCATCTATATATTAACAGCCAAGTGGCCTCTTTGTATGTGTGTGCCAGTGTGTAACTTCGATCATGAAGAAGCTGGGGTGAGCTGACATTTGCAGTTTGGTATGCTTCTGTACTTTGGGTCAAGGATGATTGGCCCAAAAGCAATGTGTCACTTCCTATTTTCTTTTGACATTCCCTTCCCAGCCTCTTCCATCATCTGTGCCAGATTGTCTTGTGTGTCATGCAGGGTTTTCCAGCATCCGTTTTGGTTTCTTGTGTTTTTTGTTGCAGACTTTTGCTGGCTGATCGTAATTTTGACTTTTATCCTGCTCCTTTGGGCTCTGGTTTCTGCTTTGTATGAGACCCCTCGTGGGCTTGGCTGCTTTGCAGGCTGGTTGTCCTGTGGGTTTTGACCATTTTCTGTCACTGGACATCAAAGAAATAACTTTAGACTGACCCTCATGTGTTGTTCTTGGATCCAGTCTTTACATAAAAGATCTCAGATTCTGTCTGTGGGTCACAGAGCTTTCTCTTATCGTGCCCCTGTTCTGTGGAATGGTCTCCCTGCATCAATAAAACAGTTAGATTCTGTAGAGACTTTAAAGTCCAGACTTAAGACTCACTTATTTTCCCTTTCGTATGACTAGCATGCTGGTACAGTTTGGTTTTACGCTTTTTACTCTTTTAATTCATTTTATTAGTAAACGGAGCATGTCACAGCATCAACTTTACCTAAATTCTGGGTCTTTTAGTGAAGTTTAGGGCTAGTGGCCGGCGATCACCTTAGTATTTACTGTTTTTCTTGTTGATTAATGCTGGCAAATTATACAGTATTTTTTGTCTTTCTGATGCCTGATTCTGTTTTTTCTCTGTTTAAGGTGCAGCTCCAGCAAGAGATGGGAGTTCTATTTCTGTTGGCGACCCTCCAGTCCTGTGCACCAACAGCATTTCTTGTATATTCGTCGGTGAATTGTTCTGTGAATTGTTCTGTAATTTATGTCTGTATCATGACCCAAACAGTGGCAGGGGTGGTGGCCAAGTGGTTAATGCGCTTGGTTTCAGTTCGGAAGGTTCTGGGTTCAAATCCCACCCCTGCCACATTTCTCCATGTAATGTGGAGTTGCGTCAGGAAGGGCATCCGGCATAAAACCTGTGCCAAATCAACATGCAGATCCACCTTGGATTTGCTGTGGTGACCCCGAGTGCAAACAAGGGAGCAGCCGAAGGGACTTACTATCATGACCCAAACAGAGGGTCACCTCTTTGAGTCTGGTCTGCTTGAGGTTTCTTCCTCAGAGGGAGTTTTTTCTTACCACTGTTGCTCTGGGGGTTAGTAAGATTAGACCTTACCTGTGTGAAGCTCCTTGAGGCAACTCTGTTGTGATTTGGTGCTATATAAATGAAAATAAATTGAAATTGAAAATAGAGACTTTCAAGTCCAGACTTAAGATGCACTTATTTTCCCTTTCGTATGTTTAGCATACTGGCATAGTATGTTTCTATGCTTTTTACTCTTTTAAATGAATTTTATTAGTAAACGGAGCATGCCACGGCATCAACTTTATCTAAATTCTGGGTCTTTTAGTGAAGCTTAGGGCTAGTGGCCGGCGATCACATTAATATTTCTTCTGTTTTTCTTGTTGTTTAATGCTGACAAATTATACTGTATTTGTCTTTCTGATTCCTGATTCTGTTTTTTCTGTCTGTTTGAGGTGCAGCTCCATCCAGAGATGGGTGTGGTGTTTGTTTCTGCAACCCTCCTGTCCTGTGAACCAGCAACATTTCCTGTATATTCGTTTTGTAAATTGTTTTGTAATTTGTGTCTGTAGCATGGCCCAAAGGGTCACTCCTTTGAGACTGGTTTGCTTGAGGTTTCTTCCTCAAATCATCAGAGTTTTTACTTACCACTGTCGCCTGTGTTCTTGCTCTGGGGGTTGGTAAGGTTAGACCTTACTTGTATGCTTTTAAATGACAAGAAATTGAAATTGAGGTGAAATTGAAATTGTTCACTGTTTTGACCAGTGACATGCGGTGAGGTTGATGGCTGATGAGGCACTGACTTCATCACAATCAGATTTACAAACATATGAACCCAACGTAGTATCTTATTCACCGATTGATTGACAGCAGTTAACAGGTTATGTGTAAAATATCATATCAGCATTCTTTACACATACAAAGTGTAGCACACAAAAAAGCACATTTAATTAAAAAAGTTATTATGGTCTTACCTTTACTTATAAATGAAGTCCATGTGCCGCTGCTTCTGAACAAAAGCATCAATGACTTGTTTGTGTTTCTTATCTTCCTTCAGTTTTAAAAGTCTCTCTGTCTCAGTGGAGATCACTGCTGGGGAAGAAAGTTTAGGGCTAGTGGCCTTCATCGGTCCTGTTCCGACTGTATGTTTTTAGCCTTTTCTGGCTTTGAAAGTGAGCGGTCAACCGCTCATGTTTGATTAGAAGATTCTTCAGCTCACAATATCCCACCTGAGTCCAGACATTGTCACAAACTGAGAAAACAAGGAAAACAGAAAAGGCAGTTTCTTGCTGGACATCCACACAGCCCACTCCATTTGAAAAGAGTGGGTCTTCTATCCTGCAGTCTTCCTTTAATTATTACCTCCTGCTTCGATTGAAAATCCAGTCTAGAAAATTGTTTTAGTTTGGATATGTAACCCTCCATTCTGAAAGTAAAACAAATGGACAGTGGCTCTTGAGTTGCTAACTGTAAATTGTATCTTGCTGTCACTTATTCTGCAGCTGAGGAGTTGCTGCAAGAAAAATTCCTGGGATCACTAGTGCCCCCTAACATGAGGCAGGAGAACTGCGTGCCTCACCTGGTGCCTTTCTGAATCCGTTTTCTGATCATGCAACACAGGAAACATGTTACACACACATACAGCTGTTTTGTGATCACTCAGCACATGACACACTTTATACACACATACAGTTGTTGACCAAAAACACTGTACATTGTGTACATCAGCTAAACTATGGAATTTAAGTTCATATAACCAAAGTGTTTGCCCATTTTAATGGTGACATACAGAGAGCCAGTGAGACAGTCTGACTGCACAGCATGCCAGGAGTTAGTCCAGTGACTGAACAATCCAAGGTGAGGCTCGGCTGGCTGCTGCCTCAGCGCACGTCTCTGCTCAGTATTTGAATGGCAAATGTGAAAATTCAGTGAATTAGAATAAAAAAATCATCTAAAACTGGTGAAGTTAAAAGGAAAATAACTTTCTAGGACAAATCACTTTATAAATATAACCATTTAATTTATTTATTTTTTTATTTTTATTTTTTTTCTGAACGTGAAGTAACACGAATCAGGTATAATTTCAGGTAATAAACAAAATGATTTTTGGATTTTACTGTGTCATACCAGATGTTTTACTTAAAGGTATGTTCTGGGCTGTTGGCAGATGGTTGTGAGGCCAAACAGAAATGCAGCAAAATGAAGATATTTTGCGGTACAGTTATTGTGTGTTTATTGGGTGAATGTGACGGGCTTCCTGTGTTGTCTTGCAGGCTGTTCCGCTCAGCTCTCCTTCCTGTACTTGCTGTGAAACCAGCCTGAACGTGTTTGTATCTGCTGCAAGGAGCCACGCTCCACCAAAAAACAAAGGCTGTGGGGGGGTTGTGTTACCGTAGCGGGGGGTTCCCATGGGGAGCGGGGGTTTGTGGCAGGGTGCTGGCTGTTTACTGCTTTCTGAGGCTGACCCCGAACAGGGAGAGACAAGATGAATTTGACAGCTAATGTAAAAATAACAGACAACCATAAATCAAGGAAGCAGGCGTTGTGAGTCGATGATGAGAGTTAATCAATACCGGCCCGACTTTGCCGTTGTGTGAAATGGCACTCCATTTATTATCGGGGGGACTCGGAGGAGAAACATTAGTCATATTAGAGTATGCACATGCTAGTGGAGGGAGGGTTGGACCTTAGTCATGGTTGTGCTCTGGTAAAGGACCTGCCCTTAAAAAAAAAGTGCTGACCCCTAAACAAGGAAATTCAGTTTTTTGTGTTCACTTATCCAACAGCCTTTGGTCAAAAAATGGGTTTCTTTGCTTTTTTGTTTCAATGCATAAGATATAGTCCACAAATTGTTGTTATTTTTTATATGGGGTGGAGGGGTTGAGCTGAAACTCTGAAATTCTTCTGTGACACTGTCAACTAAAGTAGATTTGTGGCCCTCTGGCAGACTGGCGTCCTGTCCAGGATGTACCCTGCCTTGCGCCCCATGACTGCTGGGATAGGCTTGAGTAGACTGCCTTTACTAGAGAGAGTGGCGACATGACGAGTCAAAAAAATCGGCCACATGGCTCATGGTGTCATCTTGGGTTCAAAATAGTGTTCAATGTTAATGTGTCTGCATGTAAATCAGCTATTTTATTTATTTATTTTCTGAAAATGCCGGGTTGTTGTGCATTTGGATGCACAAATAGACACAACAAGGGCTTCAAGATGTACAGATTCCCTTCAGAAGAACAGAAGAAAAATTTGGGAAAATAAAGTCAGCCGTGTGGGATGGAAGCGACTTCATCATCAAAGCTTTGAGAGGTAAATTTATTGTTCAGTCCCATGTACAGTAAAACTCAACTAAACCATCATCATATAAACTAGATATTCAGATTCAATATCTGCATGGAAGACTCCACCAAATTTTGGAGGTGAATCAGATCCAGATTCTGGATCAAGTTTCACTTTATATATACTTTGAAGGGTTACATCAAAAATATTTCATGGATTATCACGTAACTGTCACCACAGATATATATTAGGTGATGGAAGACTTCATTAAATTTTGATGGTGATCTGGAGCCGGATCTGGATTCTGGGTCAAGTTTCACTTTATATAGTCTTTGAAGGATTACGTCAAAACTACTTCAGGGATTCTCAACAGATTTGCAACACGGATACATATTAGGCCTTAAAAGACTCCATAAAATTTTGGAAGTATTCCGGATCCGAATCCGGATTCTGGATCAAGATTTCACTTTAATCCAATTCAATCCAATCCACTTTTTATAGAGCACATTTAACAAAAAAGTCATTTTCAAAGTGCTGCACATAGAGTCAAGATAGCTAAGATCCCAATAGTCATGAAATAAATTACAAACAAGTAAAATAACAAGAGAAATAAATAAAACGTAAAGATAAAAACTAATCAAATCAACATAAATAAATGTTGGCATACAAAAGCATACGCGGTCACTGCGGTATTGTATCACTTCCTGTTCCGGAGCACAGCGGTGTTTTTCTGTATCTGTTAGCTGTTTAATCTGCTCAGTTAGATTGATCTAGTTATCTAGATTACGATTTGTTTCCCAGTGTAATCTTTACGTGCCTTAACTAAAGCACTCCTTCTGCTGAATCACCTCTAAATTATTTACACATTATTCACGTTGCATGTTTTTAGGAATCCGCTAGCTTAGGGTAGCTACTAGCTCTTAGCCGATTTAGCATGGCAGCTTCTCCTGTCTCTCCCGCACTTTTCTGCTCTGGGTGTGAAATGTTTAGTTATTCCTCGGCCTCCTTTAGCAGTAACGGTACTTGTAATAAGTGTAGCTTATTCATAGCTTTGGAGGCCAGGCTGGGCGAATTGGAGACTCGGCTCCGCACCGTGGAAAATTCTACAGCTAGCCAGGCCCCTGTAGTCGGTGCGGACCAAGGTAGCTTAGCCGCCATTAGTTACCCCCTGGCAGATCCCGAGCAGCCGGGAAAGCAGGCTGACTGGGTGACTGTGAGGAGGAAGCGTAGCCCTAAACAGAAGCCCCGTGTACACCGCCAACCCGTTCACATCTCTAACCGTTTTTCCCCACTCGACGACACACCCGCCGAGGATCAAACTCTGGTTATTGGCGACTCTGTTTTGCGAAATGTGAAGTTAGCGACACCAGCAACCATAGTCAATTGTCTTCCGGGGGCCAGAGCAGGTGACCTTGAAGGAAATTTGAAACTGCTGGCTAAGGCTAAGCGTAAATTTGGTAAGATTGTAATTCACGTCGGCAGTAATGACACCCGGTTACGCCAATCGGAGGTCACTAAAATTAACATTAAATCGGTGTGTAACTTTGCAAATACAATGTCGGACTCTGTAGTTTTCTCTGGGCCCCTCCCCAATCAGACCGGGAGTGACATGTTTAGCCGCATGTTCTCCTTGAATTGCTGGCTGTCTGAGTGGTGTCCAAAAAATGAGGTGGGCTTCATAGATAATTGGCAAAGCTTCTGGGGAAAACCTGGTCTTGTTAGGAGAGACGGCATCCATCCCACTTTGGATGGAGCAGCTCTCATTTCTAGAAATCTGGCCAATTTTCTTAAATCCTCCAAACCGTGACTATCCAGGGTTGGGACCAGAAAGCAGAGTTGTAGTCTTACACACCTCTCTGCAGCTTCTCTCCCCCTGCCATCCCCTCATTACCCCATCCCTGTAGAGACGGTGCCTGCTCCCAGACCACCAATAACCAGCAAAAATCTATTTAAGCATAAAAATTCAAAAAGAAAAAATAATATAGCACCTTCAACTGCACCACAGACTAAAACAGTTAAATGTGGTCTATTAAACAGACTAAAACAGTTAAATGTGGTCTATTAAACAGGTCTCTCTCTTCTAAGTCCCTGTTGGTAAATGATATAATAATTGATCAACATATTGATTTATTCTGCCTTACAGAAACCTGGTTACAGCAGGATGAATATGTTAGTTTAAATGAGTCAACACCCCCGAGTCACACTAACTGTCAGAATGCTCGTAGCACGGGCCGGGGCGGAGGATTAGCAGCAATCTTCCATTCCAGCTTATTAATTAATCAAAAACCCAGACAGAGCTTTAATTCATTTGAAAGCTTGACTCTTAGTCTTGTCCATCCAAATTGGAAGTCCCAAAAACCAGTTTTATTTGTTATTATCTATCGTCCACCTGGTCGTTACTGTGAGTTTCTCTGTGAATTTTCAGACCTTTTGTCTGACTTAGTGCTTAGCTCAGATAAGATAATTATAGTGGGCGATTTTAACATCCACACAGATGCTGAGAATGACAGCCTCAACACTGCATTTAATCTATTATTAGACTCTATTGGCTTTGCTCAAAATGTAAATGAGTCCACCCACCACTTTAATCATATCTTAGATCTTGTTCTGACTTATGGTATGGAAATTGAAGACTTAACAGTATTCCCTGAAAACTCCCTTCTGTCTGATCATTTCTTAATAACATTTACATTTACTCTGATGGACTACCCAGCAGTGGGGAATAAGTTTCATTACACTAGAAGTCTTTCAGAAAGCGCTGTAACTAGGTTTAAGGATATGATTCCTTCTTTATGTTCTCTAATGCCATATACCAACACAGTGCAGAGCAGCTACCTAAACTCTGTAAGTGAGATAGAGTATCTCGTCAATAGTTTTACATCCTCATTGAAGACAACTTTGGATGCTGTAGGTCCTCTAAAAAAGAGAGCTTTAAATCAGAAGTGCCTGACTCCGTGGTATAACTCACAAACTCGTAGCTTAAAGCAGATAACCCGTAAGTTGGAGAGGAAATGGCGTCTCACTAATTTAGAAGATCTTCACTTAGCCTGGAAAAAGAGTCTGTTGCTCTATAAAAAAGCCCTCCGTAAAGCTAGGACATCTTACTACTCATCACTAATTGAAGAAAATAAGAACAACCCCAGGTTTCTTTTCAGCACTGTAGCCAGGCTGACAAAGAGTCAGAGCTCTATTGAGCCGAGTATTCCTTTAACTTTAACTAGTAATGACTTCATGACTTTTTTTTGCTAATAAAATTTTAACTATTAGAGAAAAAATTACTCATAACCATCCCAAAGACGTATTGTTATCTTTGGCTGCTTTCAGTGATGCCGGTATTTGGTTAGACTCTTTCTCTCCAATTGTTCTGTCTGAGTTATTTTCATTAGTTACTTCATCCAAACCATCAACATGTTTATTAGACCCCATTCCTACCAGGCTGCTCAAGGCAGCCCTAGCATTATTTAATGCTTCGATCTTAAATATGATCAATCTATCTTTGTTAGTTGGCTATGTACCACAGGCTTTTAAGGTGGCAGTAATTAAACCATTACTTAAAAAGCCATCACTTGACCCAACTATCTTAGCTAATTATAGGCCAATCTCCAACCTTCCTTTTCTCTCAAAAATTCTTGAAAGGGTAGTTGTAAAACAGCTAACTGATCATCTGCAGAGGAATGGTCTATTTGAAGAGTTTCAGTCAGGTTTTAGAATTCATCATAGTACAGAAACAGCATTAGTGAAGGTTACAAATGATCTTCTTATGGCCTCGGACAGTGGACTCATCTCTGTGCTTGTTCTGTTAGACCTCAGTGTTGCTTTTGATACTGTTGACCATAAAATTTTATTACAGAGATTAGAGCATGCCATAGGTATTAAAGGCATTGCGCTGCGGTGGTTTGAATCATATTTGTCTAATAGATTACAATTTGTTCATGTAAATGGGGAATCTTCTTCACAGACTAAAGTTAATTATGGAGTTCCACAAGGTTCTGTGCTAGGACCAATTTTATTCACTTTATACATGCTTCCCTTAGGCAGTATTATTAGACGGTATTGCTTAAATGTTCATTGTTATGCAGATGATACCCAGCTTTATCTATCCATGAAGCCAGAGGACACACACCAATTAGCTAAACTGCAGGATTGTCTTACAGACATAAAGACATGGATGACCTCTAATTTCCTGCTTTTAAACTCAGATAAAACTGAAGTTATTGTACTTGGCCCCACAAATCTTAGAAACATGGTGTCTAACCAGATCCTTACTCTGGATGGCATTACCCTGACCTCTAGTAATACTGTGAGAAATCTTGGAGTCATTTTTGATCAGGATATGTCATTCAAAGCGTATATTAAACAAATATGTAGGACTGCTTTTTTGCATTTACGCAATATCTCTAAAATCAGAAAGGTCTTGTCTCAGAGTGATGCTGAAAAACTAATTCATGCATTTATTTCCTCTAGGCTGGACTATTGTAATTCATTATTATCAGGTTGTCCTAAAAGTTCCCTAAAAAGCCTTCAGTTAATTCAAAATGCTGCAGCTAGAGTACTGACGGGGACTAGAAGGAGAGAGCATATCTCACCCATATTGGCCTCTCTTCATTGGCTTCCTGTTAATTCTAGAATAGAATTTAAAATTCTTCTTCTTACTTATAAGGTTTTGAATAATCAGGTCCCATCTTATCTTAGGGACCTCGTAGTACCATATCACCCCAATAGAGCGCTTCGCTCTCAGACTGCAGGCTTACTTGTAGTTCCTAGGGTTTGTAAGAGTAGAATGGGAGGCAGAGCCTTCAGCTTTCAGGCTCCTCTCCTGTGGAACCAGCTCCCAATTCAGATCAGGGAGACAGACACCCTCTCTACTTTTAAGATTAGGCTTAAAACTTTCCTTTTTGCTAAAGCTTATAGTTAGGGCTGGATCAGGTGACCCTGAACCATCCCTTAGTTATGCTGCTATAGACGTAGACTGCTGGGGGGTTCCCATGATGCACTGTTTCTTTCTCTTTTTGCTCTGTATGCACCACTCTGCATTTAATCATTAGTGATTGATCTCTGCTCCCCTCCACAGCATGTCTTTTTCCTGGTTCTCTCCCTCAGCCCCAACCAGTCCCAGCAGAAGACTGGCCCTCCCTGAGCCTGGTTCTGCTGGAGGTTTCTTCCTGTTAAGAGGGAGTTTTTCCTTCCCACTGTAGCCAAGTGCTTGCTCACAGGGGGTCGTTTTGATCGTTGGGGTTTTACATAATTATTGTATGGCCTTGCCTTACAATATAAAGCGCCTTGGGGCAACTGTTTGTTGTGATTTGGCGCTATATAAAAAAATTGATTGATTGAAAAGATAAAACCAATAAAATCAACCTGGATAAAAAGAAACAGTAAAACAAACAAACAAACAAACAAAAAGCGTTATATGCGTTTTGAAGGATTACATCAAAACTACTTCACGGATTATCACCAAATTTGCACCACAGATAGATATTAAGGCATTTTGGAGGTAATCCAGATTTGGTTTGGCAGATGTCAGAAATCTCTGATTGTTCTTGTTTAAAATGAAATGTTTGTACTTTCCAGTGTTGTCTTAAAATTAACTGCAAAGTCTAAAATCTGAATGAGAATGAAGTTTATTTGTCACTTCCATAAAACACTTTCAGACTCTTGTACAAGGGAGCAAAATACCAATACAATTAATTACACATTTAAAAAACAAGGGCATGTTCAAAAACACATCTAAAAACAAGGGCACGTGTTTAAAACACATTTAAAAACAAGGGCCCATCCAAAAACACATTTAAAAACAAGGGCACGTCCAAAAACACATTTAAAAACAAGGGAATGTGTTTAAAACACATTTAAAAATAAGGGCATGTCCAAAAATACATTTAAAAACAAGGGAACGTGTTTAAAGCACATTTAAAACAAGGACATGTCCAAAAATACATTTAAAAACAATGGAACATGTTTAAAACACATTTAAAAACAAGGGCATGTCCAAAAACACATTTAAAAACAAGGGCATGTTCAAAAACACATTTAAAAACAAGGGCATGTCCAAAAATACATTTAAAAACAAGGGCCCGTGTTTAAAACACATTTAAAACAAGGGCACGTTCAAAACCACATTTAAAAACAAGGGCATGTTTTAAAAAATATTTAAAACAAGGGCACATGTTCAAAAACACATTTAAAAACAAGGGAACGTGTTTAAAATACATTTAAAAAACAATGACATGTTCAAAAACACATCTAAAAACAAGGGCACGTGTTTAAAACACATTTAAAAACAAGGGCACATCCAAAAACACATTTAAAAACAACGGAACGTGTTTAAAACACATTTAAAAACAAGGGCATGTCCAAAAACACATTTAAAAACAAGGGCATGTTCAAAAACACATTTAAAAACAAGGGCATGTCCAAAAACACATTTAAAAACAAGGGCATGTTCAAAAACACATTTAAAAACAAGGGCACATGTTTAAAACACATTTAAAAACAAGGGCATGTCCAAAGACAAGGGCCCGTGTTTAAAACACATTTAAAACAAGGGCACGTTCAAAACCACATTTAAAAACAAGGACATGTTTTTAAAAATATTTAAAACAAGGGCACATGTTCAAAAACACATTTAAAAACAAGGGAACGTGTTTAAAACACATTTAAAAAACAATGACATGTTCAAAAACACATCTAAAAACAAGGGCACGTGTTTAAAACACATTTAAAAACAAGGGCACATCCAAAAACACATTTAAAAACAAGGGAACGTGTTTAAAACAGATTTAAAAACAAGGGCATGTCCAAAAATACATTTAAAAACAAGGGAACGTGTTTAAAACAGATTTAAAAACAAGGGCATGTCCAAAAATACATTTAAAAACAAGGGCCCGTGTTTAAAACACATTTAAAACAAGGGCACGTTCAAAACCACATTTAAAAACAAGGACATGTTTTTAAAAATATTTAAAACAAGGGCACATGTTCAAAAACACATTTAAAAACAAGGGAACATGTTTAAAACACATTTAAAAAACAAGGGCATGTTCAAAAACATGTCTAAAAAAAGGGCATGTGTTTAAAACATCTTTAAAATAAGGGCACAATCAAAAACACATTTAAAACAAGGGCACATGTTCAAAAACTCGTTTAAAACAAGGGCACATGTTCAAAAACACTTAAAAACAAGGGAACGTGTTCAAAAACATTTAAAAACAGGGGCACATTCAAAAACATCTAAAAACAAGGGCATGTGTTTAAAACACTTTTAAACACAAGGGCATGTGTTTAAAACACATTTAAAACAAGGGCACATGTTCAAAAATGTTTAAAAACAAGGCCATGTGTTCAAAAACATTTAAAAACAAGGGCATGTGTTTAAAAAATGTTTAAAACAAGGGCACATGCTCAAAAACATATTTAAAAACAAGGGAACGTGTTTTAAAAAATGTAAAACAAGAGCACATATTTAAAACATATTTAAAAACAAGGGCATGTTCATTAACACGTCTAAAAACAAGGGCATGTGTTTAAAACATATTTAAAACAAGGCACATTCAAAACCACATTTGAAAAAAGGGCATGTGTTTAAAAACACATGCACACAAAAATGTAAAACAAGGGCGCATTCAAAAACACATTTAAAAACAAGGGCATGATCAAAACACGTCTAAAACAATGGCATGTGTTTAAAACACATTTAAAACAAGGGCACATGTTCAAAAACGGTTAAAAACAAAGGCATGTGTTCAAAAACATGATTAAAAACAAGGGCACGTGTTCAAAAACGTTTAAAAACAAGGCCGTGTGTTCAAAAGCATGATTAAAAACAAGGGCATATGTTCAAAAATACATTTAAAAACAAGGGCACATGTTTAAAAACAAGGGCACAGCATGTTTGAACAACATCCTTTTAATAACAATGGCGGTGCTTAACAAAGAGAGATGCATTTAGATGAGATATACTTTATTGATCTCACAGTGGAGAAATTATGTTTACACTCCAGTTACCATCCATCCATCCATCCATCCATTTTCTTCCACTTTATCCGGAGTCGGGTCACGGGGGCAGCAGCTCAAGCAAAGCCGCCCAGACCTTCCTCTGGGGGAACCCCAAGGCATGTGCTCAAAAAGCCAGCCGAGAGATGTAGTCCCTCCAGCATGTCCTGTGTCTGCCCCGGGGCCTCCTCCCGATGGGACGTGCCTGGAACACCTCTACAGCGATGCGTCAAGGGGGCATCCAGAAAAGATGCCCGAGCCACCTCAACTGGCTCCTTTCGACATGGAGGAGCAGCGGCCCGACTCCGAGCTCCTCCCGAGTGAACGAGCTCCTCACCCTATCTCAAAGGGAGCGTCCAGCCACCCTGCGGAGGAAACTCATCTCGGCCGCTTGTACTCGCGATCTCATTCTGTCATGAGCCAAATCTCATGACCATAGGTGAGGATTGGAACATAGATTGATTGGTAAATCGAGAGATTTGCCCCCCTACTCAGCTCCTTTTCACCACGACGGTCTGATGCAGCGACTGCATCACTGCAGAGGCTGCACCGATCAGTCTATCGATCTCACGCTCCATCTGTCCCTCACTCGTGAACAAGACCCCGAGATACTTAAACTCGTCCACTTGAGGCAAGGACACTCCACCGACCTGAAGAGGGCAAAGCACCTTTTTCCGGTCGAGAACCATGGCCTCGGATTTGGAGGTGCTGATTTTCATCCCGGACGCTTCACACTCGGCTGCAAACCACCCCAGTGCACGCTGAAGAGCAGAGATGAGATTCTGTGGTTCCCAAAACCAGACACCCTCTACACCTTGGCTGTGCCTAGAAATTCTGTCCATAAAGTTATTGAACAGAACTGGTGACAAAGGGCAGCCCTGGCGGAGGCCAACATGCACTAGAAACAGGTTTGACTTACTACCGGCTGCGGTCAAACAGGGACTGGATAGCCCTTAGCAAAGGACCCCGAACCCCGTACTCCAGGAGCACCCCCCACAGAGTGCCCCGAGGGACACGGTCAAGTGCCTTCTCCAGATCCACAAAAAACATGTAGACTGGTTGGGCGAACTCCCATGAACTCTCGAGCACCCGATGGAGCGTGTAGAGCTGGTCCAGTGTGCCGCGACCAGGATGAAAACCACACTGCTCCTCCTGAATCCGAGGTTCGACTATCGGTTGAATTCTCCTGTCCAGTACTCTGGAATAGACCTTACCGGGGAGGCTGAGGAGTGTGATCCCCCTGGAGTTGGAACACACCCTCTGGTCCCCCTTTTAAACAGAGGAACCACCACCCCCGTCTGTCAATACAGAGGCACTGTCCCCAACCGCCATGTGATGTTGCAGAGGCGTGTCAGCCAAGACAGTCCCACAACATCCAGAGACTTAAGGTACTCAGGACGGATTTCATCCACCCCAGGGGCCTTCCCACCGAGGAGCTTTCCAACCACCTCTGTGACTTCGGCCTGGGTAATGGATGAGTCTGCCTCTGAGTCCCCAGTCTTTGCTTCCTCTTCGGAAGACGTAACGATGGGATTGAGGAGATCCTCGAAGTATTGCTTCCACCGTCCGACAACATCCCCAGTCAGGGTCAACAGCTCCCCACCTGCACCATAGACCGTGGCTGGTGGAGAGCTGCTTCCACCTCCTGAGGTGTCGGACGGTTTGCCAGAGTTTCTTCGAGGCTGACCGATAGTCCTCCTCCATGGCCTCCCTGAACTCCTCCCAGACCCGGGTTTTTGCCTTTGCGACCGCACAGGCTGCGGCACGTTTGGCCTGCCAGTACCTGTCAGCTACCTCCGGGGTCCCACCTACCAACAAAGACAAGTAGGACTACTTCTTCAGCTTGACAGTATCCCTTACTTCTGGCGTCCACCACTGGGTTCGGGGATTGCTGCCGTAACAGGCACCAGAGACCTTGCGACCACAGCTACGAGTGGCCGCATCGACAATGGAGGTGGAGAACATGGTCCACTCAGACTCCATGTCTCCAACCTCCCCCGGTATCTGGGAGAAGCTCTCCCCGAGGTGGGAGTTGAAGACCTCATTGACAGAGGGTTCAACCAGTCATTCCCAGCAGACTTTCACGATACGTTTGGGCCTGCCAGGTCTGACCGGCTTCCTCCCCTCCCAGCGTATCCAACTCACCACCAAGTGGTGATCGGTCGACAGCTCAGCCCCTCTCTTCACTCGAGTGTCCGAGACACGTGGCCAAAGGTCAGATGATACAACTACAAAGTCGACCATCGACCTCTGGCTCAGGGTGTCCTGGTGCCACATGCACCTTTGTGCTCAAACATGGTGTTCGTGATGGACAAACTGTGACTAGCACAGAAGTCCAACAACTGAACACCACTCAGGTTCAGATCGGGGAGGCCGTGCTTCCCGATCACCCCCTCCAGGTCTCACTGTCGCCTCCCACGTGGGCATTAAAATCCCCAAGGAGAACAATGGAGTCCCCAGACGGAGTGCTATCTAGTACCCCTCCCAGGGACTCCAAGAAGGTCGGGTACTCTGCACTGCTGCTCGGCCCGTAGGCCGAGACAACAGTAAGAGACCTGTCCCCGAACCAAAGGCATAGGGACGTGACCCTCTTGTTCACCAGAGTGAACTCACTTCCACTCCAGCTTATTAATTAATCAAAGACCCAGACAGAGCTTTAATTCATTTGAAAGCTTGACTCTTAGTCTTGTCCATCCAAATTGGAAGTCTCAAAAAACAGTTTTATTTGTTATTATCTATCGTCAACCTGATCGTTACTGTGAGTTTCTTTGTGATTTTTCAGACCGTTTGTCTGACTTAGTGCTTAGCTCAGATAAGATAATTATAGTGGGTGATTTTAACATCCACATAGATGCTGAGAATGACAGCCTCAACACTGCATTTAATCTATTATTAGACTCAGTTCGCTTCGCAAATTGCCCACTCTTTTCTTATTATCATCATTTCTTATGATCATTTCTTAATAACATTTACATTTACTCTGATGGACTACCCAGCAGTGGGGAATAAGTTTCATTACACTAGAAGTCTTTCAGAAAGCACTGTAACTAGGTTTAAGGATATGATTCCTTCTTTATGTTCTCTAATGCCATATACCAACACAGTGCAGAGTAGCTACCTAAACTCTGTGAGTGAGATAGATTATCTCGTCAATAGCTTTACATCCTCATTGAGCACAACTTTGGATGCTGTAGCTCCTCTGAAAAAGAGAGCCTTAAATCAGAAGTGCCTGACTCCGTGGTTTAACCCACAAACTCGCAGCTTAAATCAGATAACCCGTAAGCTGGAGAGGAAATGGCGTACCACTAATTTAGATGATCTTCATTTAGCCTGGAAAAAGAGTCTGTTGCTCTATAAAAAAAAGCCCTCCATAAAGCTAGGACATCTTACTATTCATCACTAATTGAAGAAAATAAGAACAACCCCAGGTTTCTTTTCAGCACTGTAGCCAGGCTGACAAAGAGTCAGAGCTCTATTGAGCCGAGTATTCCTTTAACATTAACTAGTAATGACTTCATGACTTTCTTTGCTAATAAAATTTTAACTATTAGAGAAAAAATTATTCATAACCATCCCAAAGACATATCTTTATGTTCGGCTGCTTTCAGTAATGCTGGTATTTGGTTAGACTCTTTCTCTTCGATTGTTCTGTCTGAGTTACTTTCATTAGTCACTTCCTCCAAACCATCAACATGCCTATTGGACCCCATTCGTACCAGGCTGCTCAAGGAAGCCCTACCATTAATTAATGCTTCGATCTTAAATATGATCAATCTATCTTTATTAGTTGGCTATGTACCACAAGCTTTTAAGGTGGCAGTAATTAAACCATTACTTAAAAAGCCACCACTTGACCCAGCTATCTTAGCTAATAGGCCAATCTCCAACCTTCCTTTTCTATCAAAAATTCTTGAAAGGGTAGTTGTAAAACAGCTAACTGATTATCTGCAGAGGAATGGTCTATTTGAAGAGTTTCAGTCAGGTTTCAGAATTCATCATAGTACAGAAACAGCATTAGTGAAGGTTACAATTGATCTTCTTATGGCCTCAGACAGTGGACTCATCTCTGTGCTTGTTCTGTTAGACCTCAGTGCTGCTTTTGATACTGTTGACCATAAAATTTTATTACAGAGATTAGAGCATGCCAAAGGTATTAAAGGCACTGCACTGCAGTGGTTTGAATCATATTTATCTAATAGATTACAGTTTGTTCATGTAAATGGGGAGTCTTCTTTACGGACTAAGGTTAATTATGGAGTTCCACAAGGTTCTGTGCTAGGACCGATTTTATTCACTTTATATATGCTTCCTTTAAGAAGTGTTATTAGAAAGCATTGCTTAAATTTTCATTGTTACGCAGATGATACCCAGCTTTATCTATCCATGAAGCCAGAGGACACACACCAATTAGCTAAACTGCAGGAATGTCTTTCAGACTTAAAGACATGGATGACCTCTAATTTCCTGCTTATAAATTCAAATAAAACTGAAGTTATTGTACTTGGCCCCACAAATCTTAGAAACATGGTGTCTAACCAGATCCTTACTCTGGATGGCATTACCCTGACCTCCATTAATACTGTGAGAAATCTTGGAGTCATTTTTGATCAGGATATGTCCTTCAATGCGCATATTAAGCAAATATGTAGAACTGCTTTTTTGCATTTGCGCAATATCTCTCAGACTAAGTGCAGCTCAGAACCTCCATGACCAGTGAAAGATCAAGGACCGAGACGTCACCCGGTATGGTGGAGCCGGGGTCCCACCCTGGAGCCAGGTCTGGGGTTGGGGCTCGCATGCGAGCGCCTGGTGATCAAGCCTTAGCCCATGGGGCCCAGCCGGGCTCAGCCCCAAGGAGCAACGTGGGCCCGCCCTCCTGTGGGTTCGCCACCTGCAGAGGGGGCCATAGGGGTCAGGTGCAGAGAGGATTGGGTGGCGGTCGAGGGCGGGTGGCCCGGCGGCCCGGTCCATGCTCACAGCCCCTGGCTGTTGGGACGTGGAATGTCACCTTGCTGGGGGCCAAGCAGCCTGAGCTTGTGCGGGAGGTTGACAGATACCGACTAGAGATAGTCGGGCTCACCTCCACGCACATCATGGGCTCTGGTACCCAACTCCTGGAGAGGGGCTGGAAGCTTCATTTTTCTGGCGTTGCCCACGGGGAGAGGCGGAGAGCTGGGTTTGCATTGCTTATTGCTTCCCAGCTCAGTCGCCATGCGTTGGAGTTCACTCCGGTGAACGAGAGGGTCGCGTCCCTACGCCTTCGGGTCGGGGACAGGTCTCTCACCGTTGTCTCGGCCTACGGGCCAAGCAGCAGTGCAGAGTACCCGACCTTCCTGGAGTCCCTGGGAGGGGTACTAGATAGCACTCCGACTGGGGACTCCATTGTTCTCCTGGGGGATTTCAACGCCCACGTGGGAGGCGACAGTGAGACATGGAGGGGGTGATCAGGAAGCATGGCCTCCCTGATCTGAACCTGAGTGGTGTTCAGTTGTTGGACTTCTGTGCTAGTCACAGTTTGTCCATCACGAACACCATGTTCGAGCACAAGGGTGTCCATAGTAGAGAAGCTTGAATCTTTGACTGGACTGGGATGCTTGATGCGAGGACATTTCGCTTCAACTCGCAGAAGCTTCCTCAGCTAAAATTCTTGCTCTGTCCATAAGTGCACGTGGCACCAGGACACCCTGAGCCGGAGGTCGATGATCGACTGTGTAGTCGTATCATCTGACCTTCGGCCACGTGTCTCGGACACTCAAGTAAAGAGAGGGGCAGAGCTGTCGACCGATCACCACCTGGTGGTGGGTTGGATCCGCTGGGAGAGGAGGAAGCCGGTCAGACCTGGCAGGCCCAAACGTATCATGAGGGTCTGCTGGGAACGACTGGCAGAACCCTCTGTCAGGGAGGTCTTCAACTCCCACCTCCGGGAGACCTTCTCCCAGATCCCGGTGGAGGTTGGAGACATGGAGTCCGAGTGGACCATGTTCAACACCTCTATTGTTGATGCGGCCGCTCGTAGCTGTGGTTGCAAGGTCTCTGGTGCCTATCGCGGCGGCAATCCCCGAACCCGGTGATGGACACCGGAAGTAAGGGAAGGAGGAGTCCTGCTTATCTTTGTTGGTAGGTGGGACCCCAGAGGCAGCTGACAGGTACCGGCAGGCCAAGCATGCCGCAGCCCGTGCGGTCGCAGAGGCAAAAACCCGGGTGCGGGAGGAGTTCGGGGAGGCTATGGAGGAGGACTATCCATCAGCCTCGAACCTGATTCTGGCAAACCGTCCGATGCCTCAGGAGGCGGAAGCAGTTCTCCACCAGCACTGTTTACGGTGCAGGTGGGTTAGCTGTTGACCCTGAATGGGGATGTTGTTGCGCGGTGGAAGGAGTACTTCGAGGATCTCCTCAATCCCATCGTCACGTCTTCCGAAGAGGAGGCAGAGACTGGGGACCCAGAGGCGGACTCATCCATTACCCAGGCAGAAGTCACCGAGGTGGATAGAAAGCTCCTCAGTGGCAAGGCTCCTGGGGTGGATGAAGTCCGTCCTGAGTACCTTAAGTCTCTGGATGTTGTGGGACTGTCTTGGCTGACACGCCTCTGCAACATCGCATGGCGATCGGGGACAGTGCCTCTGGATTGGCAGACTGGGGTGGTGAGCCCTCTGTTTAAGAAGGGGGACCGGAGGGTGTGTTCCAACTATAGGTGGATCACACTCCTCAGCCTCCCCGGTAAGGTCTATTCCAGAGTACTGGAGAGGAGAATTGGACCGATGGTCGAACCTTGGATTCAGGAGGAGCAGTGTGGTTTTCGTCCTGGTCACAGCACACTGGACCAGCTCTACACGCTCCATCGGGTGCTCGAGGGTTCATGGGAGTTCGCCCAACCAGTCCACGTGTTTTGTGGATCTGGAGAAGGCGTTCGACCGTGTCCCTCTGGGCACCCTGTGGGGAGTGCTCCGGGAGTACAGCATCCGTGGTCCTTTGCTAAGGGCTATCCAATCCCTGTACGACCACAGCAGGAGCTTGGTTCGCATTGCCGGTAGTAAGTCAAACCTGTTTCCAGTGCACGTTGGACTCCACCAGGGCTGCCCTTTGTCACCGGTTCTGTTCATTATTTTTATGGACAGAATTTCTAGGCGCAGCCAGGGTGTAGAGGGGGTCTGGTTTGGGAACCATAGAATCTCGTCTCTGCTGTTTGCGGATGATGTGGTTCTGTTGGCTTCGTCAAATCAGGACTTTCAGCGTGCACTGAGGTGGTTTGCAGCCGAGTGTGAGGCGTCCGGGATGAAAATCAGCACCTCCAAATCCGAGGCCATGGTTCTCGACCGGAAAAAGGTGCTTTGCCCTCTTCAGTTCAGTGGAGTGTCCTTGCCTCAAGTGGAGGAGTTTAAGTATCTCGGGGTCTTGTTCACGAGTGAGGGACAGATGGAGCATGAGATCGACAGACGGATTGGTGCAGCGTCTGCAGTGATGCGGTCGCTGTATCGGACCATCGTGGTGAAGAGAGAGCTGAGTAGGGGGTCAAAGCTTTCGATTTACCGATCGATCTACATTCCGATCCTCACCTATGGTCATGAGATTTGGCTCATGACCGAAAGAATGAGATCGCGGGTACAAGCGGCCGAGATGAGTTTCCTCCGCAGGGTGGCTGGGCGCACCCTTAGAGATAGGGTGAGGAGCTCGGTTACTCTACGTCGAAAGGAGTCAGTTGAGGTGGCTCGGGCATCTTTTACGGATGCCCCCTGGACGCCTCGCTGGAGAGGTGTTCCGGGCACTTCCCATTGGGAGGAGGCCCCGGGGAAGACCCAGGACACGCTGGAAGGATTACATCTCTCGGCTGGCTTGGGAAGGGTTGGGGTTCCCCCGGAAGAGCTGGGGGAGGTGTGTGTGGATCGGGAGGTCTGGGCGGCTTTGCTTGAGCAAAGAAAATGGATGGATGGATGGCTATATCTCTAAAATTAGAAAGGTCTTGTCTCAGAGTGATGCTGAAAAGCTAATTCATGCATTTATTTCTTCTAGGCTGGACTATTGTAATTCATTATTATCAGGTTGTCCTAAAAATTCCCTGAAAAGCCTTCAGTTAATTCAAAATGCTGCAGCTAGAGTACTGACGGGGACTAAAAGGAGAGAGCATATTTCACCCATATTGGCTTCTCTTCATTGGCTCCCTGTTAATTCTAGAATAGAAATTAAAATTCTTCTTCTTACTTATAAGGTTTTGAATAATCAGGTCCCATCTTATCTTAGGGACCTCATAGTACCATATCACCCCAATAGAGCACTTCGCTCTCAGACTGCAGGCTTACTTGTAGTTCCTAGTGTTTGTAAGAGTAGAATGGGAGGCAGAGCCTTCAGCTTTCAGGCTCCTCTTCTGTGGAACCAGCTCCCAATTCGGATTAGGGAGACAGACACTCTCTCTACTTTTAAGATTAAGCTTAAAACTTTCCTTTTTGCTAAAGCTTATAGTTAGAGTTGGATCAGGTGACCCTGAACCATCCCTTAGTTATGCTGCTATAGACTTAGACTGCTGGAGGGTTCCCATGATGCACTGAGTGTTTCTCTTTTTGCTCTGTATGCACCACTCTGCATTTAATCATTAGTGATTGATCTCTGCTCTCTTCCACAGCATGTCATTTTCCTGACTCTCTCCCCTCAGCCACAACCAGTCCCAGCAAAAGACTGCCCCTCCCTGATCCTGGTTCTGCTGGAGGTTTCTTCCTGTTAAAAGGGAGTTTTTCCTTCCCACTGTGGCAAGTGCTTGCTCATAGGGGGTCGTTTTGCCTTTGGGGTTTTTCTGTAATTATTGTATGGCTTTTGCCTTGCAATATAAAGCGCCTTGGGGCAACTGTTTGTTGTGATTTGGCGCTATATAAATAAAATTGATTTGATTTTGATTTGATTTGATTTGAACTCCAACACATGGTGACTGAGCTGGGGAGCAATAAGCAATGCGACCCCAGCTGTCCGCCTCTTCCCGTGGGCAATGCCAGAAAAGTGGAGTGTCCAGCCCCTCTCCAGGAGTTGGGTACCAGAGCCCAAGCTGTGCGTGGAGTTGAGCCCGACTATCTCTAGTCGGTATCTCTCAACCTCCCACACAAGCTCAGGCTCCTTCCCCCCCAGCAAGGTGACATTCCACGTGCCAACAGCCAGGGGCTGTGAGCGCGGACCGGGCCGCTGGGCCACCCGCCCTTGACCGCCACCCAATCCTCTCTGCACCCGACGCCCATGGCCCCCTCTGCAGGTGGTGAACCCACCAGAGGGCAGGCCCACGTCGCTCTTTCAGGCTCCATGGGCTAAGGCCCAACCACCAGGCGCTTGCATGCGAGCCCCAACCACAGGCCTGGCTCCAGGGTGGTGCCCCGGCTCCTCCATACTGGGCGACGTCTCGGTCCTTGATTTTTTACTGGTCATGGGAGCTTCTGAACTGCCCTTAGTCTGACCCGTCACCTAGGACCTGTTTGCCTTGGGAGACCCTGCAAGGGGCACAAAGCCCCCGACAACATGGCTCCTAGGATCATCCGGGTATGCAAACTCCCCCACCACGATAAGGTGGCAGCTAGAGGGGGAGACTCCAGTTACCTCAGACAGCAATTAGTCCACAATTACTACTTGTTTACCGTAATAATGGCACACATCAGAATTAACGACAGCACATACATATTTGACATTGTTTATGTGCACTAAGTTTGAAGAAGTCCATTATCTGAATTGAGGCAAGTGGGTGAAGGCCACGCAGCAACCCTGAGATGCGCTGCCATCCGCTTGGGGGGAGTAACAGGGGCTGCAGCTAAACCTGCACTGCCCCCGTAGAAGGGGAAAGGAGTGATGTGAGCAGACACTGGAGTGGGGAGTGTTGATGGGGGATAGGAGGGGGGTGGGGGTAGGGAATGGAGCATGCTTCAGTCCTGTGAAAACAGTTTATTGTCTTTGTGAGTTGAGATAAGAAACAGCCAAATGATCCCCAGGCCGAAGAAATTCCTCTGAAGGAAAACAGTCAGGCAATTTGACCTTCAGGCTTGATAACCCTGTAATGTTGTGGTTTGAGCAGTGAAAAACACTTTTTAACAGTTCCACTTGAACAACCAAATCCCATTTATGAATTAAGAATATTCCCCGGCCTCTGAAATCTTCAACTTCAACAGCAAGGCACGCATCTGCTCCAAGATGTCATCCAATTTGCGTCTGAGTTTAAGAGTCATCACAGTCTGAGAATGCACTGCTGTGCCAACCTTGTTAATCATGACGGACAAGCGAGGGGCCGTGGTTCTTGATGCCGCCGTCTTGCCAATTTTCCGGTAGATCAGGGCAGCACATAAGCCAAAAAGTACCAGCCCTGCTACCATAAGACCAAAAATGAATAAATCCTCAACGTCCTCAACAGAGAAAGGTGCCAAGCATGCCACACACCAGGAACTCCAGGAGTCGAGAACATAGCCCGCAGGATGTGTTCCATCTGGGCAGGTAAGATCCCCTGGTCCTGACCTTCTTGTAGAAAAAATGGTGTCAATAGCGTTCAGAGACCAGCTGATCAATTCCATGGTTAATCCAATAGTAGTCCAATAGATCCAGAATCCAATTTGAGGAATTCACAGTCTGGTGAAGTAGGGACTTGAAGGTTAAAGGCAGATAGATAAGAGAGAATGGAGGAAGATGCGACCGCCCTCGTCAGAGTCCCAAGCTGAATATTTATGTTTAGTGTTTCCTTTTAATTTATCAATGTTCATCTTGCTTGTGTGAGTTTCAAAAGTTGGTGATCAGTGTTAAAACACTTGGTAGTTTATGTGGGAGTAACAGTAGATTGTTATCAAATCCCATTCTGAAATTGAATATGTCATTTTTGGGTTTGAATTAGTTTGAAACCATTCTACAACATGATGTTTGTGGGCGTTGCTCCTTTAACTCCATGAATATCATGCAGTGATTTGATTTAAAGTGCCTATCTTTGATAAATGAAATGTCAAAATGAGCTGCCTGTTCAAAATGCCGACAGAATTATGAAAATATTGGTGTATTGTGTTTTATTTTTGGTGCCATCAACATCAATTTAGCCTGAATTTGTCTGCTGCTTGAAGCTGCCACTCAGAATTGTTAGCCCACAGGAAATGTTGATTTGTGGGACGTCACCTTGGGGACCTTCCTCCAGAGCCATTTTGGCTTATGTTAAAACGGATGTGAAGAAAGCAAGTCTTTTGATTTGAAATGAGGTGGTTTTTTGTGGCGTTTCATGATGAATACTTTGAAATGGTGGACAGGTGGGCTGTGGGAGGGTCCAGCAATACCAGTCGTGATAACTATCTGGTAGTTAAGCGCTGACGTAACGCATCACGTGATAAATCTGTTTCCGGGTCCAAAGACCTGCAAGTTTACAATTAAAGTTATATCTGTATGATCCTTTGAAGGCTCTACAGTTTAAGTTTAGTTTGTGTTTACATTGTGCGCAAACCTCTGTCCCGCCGTTCTCTGCCTCCACCTCCGTTAACCGCATTCATCTGTTTCTAAGGTAAGAACACTTAATAAAACTTTTTTTCCCTTTTACTTTATATATTTTATTATGCACAGGTAAAATATACATGTCTGTTTGTTAATAAAAAAATATTTATTACAATAAACAGGACGTTAAAGTGCAAACTTCACTCTCCCCCCGACCAACATGAACAGGAATCGATCGCAGCTCACAGCAACTCCCATTGAAAATAACGACGAAACAACCTGAGCTTTTGGCATTTTTACATAAAACAAACGCAATAACTACATCTAAAAACCCAGTTATTATATCCAGGAAAGTTTTAGGCACAATAGTTTTATGTTGCGATGTTAATGCTGTTGTCCGTGTGCAACGGTTTAGGTGCAGCCTGATCAGAGGGTCTCAATGCAGTTCTCAATGTAAATGACAGCGCGCCTTTTTTGTTTGGAGCCAGAAGTTGAAAATCACATGATGCGTTACGTCACACTTAACAACCGGATAATGTGCACAGTTTTCCAGAGGATAAGATATTGAGGGAGAAGTGGGAGAGACCAACGCCAGAAAGACTGGAAAAATGCACCTGAGCACAGCATTGGAAATGAGCTTCAAAAACAGTTGGATCTCAACAAGAATTCTATCTCTTCCATTCCTGTGGTTAGCAGAACTCTAACAAAGCGTGATGCATCTCCCAAAAGCATGGAGCAAAACATGTTTGTGCCACTATCATGAAGATGAGATGTCAGCTTGCCCACGCTATGCTAAGCTATACCAGGAGCTGGTGAGTCTTGTGGAGAAAGCTGCACCAGTTTATCCGTGTGTTTATAAGTGTGACCATGAAGAGCTGGACAGAAAGAACAGCGGGTGGCGACACTGGATGGTTGTGTTTGTGATCTTAATGAGAGTACTGTTATATGGACACATTCCGAGTCATTCATGTTAGAGATGTTTCTGCTTATCAGACTGTGGTTGGACAAATGAAAGGATCAAGCAACACAAACATGATGATGGCTATCAGATGTTGAATGACCACCATGTGGAATGACTTTTGTTTACATGAAGAGGCATTGCTGTCGCCGACCGAACAGCCCCGCCTAAAAATCCATCTGCCCTGCCTTCACTGCACATGTGTCTCATCAGCCGCAGTTCACGGATTATCACGTTGTTTCTACTTCAGACTGCCTCCAGTCATCATCTATCTCAGCCACAGATATCTGAAGCTTTTGTACAACAATCATTTCCACATAAATTCAGAATCATTTCATCAGAAAAGACTGAGGAAGCGATCAGAGCGCGGCTAGCTGGTGCGTTCACTGCACGTCAGTCATTTCAAAGTGTCAATGATTATCGCCTCATTTCTACTTAAAAATGACTTTAGAATGATTTAAGAGGTTTTACTTTGTCATCTGATGATGAATAATCACATTTTTATTTTATTTTTTAGCACTGTTGTCGTGCGTTACCTGTGCTGCTCCACAGCCTGTCCAGTGGATTTTTATTTTATTTTTTAGCACCGTTGTCGTGTGTTACCTGTGCTGCTCCACAGCCTGTCCAGTGGATTTTTATTTTATTTTAGCACTGTTGTCGTACCTGTGCTGCTCCACAGCCTGTCCAGTGGATTTTTATTTTATTTTTTACCACCGTTGTCGTGTGTTACCTGTGCTGCTCCACAGCCTGTCCAGTGGATTTTTATTTTATTTTAGCACTGTTGTCGTGTGTTACCTGTGCTGCTCCACAGCCTGTCTAGTGGATTTTTATTTTATTTATTTATTTATTTATTTATTTTTACCACCGTTGTCGTGCGTTACCTGGCCTGTCTAGTGGATTTTTATTTTATTTTTTACCACTGTTGTCGTGTGTTATCTGTGCTGCTCCACAGCCTGTCTAGTGGATTTTTATTTTATTTTTTACCACTGTTGTCGTGCGTTACCTGTGCTGCTCCACAGCCTGTCTAGTGGATTTTTATTTTATTTTTGCACCGTTGTCGTGCGTTCGCTGTTGCCGTGCGTTACTTGTGCTGCTTCATGGCCTGTCTGGTGCCTTAACTAAAGCACTCCTTCTGCTGAATCACCTCTAAATTATTTACACATTATTCACTTTGCGTGTTTTTAGGAATCCACTAGGTTGCGTAGCTACTAGCTTTTAGCCGATTTAGCATGGCGGCTTCTCCTGTCTCTCCCGCACTTTTCTGCTCTGGGTGTGAAATGTTTAGTTATTCCTCGGCTTCCTTTAGCAGTAACGGTACTTGTAATAAGTGCAGCTTATTCGTAGCTTTGGAGGCCAGGCTGGGCGAATTGGAGACTCGGCTCCGCACCGTGGAAAATTCTACAGCTAGCCAGGCCCCTGTAGTCGGTGCGGACCAAGGTAGCTTAGCCATCGTTAGTTCCCTCCTGGCAGATCCCGTGCAGTCGGGAAAGCAGGCCGACTGGGTGACTGTGAGGAGGAAGCGTAGCCCTAAACAGAAGCCCCGTGTACACCGTCAACCCGTGCACATCTCTAACCGTTTTTCCCCACTCGACGACACACTCGCCGAGGATCAAACTCTGGTTATTGGCGACTCTGTTTTGAGAAATGTGAAGTTAGCGACACCAGCAACCATTGTCAATTGTCTTCCGGGGGCCAGAGCAGGCGACATTGAAGGAAATTTGAAATTGCTGGCTAAGGCTAAGCGTAAATTTGGTAAGATTGTAATTCACGTCGGCAGTAATGACACTCGGTTACGCCAATCGGAGGTCACTAAAATTAACATTAAATCGGTGTGTAACTTTGCAAAAACAATGTCGGACTCTGTTGTTTTCTCTGGGCCCCTCCCCAATCAGACCGGGAGTGACATGTTTAGCCGCATGTTCTCCTTGAATTGCTGGCTGTCTGAGTGGTGTCCAAAAAATGAGGTGGGCTTCATTGATAATTGGCAAAGCTTCTGGGGAAAACCTGGTCTTGTTAGGAGAGACGGCATCCATCCCACTTTAGATGGAGCAGCTCTCATTTCTAGAAATCTGGCCAATTTTCTTGGATCCTCCAAACTGTGACTGTCTAGCGTTGGGACCAGGAAGCAGAGCTGTGGTCTTACACACCTTTCTGCAGCTTCTCTCCCCCTGCCATCCCCTCATTACCCCATCCCCGTAGAGACGGTGCCTGCTTCCAGACCACCAATAACCAGCAAAAATCTATTTAAGCAAAAAAATTCAAAAAGAAAAAATAATATAGCACCTTCAACTGCACCACAGACTAAAACAGTTAAATGTGGTCTATTAAACATTAGGTCTCTCTCTTCTAAGTCCCTGTTGGTAAATGATATAATAACCTGGTTACAGCAGGATGAATATGTTAGTTTAAATGAGTCAACACCCCCGAGTCACACTAACTGTCAGAATGCTCGTAGTACGGGCCGGGGCGGAGGATTAGCAGCAATCTTCCATTCCAGCTTATTAATTAATCAAAAACCTAGACAGAGCTTTAATTCATTTGAAAGCTTGTCTCTTAGTCTTTTCCATCCAAATTGGAAGTCCCAAAAACCAGTTTTATTTGTTATTATCTATCGTCCACCTGGTCGTTACTGTGAGTTTCTCTGTGAATTTTCAGACCTTTTGTCTGACTTAGTGCTTAGCTCAGATAAGATAATTATAGTGGGCGATTTTAACATCCACACAGATGCTGAGAATGACAGCCTCAACACTACATTTAATCTATTATTAGACTCTATTGGCTTTGCTCAAAAAGTAAATGAGTCCACCCACCACTTTAATCATATCTTAGATCTTGTTTTGACTTATGGTATGGAAATAGAAGACTTAACAGTATTCCCTGAAAACTCCCTTCTGTCTGATCATTTTTTAATAACATTTACATTTACCCTGATGGACTACCCTGCAGTGGGGAATAAGTTTCATTACACTAGAAGTCTTTCAGAAAGCGCTGTAACTAGGTTTAAGGATATGATTCCTTCTTTATGTTCTCTATTGTCATATACCAACACAGAGCAGAGTAGCTACCTAAACTCTGTAAGAGAGTTAGAGTATCTCGTCAATAGTTTTACATCCTCATTGAAGACAACTTTGGATGCTGTAGCTCCTCTGAAAAAGAGAGCTTTAAATCAGAAGTGTCTGACTCCGTGGTATAACTCACAAACTCGTAGCTTAAAGCAGATAACCCGTAAGTTGGAGAGGAAATGGCGTCTCACTAATTTAGAAGATCTTCACTTAGCCTGGAAAAAGAGTTTGTTGCTCTATAAAAAAGCCCTCCGTAAAGCTAGGACATCTTTCTACTCATCACTAATTGAAGAAAATAAGAACAACCTCAGGTTTCTTTTCAGCACTGTAGCCAGGCTGACAAAGAGTCAGAGCTCTATTGAGCTGAGTATTCCATTAACTTTAACTAGTAATGACTTCATGACTTTCTTTGCTAACAAAATTTTGACTATTAGAGAAAAAATTACTCATAACCATCCCAAAGATGTATCGTTATCTTTGGCTGCTTTCAGTGATGCCGGTATTTGGTTAGACTCTTTCTCTCCGATTGTTCTGTCTGAGTTATTTTCATTAGTTACTTCATCCAAACCATCAACATGTTTATTAGACCCCATTCCTGCCAGGCTGCTTAAGGAAGTCCTACCATTATTTAATGCTTCAATCTTAAATATGATCAACTTATCTTTGTTAGTTGGCTATGTACCACAGGCTTTTAAGGTGGCAGTAATTAAACCATTACTTAAAAAGCCATCACTTGACCCAGCTATTTTAGCTAATTATAGGCCAATCTCCAACCTTCCTTTTCTCTCAAAGATTCTTGAGAGGGTAGTTGTAAAACAGCTAACTGATCACCTGCAGAGGAATGGTCTATTTGAAGAGGTTCAGTCAGGTTTTAGAATTCATCATAGTACAGAAACAGCATTAGTGAAGGTTACAAATGATCTTCTTATGGCTTCGGACAGTGGACTTATCTCTGTGCTTGTTCTGTTGGACCTCAGTGCTGCTTTTGATACTGTTGACCATAAAATTTTATTACAGAGATTAGAGCATGTCATAGGTATTAAAGGCACTGCGCTGCGGTGGTTTGAATCATATTTGTCTAATAGATTACAGTTTGTTCATGTAAATGGGGAATCTTCTTCACAGACTAAAGTTAATTATGGAGTTCCACAAGGTTCTGTGCTAGGACCAATTTTATTCACTTTATACATGCTTCCCTTAGGCAGTATTATTAGACGGTATTTCTTAAATTTTCATTGTTACGCAGATGATACCCAGCTTTATCTATCCATGAAGCCAGAGGACACACACCAATTAGCTAAACTGCAGGATTGTCTTACAGACATAAAGACATGGATGACCTCTAATTTCCTGCTTTTAAACTCAGATAAAACTGAAGTTATTGTACTTGGCCCCACAAATCTTAGAAGCATGGTGTCTAACCAGATCTTTACTCTGGATGGCATTTCCCTGACCTCTAGTAATACTGTGAGAAATCTTGGAGTCATTTTTGATCAGGATATGTCATTCAAAGCGCATATTAAACAAATATGTAGGACTGCCTTTTTGCATTTACGCAATATCTCTAAAATCAGAAAGGTCTTGTCTCAGAGTGATGCTGAAAAACTAATTCATGCATTTATTTCCTCTAGGCTGGACTATTGTAATTCTTTATTATCAGGTTGTCCTAAAAGTTCCCTAAAAAGCCTTCAGTTAATTCAAAATGCTGCAGCTAGAGTACTGACGGGGACTAGCAGGAGAGAGCATATCTCACCCGTGTTGGCCTCTCTTCATTGGCTTCCTGTTAATTCTAGAATAGAATTTAAAATTCTTCTTCTTACTTATAAGGTTTTGAATAATCAGGTCCCATCTTATCTTAGGGACCTCATAGTACCATATCACCCCAATAGAGCGCTTCACTCTCAGACTGCAGGCTTACTTGTAGTTCCTAGGGTTTGTAAGAGTAGAATGGGAGGCAGAGCCTTCAGCTTTCAGGCTCCTCTCCTGTGGAACCAGCTCCCAATTCAGATCAGGGAGACAGATACCCTCTCTACTTTTAAGATTAGGCTTAAAACTTTCCTTTTCGCTAAGGCTTATAGTTAGGGCTGGATCGGGTGACCCTGGACTATCCCTTGGTTATGCTGCTTTAGACGTAGACTGTGGGGGGGTTCCCATGATGCACTGTTTCTTTCTCTTTTTGCTCTGTATGCATCACTCCGCATTTAATCATTAGTGATCGATCTCTGCCCCCCTCCACAGCATGTCTTTTTCCTGGTTCTTTCCCTCAGCCCCAACCAGTCTCAGCAGAAGACTGCCCCTCCCTGAGCCTGGTTCTGCTGGAGGTTTCTTCCTGTTAAGAGGGAGTTTTTCCTTCCCACTGTTGCCAAGTGCTTGCTCACAGGGGGTCGTTTTGACCGTTGGGGTTTTTCATAATTATTGTATGGCCTTGCCTTACAATATAAAGCACCTTGGGGCAACTGTTTGTTGTGATTTGGCGCTATATCAAAAAAAAGTTGATTGATTGATTGATTAATCCATCTGATTGCTTTGGGTGAAGAGACTCTGTCTTAGACGAGCGGCTGAGCTCCAAAATGACACATGCACAGTGGAGGCAGGGTGGACCAATTTTTAGGGGGGACCGGTCGGAATGCGACGTGCTGAACCGGAGCAGACTGCAGAATGATACTTGACATGGATGCTGTGTGTGAACACAGGAGGAGTAGAATCAGCGGATACAGGCGTCTTTCAGGGTATGCATTTATTATTACATTGTTTGTGCTTATTTAAATGTATTTGTTTTTTTGTTTTTTTTAATACACAGCAGGTTCCAAAGGAGTCAGAGATGAAAATACAAGAATTTGACTTGAAAGCAAAATGAAAGCCATATTACATTAGTAAACATAAAAAAATTCAATTTCAATTCAATTTTTAATTTATTTTCATTTATATAGCACCAAATCACAACAAGGTTGCCTCAAGGTGCTTCACACAAATAAGGTCTAACCTTACTAACCCCCAGAGCAAGAACACAGGTGACAGTGGTAAGAAAAAACTCCCTCTGATGATTTGAGGAAGAAACATCAAGCAGACCAGGCTCAAATGCTAGAAATAAGAAATAAGGTCTCGACAGAATCTGACTGTTTTATTGATGCAGGGTGATCATTCCACAGAACAGGGGCACGATAAGAGAAAGCTCTGTGGCCCACAGACTTTTTATTCACCCTAGGGACACAAAGTAGTGCTGCACCCTGAGAATGCAAAGTCCGGGCCGGTACGTAGGGTTTAATTAGGTCAGCTAAGTAGGAAGGTGCCGGTGCATGAACAATTTTATAGCATAGTAACAGAACCTTAAAATCTAATCTCACTGGGACAGGAAGCCAGTGAAGAGATGCCAAAATGGGTGTAATGTGGTTGAATTTTCTGCTTCCTGTCAAAAGTTTGGCAGCAGCATTTTGAACCAATTGGAGACCCTTAATGCTGGACTGTGGTAAACCAGAAAATAGAACATTGCAGTTCTCCAATCTAGAAGAGATAAATGCATGAATCAGGGTCTCAGCATCAGCCATAGACAGGATGGGATGAATCTTTGTTATATTACACAGGTGGAAGAAAGCAGTCCTCATAATATTTGTAATGTGGAGGTCAAAGGACAATGTAGGATCAAAAATTACCCCAAGGTTCCTCACTTTGTCAGTATGATGTATGACACATGAACCTAGGCTAAGCGTTAGCTGGTCAAATTGATGCCAATGTCTCACTGGACCAAGAACTATCATTTCAGTCTTGTCAGGGTTTAGGAATTTGCTAGACATCCAGCTTTTCAATGATGCAAGGCAATCTTCTAAGGATTGTATGTGGATGAGATTCCCAGTAGTTATCGACATGTATAACTGAGTATCATCAGCATAGCAATGAAAGGTAATCCCAAAACACAGCAATATGTGCCCAAGGGGTGCTATATAAAGGGAGAAAAACAGGGGGCCTAAGACAGACCCCTGTGGAACCCCAAATTTCACGTCACTAAGGTTAGAGGTAGTGTTACTGTACAAAACACAGAGAATAACTGGCCAGGTATGATGTCAACCACACAAGAGCTTTCCTCATAATCCTAAAATAATTCTCCAGCCTATCGACTGGAATATGATGATCCACGGTATCAAACGCAGCACTGAGATCGAACAGCACCAGAACCATAGTGGTATCTGAATCCATTGCAAGCAGAAGATCATTCACCACTTTAGTGAGAGCCGTCTCTGTGGAATGATATTTTCTAAAAGCAGGCTGCAATGGCTCAAAGAGATTCTCAGTAAGATAGTCCACGAGCTGCCGTGACACCACTTTTCCAGAATTTTAGAGCAGAATGATAGATTTTATATTGGCCTATAGTGTTTCAGTACACTGGGGTCAAGATTAGATTTCTTAAGTAATAGTTTAATCACTGCAGATTTGAAACATTTAGGAACAGATCCAAAGGCTAATGAGAGATTAATAATTTCCATCACAGTTAGCCTGAGTGGGTCACAGGTCCATAAACAGTTTTGCTGGTATCTGAACAAATAAGCAAGTTGTGCTTTTAGTAGACTGTACAAGGTTCATCAGCATGCCTACTGAGATACTATCAAATTCTGTAAATCTAGGTCATACCTCAGTAATGGCGCCCACCTCAATAGCAGGGTGTAGTGGCTCGGTTAAGGCATGCTGGGATATGTTTAATCTAATGTTGTCTATTTTCTTCTTGAAGTAATCCAAGAAATCTTGTGCTGTAAAGGAGAGCAACTTATAGGTGGTCGTCCAAGAATAAATATTGGCACCGTATAGAACAAGAACTGAGTAGAGTAATAGGTCCGCTTTGTAGCCATTAATGCATGCTTATAGATCTAAGATAGCATCGCGCCACAGAAGGTGGAATACCTCTAATTTTGAACTACGCCATTTTCATTCTAGACCTCTAGCCTTATGCTTGAGGTCACACAAGTGATCATTGAACCAAGGTGACTGTGTTTTAATCTTGAATGCATTGCTGAAATCCTAATGCATCCACAATTTCCGTAAATGATTTGCAAAGGGGATTAGAAGGCTTATTTATATGAATGTTGAGTCACCAATATTCAGAATGTTATCTGCACTAGTCGACAAGTTAGAGCTGAACTCACCAAATTAATCTAAGAATTCAGAGTATGGGCCAGGGGGTATACATACAGTGACAAAATAATATGGCTGATTTTTATTCTTCTGACCTTGGCAATACGTAGCATTGTGGTCAGAGTGGAGAATCACATGCTCAAACGAGTTATATTTGTGACCCCCCCAACAACTAATAAACAAAACCTAGATTTCTAAATAAGAGCAACACCCCCACCTTGCTTCGCATCATGAGAGATGTGACTAAATGTGTATGCCGATGGGCAGGCCTTGTTTAAGGGGAGGACAGCTGTAGGTTTAAGCCAGGTTTCACATAACCCAGCTATATCTAAGTGATGATCCATTATTAGATCATTAATCAGCAATGATTTTGAGGGCAGTGATCTTAATGTTAATGAGACCCAGACTAAGGACCTCAGTGGGGTTGATAGTTGGACTGTTTGGATTTAGGGGTGGTTCCAGAGTAGCATATATAAGATGCCTGAAAGCAGGTTTAGGTTTGAGACATTCCATGCAGTTTGTAGGTAGCAAACACAAAATTTTATATTATATATAATATATAATATAATATAATATTTGATATTGCTGGAACAGCCAGCGGGTCATCCTCAATTTCAACATCATCCAATGTAGTAATGGGTATTATGTTGTAAAGCATATCTGTCTAGGATTTTTATGGACATGTCAGCGGAAACAGGCCACAGTCTCAACTTGACAAATTTTCCTCCCTTGCACATAAACTGCACTATCACAATAGTAGAATTTCGGCCCCAAAACGAAGGATAGTTATCAATAAAACTAAAGCCTTGCTGTCTACAAAATTGTGCCAGCCACCTATTTAATGATGTCAGTCTGCTAAATGCCTCATTATTACCCTGGGAGGGGAGGGGACAGAGACTATTAATTGATGCTGATGCATCTGTCTGGCAAGCTCACAAGTCATCTCTATGTCCATTTTTGTGACCTCAGAGTGCTTCATCCTGACATCATTGGCGCCAACTTGAATAGCTATGTGATTGTATCTAGTGTTCCTTTGACTGTCTACCCTTCTGCAGCATCAGCACCCTGAGATGAGAGGCAATGTCGGGAGCGCTGGCCCCAGGAGGTTAGTGTTGGACTAACTCCACTGAACTATGAAGCTCTTCTAGTTTACGGACACAGCTCTTTAAAAGAGCCACCCTCTCTGCCAGCATCATGTAGGTTTAATGTAAAGTGTAAAGCAGTGCACTTTGTGCACCAGAAAATTCAAGAGTGTAGCCAAGCTAGCGTGAGCTAACCGCTAACGAACATGCTAGCCACTCCTAAGATTCACACAGGAAAGGAATAATGAGCTACAACTCACAGCAGTTACACTGAAAAACTAACAGAAGTATTAGACTGGTTGTAACAGTAATAAAATAATGATAAAAAAAAAGCCGGCCTAGCTAGTGTAAGCTAACCAGTAGCGAAATGCTAACCAGTCTTAAGAATCACACAGGAGAAAAAATAATGAGCTAAAATTCACAGCAATTACACTAAAAATACCTTACAGAAGTATTTGACGCCTAACAGTAATAAAAGAAATGATTAAAAAACGTGTAGCCGAGCTAGTGCAGGCTAACCGCTAGCGAAACGTTAACCACTCCTAAGACTCACAACAGGATAAATTTAGTTAAATAAGATTCACAATAGATGCACTTAAAAACTAAAAGAAATGTTAAAACAGAAACAGAAGAAACAAATAGGTCTTTTGCACTGACATCACGGAATTACCATGATCCTCTGATTCACTCGTGTCTGTCATCATTGATGTACAACAATGGGAGTTATATGCTCAGTTGTCGGGTGTTCGAACAATTCTGCTCGCAAAAAGTCAAGTTTTTTAGTTTACCTACTGTTAAACAGTGTGAAGGGCCAAAAGTCAAAGAATTAACTCGCCGATGTCAAAGACAGTGGCTCACAAATCTGCACAGAGCTGACATAATTCCAACCAGCTACAACGTTACAACGTTGATTAAAAGGGCGCCAATTCAGCACACAGTCTGTTGGAAACAAGTTGCCAGATCTGTGAACCAACATCAGCAAAACTTACCAGTGATCATCTAGGAAACATGAAGGACATCACCTGAGAGGACAGATAGACAGAATATAAATTTGTTTTTACAAAAAGCAACCCGGAGTGACTGTGTGTACTGGTGTTAAGTCCAAGCATGAGGTGGACTGTAACTGGACGCAGGCTGAGTTTCAGGTGGCTAAAAGTCGGCCCTCAAGGTGGCATCATCTTTCTTGAACAAGCTAACTCATTTATAAGACACATTTTGGCTAATTTTACTTTTATCAGATATAATCAGAGCCCACACAAATTAAAGACGTGGAAGAAATTATTCATGATCTGGTTAATACCTTTTTTGAAAAATAGTGTTGACTGGACTAAGATATGTCCTTTAAGGTTTTAGGATCCAACCGGACATGACTTCAGTGCCCCTTTTTAGGAAGCTCCTGTTTTTCCTAAAGTGAAAGCGCACATGTCTAAGTGAGCGTAACTTCCCCTTTTCTCTGCTGATTTTTGCCTCCTGAAGCCCCGCGGCACTTCACCTCATGAGAGTGAAGCGATAATAACAGAAGGGGCGTGGAGGGTGTCCTCGGCTGTAATGGCGGGCTGTCACCTCTCTGGGACCCAGGGGTTCATTGAGATTCCATTAGAGGTGGCGGCGGCAGCGGCGAACTTTCCTTTAGTCTGACACTCACACGGGGATCACTGTAAATTGGCTCTGTCATAGCGAACAATTTTGGAGATGTGAAGCAAATTAAACATGTAATCAGTACAGTCGACTCCAGTCGGCCAGAGGTGTCCCACCAGCACTTTACCGTCTTTACCACCATTGTTAAATGACAGTTTTCTTTGGCACCTAGTAAAGAGGATGTGCTGGCGTTTAAAGTTTCAGCTACAGACATAAACTCTGCTGAGATCCGTCAAGTATCTCAGAATGTCAAAAAACAAATTTATATTCTGTCTATCTGTCCACGGAGCTCAGAATCCTCTCAGGTGATGTCCTTCATGTTTCCTCTGATACTGATATACTCTGACCTAGTTTTTAATGCAGCTTATTTATGCCTAAAAAGTTGGCTAAATTTCATAATGTGAATTTCTACTGTCATATCACACCTCTCACATGCTCAATCACACTCACCTCACACTCAATGTTTTTAAACACGATAAGTTTTATCTTTCTATGTATTGTAAGAGAAAGCTTACAGTGGGACCACAAATCTGACTTTTAATGCTCCTCTTCCTGATGATGTCACAAAGGCTTACAGACCAAAGTTTGAAAACCACACTTTTTTTTGCATCATAAAACATTCTTGTATTACCTGTCTGAGAGGATGAAAGAATGATTAAATATACAATAAATGCTATCATCTTATAAATCATACAAAAAGGAAAAACAGACATGAATTCATTAGGATTGATGCACAAGATTAACAGAAAAAGATGATTTATTTTGCTTATGGAATATATAGTAGAACTCTCTGTGAAATTCTATTGTACCTGTAAGTAAGTCCCTTCGGCTGCTCCCTTGTTTGCACTCGGGGTCGCCACAGCAAATCCAAGCTGGATCTGCATGTTGAATTGGCACAGGTTTTACGCCGGATGCCCTTCCTGACGCAACTCCACATTACATGGAGAAATGTGGCAGGTGTGGGATTTGAACCCGGAGCTGTATTAATACTAAATAACCACTGGGTGGGGATATTGCTCCATTTCAAGAACCTTTTGACACAATGATGACCAACCGGTTGTTTATTGTAGTAGATACCTGTCTTCCACCTGCTGGACATGCTTGTTCATCTTGTGTGGTGATGGGAGCGGTGCTTTTCTACTTTCACTGTGCACTTTGTCCTTGCAATTTAAATTGAACTAGGTAACACCAACACCACCAACAACAACAAAAATCCCCTACAAGTCTAAACTGTTTTCATGCCCTCCGGTGAATGCACATGTTGACCAGTTATGCAGTTATGCAATCGGGCTGTTTTTGTTATTGATTTGTCTATTGATTAAAGTGCATATTACTAGTAAATAAAATAAGATGGCTATCATAAATAAATAAAGAATTCTGAAAATATTAATGTATTTTGCTTTATTTCTGGTGCCATATGACCATAGAAATTAAGTTGTAAACATGGGGAAATCTCACGCTGTCAGGAATGTGAGTTTTGGTGACATCTCAGGTCACATCCCTAAAATGAATGGGCAAAAATGTAATTTTTTATTGTGAAATCAATGTTTTATTGTGGACTTTGATGGTGAACACGTCAAAATGGTTAAAATCTGTATTTTCTGAGGATGCACTGAAATGAGTAGTGTTGCTTATTAGGTGGATAAATTTTACAAAGATAATATTTTGAGGAGGAAAGTGAGTTTTTATTTTTTTTGATAGCACAGCTATAAAAAAAAGCTTTTTATAACAAACAGCAGTAAGTGAAGCCCACCACAGCGTGAGAGCTGCCTTCAAAACATGATGGATCTAACCACAAATTTTAGCCTTTCTATCAGGAGATAATTAATTAAAGCATGTTTACTCTCCTGAAAGCGTGGAATCAGCTGCGTTTGTGGGTTGTGCTGTGGCATCACATTGCGCCATGCTAAGGTAGAGTCTCTTAATTGAGAGTGGCGTCAACTCAGAACATGGTGACATTTTGAGTCCAACTTTGCTGAACTACTGAAGTAACCTTTTATGTTTTCAGCATTTTTTAAAATTATTTAACCACATACAGCAACACATCCAAGTGCAGGTACTATCAAAATAAATATAAAAATAGTTAAGCTATCAAATTTACAATTTATCATGATTGATTTAATTAATTTAAAGCCTGATTTTATGCTTCTGCAGCTCTATAACACCGTGTCATGACGTGCGTGACAGTTTTAAAGTTCTCTGTTGTTGGATTATGCTTTATTCTGGATTAAACTGACCCTCAACAAGCTTTGATTTCTACAATCATCACCTCTAATTCAAAGGTAAGATGTACAATTTCCTCTTTTTCCGACCTCGTGTTCTAAAGTTGCAGACTTTTCTGCCAAAAGTACATGATCCCGAAATATAATCAGTGTGCGCACTGCAAAAACTATTATAATATGATGGCAGACAGTGAAAACAGAAAAGTGTCAAATCACAGCCTTTTGTGTCTGATTTAACAGGTGCACGTCAGGCTGCAGGTCCAAGTCTGAACACGGTGTGAAAAAAATAAACACTCGGACTTTTAAATCACAGAAATGACTCCGGTCCCACTTTACTCAAATCGGTGAGTGTCAGAACTGAACTTTAATTTGTACCTCTGCACGTTCAGACTGCTAGGTTTTAATGGAAATATATTTCAATCGGACAGGACATTCTTTCTGATGTGAATGAAAATCCGTGATACAAAGTCAGTTAGGGCCCTGTCCTATTGGCGTTTAGGAGGATTTGCGGATGGAATGAGGAGACAAAAGCTGAGCGTCCGCAACAAAGGTGGGTGGAAATGACAAATGTCCCGGGGTGGATCAGCGAATACATGAGGAAGAAAAGCGGATATAACAGGGAACAGAAGCGAAGGCGACCGTGGAGGTGCCCCCATGAGGGGCATAGTGGCCGTGATGCACTCGCTTCATCCGTGCCCACTCTGTCTGCATTAGAGGATGACATTTTTCAGGAATTCCCGTGGGTCACGTGATTCCTGCGGGATTCCCGCCGGATGGGAGTCAAAATTTTATCAATCCCGTGATTGGGATTAGACGGGAATAAAAATGAACGGGAGCGGGCAGGAGTGGGAATGCCAAAAATAGATGATGATTTTCATCCATTTAATGCCGCATGCACACCGGACGCGATCAGACGCTACAAATTCGCGGGGGTTGCGTGGCGACAGACACGCCTCCTTCGCCCGGTGTGTCGTTCTGCTTTTACTGCGAAAATTCACCCCGGTGCGTCATCAAATAGGAGGAGCTTCCATTCCCCTCGCCGGCTCCGGTTGTCAGTCAAGTTAACATGACGGACCTGATCACACGGTGCGAGTTGTGAAAAGCTCCCAATACAGAGAGTATCATTATTTGCTGCAGGAGCTGAGTCTGAATGACGGCTGCTTTCAGTGGTCATTCCACCTCTGCAGGACCCAGTTTGAGGACCAACTGTCCCGTTCACGTGCGCACATGTAAACAATAATTCAAAAAAAAAAAAAAACTCCGCTGCTTGCTGCAGCTCGCTCTCCCACCAAAAAACTCTGTCATAATTGTGTTTAGAAACCAGTCACCATTGTTTTATTATACAGCTGTGTAGTTAATAAGTAAAATAATCTCCATTCACTTGCGCGCGCACGTAACATAAAAAGAAAAAGAAACTCCGTTCCTGCTGCTGCTCACTCCAAAAACGCTGTCATAATTGTGAAATAAAGGACAAAAGAGCCATAAGTCCTGCTCACAGGCTGCAGAGACAGGACATGTTCACATCTTCAGTCAAACTCCAGACATCTCCACGTCACTACATATTCAGTCCCTGATTGATCATCACGGCGCGAGACATACGGGAGAGGGACTGATTTTGAGTGGGAGCGGGATGGGATTTATTTTTTACTCCAGTCCAGGATTGGGACAGGATGGGATTTTTTGGGGGGGGAGCGGGATGGGACGGGAGTGAAAATCCACTCCCGTGTCATGCTCTAGTCTGCATGCGCGACGTACCATTTGCGACCGTGATGTGGCCGTGCTGGGCACACCTCATATCTGTTTTGCACGCTGTCCCGGTCCGCCGCCAAGCCGCGCCAACCCGTCGGTTGCGGATATCAGCAGATGACAGGGGATATGCGGCGCGTTGGTTGTGTATGTCCTGCGTATGTCTTCAGTATGTGTTCAGGCAGTGATGCGGATGTCATCCGCAGCCAGGATTTTTGAGCCGCTCAAAAATCCTGGCTGCGGACATGCGTGCCTCTGTGGATGATCACGGATGTGTTCGGATGGCGGCCGACTCATTTAGTGGATGTGGGCCACTTTTGTGCGCATTCCATCCGCAAATCCTCCTAAGCGCCAGTGGGACAGGGCCCTTATATACGGTGTTTATTACATGGAAAACAATACAAAAACTTTGCTACTTTTTTCTGGTGACTCTGAATATCTGGTTTATATGATGACGGTTTAGTTGAGTTTGTACCTCTCAAAGCTTTGATGATGATGTTGGCTTCCATCCCACAGTACTTCTTCTGTTGGGATCTGAAGGGAATCTGAACATCTTGAAGCCCTTGTTGTGTCTATTTGTGTCTCCAAATGCACAACAACCTGGCATTTTCAGCAAATAAATAAATAAAATAGCTGGATTTACATGCAGACACATTAACAGCGAACTCTATTTTGAACCCAAGATGGCACCATGAGTCACGTGACTGCTTTTTTTTACTCATCAAGTTGCTGCTCTCTCAATTAAGGCACTCTATGCTAAGGTAAGCTAAGCTTCTACGTGTAGGACACCGGCCAGTCTCACTCAGGAAGACACTTCTGTGATGACAGACTCTGACAGAACGTGACGACGGGTGTTTGCTGGTGACAGGACAGCCGGGACGTGGACCAGCTTCACAATTTGTGTTATTGACCACGCTGAGCTAAACCGAGAGCTAAGATAAGCTATCAGAAGCCAGCCCCTGATGGGGGGACAGTTTTCCTGTGGACAAAAGACAGCAGCGCCACAAAGTGGAACCATAATTCTACATGTCTCCGTTTGTGAATACAATGAAATCAGAGACACCACTTTAATGGTATGTAATCATTATTATTCAGTATGTGATGTTGCTGTTTTGTTTTTTTCTGAATATGCCGCGGATTACAAAGAGGTGGAGACGGACATATGTTAATCACAAAATACAAGAGTTTGATTTGAAAACCATATTAAAGCCAAATTACATTTGGAGACAAAAAGCAGCCCAGACTGTCTGTGTGTCCTGGAGTGAGACATGAAGTGGACACAGGTGGACAGACCTTCAGACAGGTAACAGTCATACAGCATCTGAAAAACGCTCACAGATTCAGAGTTATTTTTAGCCATAAAAGTGACGGAATCTCAGGTGTTGACTAATTTTATTTTTAGCAGTTACATCAAGACTCACACAACTTAAAGAACTGGAATTAATGATTCATCATCTGTTATAAAAATTTTTAAAAGCTAATGGAGTGAGATATGACTCAGTTTCGCCACAGACGTGTACAGTTCTTTCATTCACACCACAGTGACTCTCAATTATCTTCTGGTTTGATTCACTTGAAAGTAAAAGATCATGGTCAAAATTAAAAACTATCAAAAAAGAAAAAGGGGGAAAAATAGACTTTGGCCAAAAGAAAACATCAAAAAGAGTTGTGATATTATAGTAAAGATTTTAAAGTCACATTAAGGAGTCTAAACCCTAATCCTTTTGTTAATTCTTTAATTTGATCATCATAATAATTATAATTGTCATTTTCATTTGATTTTCATGATGAGTAACATTAAATGTGCAAATATTTGGTTTGGAGTTTTGTCCCATATGCAGACTATTGATCTGGATTTTGTCCTGTGTGCAGACTATTGATCTGGATTTTGTCCCGTGTGCAGACTATTGATCTGGATTTTGTCCAGCATGCAAACTTTTGATCTGAATTTTGTCCTGTGTGCTGACTATTGATCTGGATTTTGTCCCATGTGCAAACTATTGATCTGGATTTTGTCCCATGTGCAGACTATTGATCTGGATTTTGTCCTGTGTGCAAACTATTTGTTGGGAAAGTGAAGTACACGGACCCACGCCAGGGGGCGTAAATGACCGGCCAATAGGATTTCCGAATAAATAACAATTTATTCTGCAAATGTGCACAAAAACCCAAATATGCTTTAGACCAGGGGTGGGCAATCATGTGCCATGAAGGGCCGAAGCACTGCAGGTTTTCCTTGCTACCAATCACCTCAGCAGGTGATTTCATTAATGTTCAGGTGTTTCAGCAGGTGATTTCATTGACAACCAGGTGTTTATGTTCAAGGGAGAAGCTCATCAGCAACCCACCTGCTGAGGTGATTGGTTGCAAGGAAAACCTGCAGTGTCTCGGCCCTCGTTGCCCACCCCTGCTTTAGACAGTCAATTACAAAACGGTGCCGCATGGGCAGGCCCAAGGGTAGGAGACGCCTATCCAGAGAAGAGCCAGGACCCACGAAGTTCCACCGCCAATGGAGACCTGCAACACACCAGAGCCGCCAAGTCCTGAATCCCCAGGTGGCCACCGCTCCAGCTGTCAGACCCGGTACTGCTGGCAGGAACAATCACAGGTTAAGGTGGGTGTGTGTACACCCAGCAAACAGTCAGTAACTCAAAGAAATCCTCCTGGAGGAAATAATCCAGATACTCCCAGAGTGCAGAGGAAAACTGGAGAATGTGCAGTGTCAATGGTTATACTCAGTAAGTCAGAAGTGAGGAGTGGAGACGCCAACTCCTCTAACTTCCACAAACTCGGCTACAAGCTGCAAGTATAAGTCACAACTGCAAAGACTTCAGTAACAATGAATGTGCGTACGGCACAAAATGGCTGAGTAGGTTTACCTGAAAGGTAAGCAGGTAACTCGGCAGAGTTATGGTGTCTCTCCCAGGCTTTTATGGATAGTGGTGATGAGTGACAGCTGCTGACAGCCTCCGGTGCACCTGGTGGATTTGGCCTGGCCACTGCGCCCTCTGGTGCCTGAAACCTGCTAACAGGCAGGGCGCCCTCTGGTGGTGGGCCAGCAGTACCTCCTCTTCGGCGGCCCACACAACACTATTGATCTGGATTTTGTCCCGTGTGCAGACTATTGATCTGGATTTTGTCCCGTGTGCAGACTGTTGATCTGGATTTTGTCCCATGTGCAGACTGTTGATCTGGATTTTGTCCCGTGTGCAGACTGTTGATCTGGATTTTGTCCCGTGTGCAGACTCTTGATCTGGATTTTGTCTCGTCTGCAGACTCTTGATCTGGATTTTGTCCGTGTGCAAACTATTGATCTGGATTTTGTCCCGTGTGCAGACTGTTGATCTGGATTTTGTCCCGTGTGCAGACTCTTGATCTGGATTTTGTCTCGTCTGCAGACTCTTGATCTGGATTTTGTCCGTGTGCAAACTATTGATCTGGATTTTGTCCCGTGTGCATACTATTGATCTGGATTTTGTCCCGTCTGCAGACTCTTGATCTGGATTTTGTCCTGTGAGCAAACTATAGATCTGGATTTTGTCCTGTGTGCAGACTATTGATCAATCAATTCAATCAATCAATTTTATTTATATAGCGCCAAATCACAACAAACAGTTGCCCCAAGGCGCTTTATATTGTAAGGCAAGGCCATACAATAATTACGTAAAAACCCCAACGGTCAAAACGACCCCCTGTGAGCAAGCACTTGGCAACAGTGGGAAGGAAAAACTCCCTTTTAACAGGAAGAAACCTCCAGCAGAACCAGGCTCAGGGAGGGGCAGTCTTCTGCTGGGACTGGTTGGGGCTGAGGGAGAGAACCAGGAAAAAGACATGCTGTGGAGGGGAGCAGAGATCGATCACTAATGATTAAATGCAGAGTGGTGCATACAGAGCAAAAAGATAAAGAAACACTCAGTGCATCATGGGAACCCCCCAGCAGTCTAAGTCTATAGCAGCATAACTAAGGGTTGGTTCAGGGTCACCCGATCCAGCCCTAACTATAAGCTTTAGCAAAAAGGAAAGTTTTAAGTCTAATCTTAAAAGTAGAGAGGGTGTCTGTCTCCCTGATCCGAATTGGGAGCTGGTTCCAGAGGAGAGGAGCCTGAAAGCTGAAGGCTCTGCCTCCCATTCTACTCTTACAAACCCTAGGAACTACAAGTAAGCCTGCAGTCTGAGAGCAAAGCGCTCTATTGGGGTGATATGGTACTACGAGGTCCCTAAGATAAGATGGGACCTGATTATTCAAAACCTTATAAGTAAGAAGAAGAATTTTAAATTCTATCCTAGAATTAACAGGAAGCCAATGAAGAGAGGCCAATATGGGTGAGATATGCTCTCTCCTTCTAGTCCCCGTTAGTACTCTAGCTGCAGCATTTTGAATTAACTGAAGGCTTTTCAGGGAACTTTTAGGACAACCTGATAATAATGAATTACAATAGTCCAGCCTAGAGGAAATAAATGCATGAATTAGTTTTTCAGCATCACTCTGAGACAAGACCTTTCTAATTTTAGAGATATTGCGCAAATGCAAAAAAGCAGTCCAACATATTTGTTTAATATGCGCATTGAATGATATATCCTGATCAAAAATGACTCCAAGATTTCTCACAGTATTACTAGAGGTCAGGGTAATGCCATCCAGAGTAAGGATCTGGTTAGACACCATGTTTCTAAGATTTGTGGGGCCAAGTACAATAACTTCAGTTTTATCTGAGTTTAAAAGCAGGAAATTAGAGGTCATCCATGTCTTTATGTCTGTAAGACAATCCTGCAGTTTAGCTAATTGGTGTGTGTCCTCTGGCTTCATGGATAGATAAAGCTGGGTATCATCTGCGTAACAATGAAAATTTAAGCAATGCTGTCTAATAATACTGCCTAAGGGAAGCATGTATAAAGTGAATAAAATTGGTCCTAGCACAGAACCTTGTGGAACTCCATAATTAACCTTAGTCTGTGAAGAAGATTCCCCATTTACATGAACAAATTGTAATCTATTAGATAAATATGATTCAAACCACCGCAGCACAGTGCCTTTAATACCTATGGCATGCTCTAATCTCTGTAATAAAATTTTATGGTCAACAGTATCAAAAGCAGCACTGAGGTCTAACAGAACAAGCACAGAGATGAGTCCACTGTCTGAGGCCATAAGAAGATCATTTGTACCCTTCACTAATGCTGTTTCTGTACTATGATGAATTCTAAAACCTGACTGAAACTCTTCAAATAGACCATTCCTCTGCAGATGATCAGTTAGCTGTTTTACAACTACCCTTTCAAGAATTTTTGAGAGAAAAGGAAGGTTGGAGATTGGCCTATAATTAGCTAAGATAGCTGGGTCAAGTGATGGCTTTTTAAGTAATGGTTTAATTACTGCCACCTTAAAAGCCTGTGGTACATAGCCAACTAATAAAGATAGATTGATCATATTTAAGATCGAAGCATTAAATAATGGTAGGGCTTCCTTGAGCAGCCTGGTAGGAATGGGGTCTAATAGACATGTTGATGGTTTGGATGAAGTAACTAATGAAAATAACTCAGGCAGAACAATCGGAGAGAAAGAGTCTAACCAATACTGGCATCACTGAAAGCAGCCAAAGATAACGATACGTCTTTGGGATGGTTATGAGTAATTTCTTTCTCTAATAGTTAAAATTTTATTAGCAAAGAAAGTCATGAAGTCATTACTAGTTAAAGTTAAAGCAATACTCGGCTCAATAGAGCTCTGACTCTTTGTCAGCCTGGCTACAGTGCTGAAAAGAAACCTGGGGTTGTTCTTATTTTCTTCAATTAGTGATGAGTAGTAAGATGTCCTAGCTTTACGGAGGGCTTTTTTATAGAGCAACAGACAATAGATTTTTACTGGTTATTGGTGGTCTGGGAGCAGGCACCGTCTCTACGGGGATGTGGTAATGAGGGAATGGCAGGGGGAGAGAAGCTGCAGAGAGGTGTGTGAGACTACAACTCTGCTTCCTGGTCCCAACCCTGGATAGTCACGGTTTGGAGGATTTAAGAAAATTGGCCAGATTTCTAGAAATGAGAGCTGCTCCATCCAAAGTGGGATGGATGCCGTCTCTCCTAACAAGACCAGGTTTTCCCCAGAAGCTTTGCCAATTATCTATGAAGCCCACCTCATTTTTTGGACACCACTCAGACAGCCAGCAATTCAAGGAGAACATGCGGCTAAACATGTCACTCCCGGTCCGATTGGGGAGGGGCCCAGAGAAAACTACAGAGTCCGACATTGTTTTTGCAAAGTTACACACCGATTCAATGTTAATTTTAGTGACCTCCGATTGGCGTAACCGGGTGTCATTACTGCCGACGTGAATTACAATCTTACCAAATTTACGCTTAGCCTTAGCCAGCAGTTTCAAATTTCCTTCAATGTCGCCTGGTCTGGCCCCCGGAAGACAATTGACTATGGTTGCTGGTGTCGCTAACTTCACATTTCTCAAAACAGAGTCGCCAATAACCAGAGTTTGATCCTCGGCGGGTGTGTCGCCGAGTAGGGAAAAACGGTTAGAGATGTGAACGGGTTGGCGGTGTACACGGGGCTTCTGTTTAGGGCTACGCTTCCTCCTCACAGTCACCCAGTCAGCGTGCTTTCCCGGCTGCTCGGGATCTGCCAGGATCTGGATTTTGTCCCGTGTGCAATGCCATCCCCTCATTACCCCATCCCCGTAGAGACGGTGCCTGCTCCCAGACCACCAATAACCAGCAAAAATCTATTTAAGCATAAAAATTCAAAAAGAAAAAATAATATAGCACCTTCAACTGCACCACAGACTAAAACAGTTAAATGTGGTCTATTAAACATTAGGTCTCTCTCTTCTAAGTCCCTGTTAGTAAATTATATAATAATTGATCAACATATTGATTTATTCTGCCTTACAGAAACCTGGTTACAGCAGGATGAATATGTTAGTTTAAATGAGTCAACACCCCCGAGTCACACTAACTGCCAGAATGCTCGTAGCACGGGCTGAGGCGGAGGATTAGCAGCAATCTTCCATTCCAGCTTATTAATTAATCAAAAACCCAGACAGAGCTTTAATTCATTTGAAAGCTTGACTCTTAGTCTTGTCCATCCAAACTGGAAGTCCCAAAAACCAGTTTTATTTGTTGTTATCTATCGTCCTCCTGGTCGTTACTGTGAGTTTCTCTGTGAATTTTCAGACCTTTTGTCTGACTTAGTGCTTAGCTCAGGTAAGATAATTATAGTGGGTGATTTTAACATCCACACAGATGCTGAGAATGACAGCCTCAACACTGCATTTAATCTATTATTAGACTAAATTGGCTTTGCTCAAAATGTAAATGGGTCCACCCACCACTTTAATCATATCTTAGATCTTGTTCTGAGTTATGGTATGGAAATTGAAGACTTAACAGTATTCCCTGAAAACTCCCTTCTGTCTGATCATTTCTTAATAACATTTACATTTACTCTGATGGACTACCCAGCAGTGGGGAATAAGTTTCATTACACTAGAAGTCTTTCAGAAAGCGCTGTAACTAGGTTTAAGGATATGATTCCTTCTTTATGTTCTCTAATGCCATATACCAACACAGTGCAGAGTAGCTACCTAAACTCTGTAAGTGAGATAGAGTATCTCGTCAATAGTTTTACATCCTCATTGAAGACAACTTTGGATGCTGTAGCTCCTCTGAAAAAGATAGCTTTAAATCAGAAGTGCCTGACTCCGTGGTATAACTCACAAACTCGCAGCTTAAAGCAGATAACCCGTAAGTTGGAGAGGAAATGGCGTCTCACTAATTTAGAAGATCTTCACTTAGCCTGGAAAAAGAGTCTGTTGCGCTATAAAAAAAGCCCTCCGTAAAGCTAGGACATCTTACTACTCATCACTAATTGAAGAAAATAAGAACAACCCCAGGTTTCTTTTCAGCACTGTAGCCAGGCTGACAAAGAGTCAGAGCTCTATTGAGCCGAGTATTCCTTTAACTTTAATTAGTAATGACTTCATGACTTTTTTTGCTAATAAAATTTTAACTATTAGAGAAAAAATTACTCATAACCATCCCAAAGACGTATTGTTATCTTTGGCTGCTTTCAGTGATGCCGGTATTTGGTTAGACTCTTTCTCTCAGATTGTTCTGTCTGAGTTATTTTCATTAGTTACTTCATCCAAACCATCAACATGTCTATTAGACCCCATTCCTACCAGGCTGCTCAAGGAAGCCCTACCATTATTTAATGCTTCGATCTTAAATATGATCAATCTATCTTTATTAGTTGGCTATGTACCACAGGCTTTTAAGGTGGCAGTAATTAAACCATTACTTAAAAAGCCATCACTTGACCCAGCTATCTTAGCTAATTATAGGCCAATCTCCAACCTTCCTTTTCTCTCAGAAATTCTTGAAAGGGTAGTTGTAAAACAGCTAACTGATCATCTGCAGAGGAATGGTCTATTTGAAGAGTTTCAGTCAGGCTTTAGAATTCATCATAGTACAGAAACAGCATTAGTGAAGGTTACAAATGATCTTCTTATGGCCTCAGACAGTGGACTCATCTCTGTGCTTGTTCTGTTAGACCTCAGTGCTGCTTTTGATATTGTTGACCATAAAATTTTATTACAGAGATTAGAGCATGCCACAGGTATTAAAGGCACTGCGCTGCGGTGGTTTAAATCATATTTATCTAATAGATTACAATTTGTTCATGTAAATGGGGAATCTTCACAGACTAAGGTTAATTATGGAGTTCCACAAGGTTCTGTGCTAGGACCAATTTTATTCACTTTATACATGCTTCCCTTAGGCAGTATTATTAGACGGCATTGCTTAAATTTTCATTGTTACGCAGATGATACCCAGCTTTATCTATCCATGAAGCCAGAGGACACACACCAATTAGCTAAACTGCAGGATTGTCTTACAGACATAAGGACATGGATGACCTCTAATTTCCTGCTTTTAAACTCAGATAAAACTGAAGTTATTGTACTTGGCCCCACAAATCTTAGAAACATGGTGTCTAACCAGATCCTTACTCTGGATGGCATTACCCTGACCTCTAGTAATACTGTGAGAAATCTTGGAGTCATTTTTGATCAGGATATGTCATTCAAAGCACATATTAAACAAATATGTAGGACTGCTTTTTTGCATTTACGCAATATCTCTAAAATTAGAAAGGTCTTGTCTCAGAGTGATGCTGAAAAACTAATTCATGCATTTATTTCCTCTAGGCTGGACTATTGTAATTCATTATTATCAGGTTGTCCTAAAAGTTCCCTGAAAAGCCTTCAGTTAATTCAAAATTCTGCAGCTAGAGTACTGACAGGGACTAGAAGGAGAGAGCATATCTCACCCATATTGGCCTCTCTTCATTGGCTTCCTGTTAATTCTAGAATAGAATTTAAAATTCTTCTTCTTACTTATAAGGTTTTGAATAATCAGGTCCCATCTTATCTTAGGGACCTCATAGTACCATATCACCCCAATAGAGCGCTTCGCTCTCAGACTGCAGGCTTACTTGTAGTTCCTAGGGTTTGTAAGAGTAGAATGGGAGGCAGAGCCTTCAGCTTTCAGGCTCCTCTCCTGTGGAACCAGCTCCCAATTCGGATCAGGGAGACAGACACCCTCTCTACTTTTAAGATTAGGCTTAAAACTTTCCTTTTTGCTAAAGGTTATAGTTAGGGCTGGATCAGTTGACCCTGAACCATCCCTTAGTTATGCTGCTATAGACTTAGACTGCTGGGGGGTTCCCATGATGCACTGAGTGTTTCTTTCTCTTTTTGCTCTGTATGCACCACTCTGCATTTAATCATTAGTGATTGATCTCTGCTCCCCTCCACAGCATGTCTTTTTCCTGGTTCTCTCCCTCAGCCCCAACCAGTCCCAGCAGAAGACTGCCCCTCCCTGAGCCTGGTTCTGCTGGAGGTTTCTTCCTGTTAAAAGGGAGTTTTTCCTTCCCACTGTCGCCAAGTGCTTGCTCACAGGGGGTCGTTTTGACCGTTGGGGTTTTTCTGTAATTATTGTATGGCTTTGCCTTGCAATATATCAAGCGCCTTGGGGCAACTGTTTGTTGTGATTTGGCGCTATATAAATAAAATTTATTGATTGATTGATTGAAACTATTGACCTGGATTTTGTCACGTGTGCAGTCTCTTGATCTGGATTTTGTCCAGTGTGCAGACTTTTGATCTGGGTTTTGTTCCATTTGCAGACTCTTGATCTGGATTTTGTCCTGTGTACAGAATTTTGATCTGAGTTTTGTGCCTGGTGCAGAGTTTTGGTCTGGTTTTGTTTTTTGTTTTGTCCACTTTTCTGTTTCTGCAGATGGCTCTCATTTGCATCACTTCATGAAGTTTTTCTGAAACTGCTCTTGACAAAAACAGACTTTGTCTTTTGCAGACGACTCTTCATGCTCTTATTTCCACCTCGTGATTAAGCCGTTGTACATTGTCTCTTTCCATTCTGGTGTGGCGGCTGAAGGCCTGGAGAAGTGTTCCTGGCAGTTGGCCGGCCGGCGCCTGAGTGTAGGAAACAGCGAGGAATGAGCAGCATCGGCTGAAAAATTAGGTCCCTGCCTTGTAATTCAGCGCTGATATCATCAGACTGCTATCAGGCAGGTAATACCACCCACCGACTGTAATCGCTAATGAAGCTACTATTGAGTTTATAATGCGCTAAATGATGCAGACTCCCACTGCAGATAAACATGTTCCAAATAAACGATTTGGGTGGTAATTGCACTCCGCCAGCAGTCTGTTAATGGAGTGGAGGCGCTGATGAAAGGGTTAACTCTTTTTCTGAAGCATCGTCTCGCTGGCTCATTGCACTCTCATTTCTACGGAGATCCCAGCATTCCCTTGGTTATCAGTGTACTTAGAAAGAAAACCTAATTAAACAAAAAGGCCTTTTTCCTCATTTCCTAATTAGGTCCTTAACGTAATTAGCAGGTGATGTTAATAACCCTCTTTTAAAACCTATTAAAAAACTGTTTGGGATCAAGTGGCCTGTGGGCAGTCACACGGGCCCTCTGAGGGCCGGGCGAGGACAGCCGAGCATGGTGGGAGTTCATCAAGTCTGGAGTGCCACTGCATTAGGACTTTGACCTCCTTGGTGAGCCTTAGGAGAGCTGGCAGGAGGCGTTATGGTGCTCCACCATCACAGACCCGTGAGTGAGGGGCGCTTGTCGGTGAAATGCAAACGTGACTACGACGTGAGGCTGCAGGAGGCCTCAGTGAAGATCTAATGAAGCTCCAAAACAGATGGAGCCATGGGGGACCCACGAATAGAACCAGGGGTATAAGAAATATCAAGAGGAATGACTCAGAGAGGGGGAAGGTGGGACACTGAACAGTATGCCAACAGGCATGCAGGCGTCTGAGCGTTGGAACTCTGACCGGGTTTGGTTCTGCAGAATGTGACGGCCTCATGATCCGCAAGAAACAACCAGAAAAGTACAAAGTAAAGCCAAGATATAAGGTTAAGTAACTGTACTAAATGTTTAACAATGTTCCTCATTATATGAGTGTGAATATAGTTTATATTGCTATATATATATATATATATATATATATATATATATATATATATATATATATATTTAAATGTAGCTTTTACTGACCAATAGTTCTGAATAGCCTCTTGGTAGACAATGTTCCTTGTCCTTCTGTCAGGAAAGTGGATATACAGCTGATTGGGGTTACCAACTCTGGAGCCTCTGACTAACTAACTGTGGAAGATCGCAGGTTCTGCCATATTCAGGCCAGCCACATTATCAGCAAAAGTAGTGGTTTGTTTTTGCACACTTTGAGGCATTCCATTGTTAAATGGTGTAAATGTTGCCTTGCGTATTTCTTAAAGTTATGCATTCATTGATATACAACCGCTGGCAAAAATTATGGAATCACCGGCCTCGGAGGATGTTCATTCAGTTGTTTAATTTTCTAGAAAAAAAGCAGATCACAGACATGACACAAAACTAAGGTCATTTCAAATGGCAACTTTCTGGCTTTAAGAAACACTATAAGAAATCAGGAAAAAAAAAAATTGTGGCAGTCAGTAACGGTTACTTTTTAGACCAAGCAGAGGGAAAAAAATATGGAATCACTCAGTTCTGAGGAAAAAATTATGGAATCATTGAAAAACAAAAGAACGCTCTAACACATCACTAGTATTTTGTTGCACCACCTCTGGCTTTTATAACAGCTTGCAGTCTCTGAGGCATGGACTTAATGAGTGACAAACAGTACTCTTCATCAATCTGGCTCCAACTTTCTCTGATTGCTGTTGCCAGATCTGCTTTGCAGGTTGGAGCCTTGTCATGGACCATTTTCTTCAACTTCCATCAAAGATTTTCAATTGGATTAAGATCCAGACTATTTGCAGGCCATGACATTGACCCTATGTGTCTTTTTGCAAGGAATGTTTTCACAGTTTTTGCTCTATGGCAAGATGCATTATCATCTTGAAAAATGATTTCATCATCTCCAAACATCCTTTCAATTGATGGGATAAGAAAAGTGTCCAAAATATCAACATAAACTTGTGCATTTATTGATGATGTAATGACAGCCATGTCCCCAGTGCCTTTACCTGACATGCAGCCCCATATCATCAATGACTGTGGAAATTTACATGTTCTCTTCAGGCAGTCATCTTTATAAATCTCATTGGAACGGCACCAAACAAAAGTTCCAGCATCATCACCTTGCCCAATGCAGATTCGAGATTCATCACTGAATATGACTTTCATCCAGTCATCCACAGTCCACAATTGCTTTTCCTTAGCCCATTGTAACCTTGTTTTTTTCTGTTTAGGTGTTAATGATGGCTTTTGTTTAGCTTTTCTGTATGTAAATTCCATTTCCTTTAGGCGGTTTCTTACAGTTCGGTCACAGATGTTGACTCCAGTTTCCTCCCATTCGTTCCTCATTTGTTTTGTTGTGCGTTTTCAATCTTTGAGACATATTGCTTTAAGTTTTCTGTCTTCACGCTTTGATGTCTTCCTTGGTCTACCAGTATGTTTGCCTTTAACAACCTTTAACAACCAATGTTGTTTGTATTTGGTCCAGAGTTTAGACACAGCTGACTGTGAACAACCAACATCTTTTGCAACATTGCATGATGATTTACTCTCTTTTAAGAGTTTGATAATCCTCTCCTTTGTTTCAATTGATGTCTCTCATGTTGGAGCCATGATTAATGTCAGTCCACTTGGTGCAACAGCTCTCCAAGGTGTGATCACTCCTTTTTAGATGCAGACTAATGAGCAGATCTGATTTGATGCAGGTGTTAGTTTTGGGGATAAAAATTTACAGGGTGATTCCATATTTTTTTCCCTCTGCTTGGTCTAAAAAAGTAACCGTTACTGACTGCCACAATTTTTTTTTCCTGATTTCTTATAGTGTTTCTTAAAGCCAGAAAGTTGCCATTTGAAATGACTTTAGTTTTGTGTCATGTCTGTGATCTGCTTTTTTTCTACAAAATTAAACAACTGAATGAACATCCTCCGAGGCCGGTGATTCCATAGTTTTTGCCAGGGGTTGTATTTAGAGAACAAAAAATCTTTTCAATTGTAAAAAAAAGAGGTTTGACCACTAAAAACAGTTTGAGCCATGAAACATCAACATACCAAAACTCTTAGATCAACCCCAAAGCTAGTGCACTATTATAATAGGACAGCAGGTTGTGAAGAGTTGATAAATAACAAAATTTAATTTATGATATTTACATCATAATGAGCAGCCTATATACAACGCGCCATTGGAGAACACAGGCTCTATGCCCGCTTACTGGCTGATTGAAAGGGTGCTGCCCCATCAGCAGTTAGAACTACATCACTTTTTCAAATGATCTGCAGAGTGCCATTGTCATACAGAAAACATGCATTTGCCTGATACATTATGATCAACGCTAGGCAAGTGATACACATCATGTACACCCTACACCTTTATTTTTAGAAAATGTGCAAATGTTTAGAAATACATGTACAAATTGCAAGAAAAAAGCTTGATATATCCAGTAAACTTTTAAAATTTAATTTACAGCCTGTGGTTGAAAGTTCTCTGCTAAGAGTGAAAACCTTCATTCCAAGAAGGAATAGGCTGTATTCTGATAAGTATTATATCATAGTGATTGTGTATAAGTTTTATCAAAATTCATGTGGATTGACCCCCCCCAGCCACCCCCACCCCTTCTCAGCCACCAATGCTTGGCATGGGGAGAACTATCAAAATTTATGTGGATTGCCCCCCCTCAGCCACCAATGCCTGGCATGGGGAGAACCCATCTACATCTCTCAGCTGGCACCTTATCTGCAGGTAAATGGTAAATGGACTGCATTTATATAGCACTTTTCTATCTGCATCAGACGCTCAAAGCACTATACAATTATGCCTCACATTGGCACTGACCCAATGTCAGGGTGCTGCCATACAAGGCGCTCACTACACACTGGGAGCAATAGGGGATTAAAGGCCTTGCCCAAGGGCCCTTAGTGATTTTCCAGTCAGGTGGGGATTTGAACCCATGATCTTCTGGACTCAAGCGCAACACCTTAACCACTAGACCATCACCTCCCCTCCCTGCAGGTCTAAATCCTTGTTCCTGGGGACAGCATTATTAAGAGTTTACCCTGTATTTATTTTGAAGTTGATAAACATAACGCAGTACTGGCCATTAGGTACAGAAAAATCTCAATTTGAGGGTGCATATTGCCATAATGATTAAACCAGATTTAAGGACTATTTTTAAGTAGGATGGCATATCTACTCATTCACACATGGTGTCAAATATCATGGGTGTAATATTGGTAGAGGGGAGTATGGGGATAACAAAGCACATGGAAGAAAGTTACATTGTATTGAATTGTGTATTTATATTCTTACAATCAAAATGTTCAGTATATGATTAGTCAGTAAATGACAGAATACTCACATTTGTTTTTGCTATAAACAGGTCTGAAAACACTAAAGTTTGTAGAGTTGTTCGAATCTTTTCAAGGAGAGTCAAACACGTTTGTAGCACCCACATGCAGCATGTGCAGAGAAAGGATGCATTCATATCAAGGGGGATATTTGAATCTGCTGGCATGCACACCCACGCTATGTGTGCTAGCCAGCAGCCAGCAGCAGATAGCTCAGGAGTCTGGGCTCTGTTTATAGCAGTAGGCAGGCTACTGAGCTCCTGCATATATGCATAGGGCCAGTGGCCAGCTATTAAAGCTAAGAGATTTGTGCTGGAGTACAACTGCCACTGAGGTACATATGGTTCAACTGTATGTATCAGATTATTGTTAATATTGTTGTCTTAATATTTTTTTTTTTTTTTTTTGAAAATAGTACCAGGTTGTAGCCCATGTCATGGTGGTTCAGAATATGTAACTTTGGGGAGTTCACCTTTTGTAGTTTTAGAGCCTAGTCCGGACAGACAGAAAGACAAAAATGGCCATTTATGTATATATATATATATATATATATATATATATATATATATATATATATATATATATATATATATATATCCTAAAGATTGCGCTCTGGCTTCACAGGGAACCATGTGCAGTACCTGTTTAGGTCTGGTTGTAGTTTGTTTACGATGCTTGTTTCCATGATGAATGACAGACTGTATCAGAGACTGAATTTCAGTGTTTTACTTGAAACACGTCAATGCATTTTTCCTTCCAGGAAGCTGACGTTGTCCATCAGGATTCCATAATTTGCTGTAACCCAAGCTGACATCTGTACCTATACCTGTCACAGGTGTCACAGCCATCTTTATAGTCCACGGGCCACGGAGGTTTTTGATACCTCTTAAGGGGACTAAAAACAGTCCACCCTCAGTGTACTGTGACCTACACAAAGTGTGGTGGCCATCCAGGGTGGTAGATGTAGCCAGGTGGGATTCAATGAAGAATTACAAAGAGATCAAAATTGAAAAATGCTCCGGTCATTTTGAAAACTATAACACATTGCTTGTGTCATTATAAAGATTCCAAAAAGGTATAGTTTGGACTATCTATGAGTGAGTGTTCTGGAGTTATGGGGTAAAAACAGCAAAATGGTTACAAAGGTCAATTTTATTTGTACAAGGGTCAAAACTTGCAAAAGTGATGCAAATTATTGGTTAACAGGGTTTTAAAAAGGAATAGTTTGCACCATCTGCCATGCTCAGTTATCAAATTGCAGGGTAACAAACTGTATCAATCAACAAATCAATCAATCAGCTTTTATTTTTATAGCGCGTTACACAGCCGAAAAGGAGACCAAAGTGCTTTCCAGTAAAACTACAAACAGACAATACAAGGACAACATGCAATGACAAAATAAAATCAAGGATAATATAAAATAGTGTTTACATAAAACCAGAATAAAATATCACAGCACTACTAAGTAAAGCCATTTTAAAAAGAAAATTTAGAATTTACTCAGAATTTACTCTGTCATGTGTCATGGAATCCTGTGGACATCGACCTTGTTTCACTTTAACTTTGAAGACCAGACATTCAGAATAGTCAGAACTGTTCCATTTATTAATCCTATTGGCTCATAATTGGCATCACTTTTTCCAAAAACTGGAACAATTTTAAATGTGGACCTTTTTGGAATCTTCATGATCAGACAAAAATTGTGGTATATTTTTTCAAGATGAGCGGAACATTCTTAAATGTTTACTCCTGTATCATTTTGCATTGACCCCTACCTGGGCAACAGGTACCGCCCTGAATGGCCACATACGTACGTGGTATGTAGGTCATGGTACACTGAGCCTGTATTGTACATGTCGTTTAGGCCCCATAAGTGGTACAGATTAGGTCAAAATTGACTACTAGCTCATGGACTATAAGCCCTGTTTTCATATGGCTTTTAAGTGTGTGAAAATTACAGTTACCCGCAAATTTGACCTAGTGTGGAGTTTACTGACATAATGTGCTACACCTGGACAATGTGACATATTAAAAACAACCTGAACACAAGCTTGGTGTTTCTGTTAAACCGTCACACTCAGTGACCTAAATGATCTTTAAGGTACCCTCATCTTAAAGTTTCGCTACTGAATATCAACATGTTGTACGTGTGAGGAGATAATCAGTGAGGTGTATCTGGATGTGTGATTATGTGTTCTTTTGTTGTTCTTTCTGTTGTGTTGTTAGTGTGATGGTCACCTCACTAAATTTGGTCTGCTTGAGGTTTCTTCCTGCAAAAATAGCAAAAAGCTATGATGTTTTTTTTTCCTTTCCATTACCCCAGTATGTTTGTTCTTGGGGTGGGGGGTTCCAGATCTCACTAATAATACATTAACATGCTTTTGGAGGGCGGTATGCATTTTCAGAGGCCCAATGTTCACGTCCAGTCGCCCAAAATGACAGATATTTGCCCTCGTCTAACTCGGGCAAATATCTGTCATTTTGGGCGACTGGACGTGAACGGAGGGACTCAGAAAATGCATACCGCACGACAACAGTATGTTACGAGGGCTGTCCGTAAAGTATAGGTCCTTTTTATTTTTTTCAAAAACTATATGGATTTCATTCATATGTTTTTACGTCAGACATGCTTGAACCCTCGTGCGCATGCGTGAGTTTTTCCACGCCTGTCGGTGACGTCATTCGCCTGTGAGCACTCCTTGTGGGAGGAGTCGTCCAGCCCCTCGTCGGAATTCCTTTGTCTGAGAAGTTGCTGAGAGACTGGCGCTTTGTTTGATCAAAATTTTTTCTAAACCTGTGAGACACATCGAAGTGGACATAGTTCGAAAAATTAAGCTGGTTTTCAGTGAAAATTTTAACAGCTGATGAGAGATTTTGAGGTGATTCTGTCGCTTTAAGGACTTTTCATGGTGCGAGACGTCGCGCAGCACTCTCAGGCGGCGTCATCAGCCTATTTCAAGCTTAAAACCTCCACATTTCAGGCTCTGTTGATCCAGGACGTCGTGAGAGAACAGAGAAGTTTCAGAAGAAGTCGGTTTCAGCATTTTATCCAGATATTCCACTGTTAAAGGAGATTTTTTTAATGAAAGACGTGCGGGCGGATTGCAGCGTCGGCTCACAGCGGCCGCGACGCTCCGCCACAGGAAAAACACCTCTGCTGGAAGCCTTAAGGACAAGTTGGAACATCTCCAGCTGATAAACAATTTCTCATATACTCACTCCACTGAAAGCCATCAAAAGCCAACTGGATTTTAACAAATGGTTATCAACACGGAGGTGTTTTTCCTGTGCCGCCGCGCTGCGTCGGCTGCGTCCCGACGTGCGGACCCGTCCGCACGTCTTTCATTAAAAAAAATCTCCTTTAACAGTGGAATATCCGGATAAAATGCTGAAACCGACTTCTTCTGAAACGTCTCTGTTCTCTCACGACGTCCTGGATCAATAGAGCCTGAAATGTGGAGGTTTTAAGCTTGAAACAGGCTGATGACGCCGCCTGAGAGCGCTGAGCGACGTCTCGCACTGTGAAAAGTCCTTAAAGCGACAGAATCACCTCCAAATGTCTCATCAGCTGTTAAAATTTTCACTGAAAACCAGCTTAATTTTTCGAACCGTGTCCACTTCGATGTGTCTCACAGGTTTAGAAAAAATTTTGATCAAACAAAGCACCAGTCTCTCAGCAACTTCTCAGACAAAGGAATTCCGACGAGGGGCTGGACGACTCCTCCCACAAGGAGTGCTCACAGGCGAATGACGTCACCGACAGGCGTGGAAAAACTCACGCATGCGCACGAGGGTTCAAGCATGTCTGACGTAAAAACATATGAATGAAATCCATATAGTTTTTGAAAAAAATAAAAAGGACCTATACTTTACGGACAGCCCTCGTATTTGCATTATTATCACTTTTTACTGCACAACACGTAACAGGTGCATAAAAAGTTGGCTTACTTAACTTGTCGTGTCGGCTGGCGCACGCGCTGCTCTCCAAATTCGACAGTGCGTCATCAAGCTGGCTGCTTTAGCTGCTGTTCATACTATCCATAAGAAAATCATCCGGAATATCCATATTGGGACCAAAACACACTTCTCGCCTTTTCATCCTTTCCTCTGCAGACAGTTCTTGGGCTGCGTGCTCGCTATGATGTCATTTGTTTACACACAGCGGGCGGGTATAGCCAGGTAGTGTTGATGTAAATCTACGATACCGGCCTAGCAACGCCCCGGTAAAGTGATAATAATGTACAGCTTTAAGGTATCTTATGATACCTTATATTTATAGCCCACCAACTCTATAGACCACCCCCCATTTTCAGTGTATTACTCCTCTTTTGTTCTTCTGTTCTTTGCTTGTTTGTTTATTTTTTTTTTAAATCGCTTTTAAATATATAGAAAATTACAAAAAATAAAAAATTACAAATACGCTAAAGCCCCCGTCACATATAGCAAGAATGTGCTGGAAGCATGCCTGATACGGCAAATATTGCCATAATCTGACACAGTCAGGAAGAAAACAGGCGTGGTCAGCAGTGTCGGCGTGCAGTCAGACTGCCTCGTCCACACCTGTCAGATCACATCCAGAGCGTATGTATGGAGATGACACAGACTGCTGTCAGATGGCCATAAAAGGCGCTGCAGACTGCCCGATCTCCAAATGTCTGGATGGCAGACCGGAGCGCTGTTTTCCTCACGTGCACGTGTGTGGCTGTAATTATCACTCAGCTGTGAGTGTGTGTGTGTGTGTGTGTGTGTGTGTATGCATAACGCTGCATGGGCCACTAAGTGCATGCTCGGGGCGCACGTGCTCCAAAGTTTGCTGGCAGTTGGCCGTGCAGTCCCTCAGATGGAGCACCTTTCCAGGGAACTTTCTTTTTTCTTGTTTGAACACTTCAGGAGCACAACGCAACTCTGGACACCGCGATGGTTGAATTATCACATGGAAGTAATGGGAGTAATCTTTTGGGTGAGAGGATTCTAACCGCAGGCTGCTGTCCTGGTTTCATGTCAATGTCCTGTGCTGTGAAACACTCCTGGACCACTGTTGGAGGTAAGATGCATGTTTATTAATGGTGTAACGGCCTGGCATAAGTTCCATGTCTTACCTCCTCCAGAGTTAGAAGGTGGACATTTATTACAGTGTGAGATCTGTTAAGCTCAGAGACACGCAATGATGCATTCCTGTGCACCACAAAGAGGCGCAGCTGCCACTGTTATGATGGAGACAATAGTTCACATTATTTAAATCACCCATGGGAAGGAATAGACAAATATCTGTACTGTAAGGTCTACTGTGGACATAAGAGGATGTTCAGATTTGTGGCGGTGTCCGCACATTAGTGCATGGAGCTTTTGGTTTGATAGCCTCTGTTCAGATTCACTGTGCATGATAATAATTAATTATTTTTATCATAATGAAGCGTGCCACATACATTTCAACAGTTCCTTTATGCTCCGGGGGTGTGGGGGGTGTGAGTGGACATTATTATGCGTGGCACTGCGGGTCATACCGGCGGGCATACAGTGTCAGATCTATCTTGAGGTTCCCTTGTATGCGCTCAAATTGTTTTCTATCCCGTTTTGCCACCGTCGGATCAGATGGTGGCGGTCAAATGGTTGTCAGATTACACATGGACCGCTGTCGGATAGGTGTCCCATCTCGACAGCACCCGGAGGGTTATGAACATGTGCATCACACTTGGGGCTTTTGACCAACTGTGTGGACTTTCACAGATAGCTGTCAGAACATTTTGGAACTGAAATCTGAGACCTTTCTGATGTGCACCAATAAGTCCAATGCCACTCTGCGTGATTCTGGCTATGTGTGACGGGGGTATAATGCATGTCTTCCTCTGTCAAGGAGGTCATATTTTAATCTATTGGTCCACTCATGGGATGACTTAGATGGTTTGCCAATCAGATTCAATGAAACGTGGTGAAACAGAGCTCTGATGAAAGCTGAAGATCCATGACTTTGTTTTTTTTATGGGGGGGGGGGCTCCAATATTTTTTTTGAATTTATTAAAAAAACTATTGAATTTCAATAATGAAGGCTTGGCACTGACAAACAGCTTTGCTGCCTTTTTATGAAAGTTTAAATAAAAATATTTTGAACAAGTATGTGATGGATTCTTGTGCAGATGTGTCTCTGGTGGTTTAGCGGCAGTTTTCGCTCTTAAAGCGCCCTCTAGTGCTGAGCATCAGAAGAAAACAAAAGACAGTTTCAACAAGTGATTTAAATACGTACGCATGGAATCATTTCTTAAACATCTCTGTGAAACAGGACCTGGTCCAGGATTAACATGTATTTATTATCTGAAATGAACTGTTGATCAAACGATTCACAGCGTCGCTGCAAAAGTATTTCTAATGTCTCAGCTGGTGGTTACTATGGCAACCTGAGGCGTTGCAATGACAACAACAATGGCGGACTTTACCAACTGGACCGACACGTTGTGGATGTCATTCCCATCACCTCTCAGAACACAGCAGGCGGGAGCTGCGTTGTGCGAGCGCGGGCGGACGTCACAAACCACCAGGGGGCATTGTGTATTCAATAATGCAGCAAGAAAATTACCATAGAAGCAAAACAGGGTGCATCGCCACTAAGTGGCCTCTGGTGAAATATTGTTGACAGGGCTCAGGGAAGTGCTGCGGGTTCCAGCGAGCAGTCTGTGCACTGTGCCGAGGAGGAGGAAGATGAGGAAGAGGCCGCCGCCGACCAGAAGAGCCCAGTCCTCGTCTTTAATTAAGTATCTGAAACATCAATTTAAATGTAAATATCGGTGGTGCAGCGGCACTCATGCGTAAATTAGAGGGTTGGCCCAGCCACGTTTCTCTCTCCTCTCCTCTCCTCTCCTCTCTCTCTCAAGTCCCTCGCTCACTTATGCTGACATCTGCTCACAGCTGCTGGGCACACACACGGCGTGCACACACACACACACACACACACACACACACACGTCGTGCACACGGCTCATGTTGGGGTTGTCGAGGCGTGCGTTGGTGTAACTTTAACTCGATGAAGATTGTGGAAGAACTGCCGCCTGTTTTTCTCGCTCTGGCTGATTGTTTTCCGTCTTGTGTCGTGCTGAAACACTTCTGAGAGGCGCTGCTCTTCTTAATCACAGTGTTCAAATCAAACAAGCCAACTTCGTTTATTGCTTAGGATGTGCTCGACTGAAGAGCAAATAAAAGAAAAACTACAGCAAACGATTAGCAAACCAAGAAAAGGCCAAAGTGCATGAGTTTGACTTTTGAATTTCTTTTAACAAAATGCACTTGAAGGTAATCACACAACTGGAAGGACACTCAGACTTCACGTACCTCAGGCATGACATTCTTCTGGTCCCATTAGGGGGCGCCACAGCAGATCACCCTGTCCTCTGTATCTTCCTCTGTCCCACCAACCACCTGCATGTCCTCCCTCAGCACATCCATAACCCTCCTCTTTGTCCTCCCTCTTCTCCTCCTGCCTGGTGGCTCCATCCTCAGCATCTTTCTCCCTATATACCCTGGGACCCTCCTCTGCACATGTTCAAACCATCTCGGTCTCACCTCTCTGACTTGGTCTCCAAACTGTCCCACCTGAGCTGTCCCTCTGATATGTTCGTTCCTAATCCTGTTCATGCTCACCACTACCAAAGAGAATCTCAACATCTTCAGTTCTGCTTCCTGTCTTTTTGTTAGTGCCACGATCTCTAAGTCGCCCAACATAGCTGGTCTCACTACTGTCTTGTAAACTTTTTCCTTCACTCTTGCAGATATTAATCAGTCACAAATCACTCCTGCCACCTTTCACCACCCACTCCACCCTGCCTCCACTCTCTTCTTCAACTCTCTAACACACTCTCCATTTCTTTGGATAGCTGACTCCAAGTATTTATGAGTTTAAATACTCTTTGCAACCTCACTCTTCCACCAAGCTCCCTCTCATTCACACATTGTACTCCATCTTGCTCCTACTGACTTTCATTCACCTTCTCTCCAGAGCATATCTCCATCTCTTAAGGCTCATCTCAACCTGCTTCCTACTTTTGATTCAATTCAGTTTATTTATATAGCGCCAACTCAAAACACAAGCCACCCCAAGGTGCTTCACAAGGGTAAGGTCTAACCTTACCAGTCCTACTGAGGAAGCACATAGGCAGCAGAGGTCAGGAAAACCTCACTCCTGCATTTTTTGAGGAAGAAACTTCAAGCAAACTGAACTCAGAGGGGTGACCTGCTGCTTTGGCCATTCTAACAGTTACATAGATCAAATAAACAAAGGACAATAAAGAATGGTCAAACATGCAAAACAGAACAGTGTCTCATGACAAATCATTTCCTCATCACTTCTGTTCCCTTCACCAACATGTCCATTGAAGTCTTCTCCAACCACCACTCTTTCATGCATGTTTACATGCTACTGGTTCATCTAACTCACTCCAGAAATTTTCTTTCTCCTTCTTCTCTTCTATCTGTGGGGCATATGCACTGATGACATTCATCATCATCCCTTCAATTTTCAGCGTCACACTCATCACCCTGTCAGACACTCACTTAACCTCCAACAAACTTCATATATTCTTCATTTACAATTATTTCAACACCATTTTTTAATTTAACCTTTATTTGACTAGGTTAGACCCATTGACATTGAGATATCTTTTGCAAGGGAGGCCTGGACAATTCTAAAGTTTCCAGTTCACCTAATATGCATGTCATTTCTCCTTCCATCCACACTGTGACACAGCAGTTTGAACCTACATCAAGGTGCCTTGCCATACTTCCTTTCGCCTTGGTCTTTTGAACACGTCTGTCTTTATCCTCTCCATCAAATCAACCAGTTCTCTCCCTCCTGTTCCAATCCAAGTCTCACTTCCACAAATGTAACTTTAGCTGTTTTCCTGCTTCCTCCAGACATGTTCTACACCTTTCCTGCTTCGTCACCCAACAGTAGCCCAGTTTCCACTGGCACCATGCAGGACAACAGCACCAGTGGTAGTCGATGTTAACCTGGGCTCTGTCAGATCCAAAATGGAAAGTCAATTTGTGACAATTTGTGATTTGGCAAAATCTACTCCAGATGCTCTTCCTGATGCCAACAGACCCATTTATCCAGGGTTGGGACTGACACCCCATATGCACTGACTTGTGCACTCAATGTGACTGAGATCTGACAAAATTTACTCCCTTTTTCTCTTTTTTTCTCATCATTTTCCCAGGCTCGGGACTGGAAGTCAGGATGCGCTGGTTGGACACTCCATGTGACTGTGTTAATGGTCTACCATTATTAGGAGGAGAGCAAGGGGATTTAAGACACATTCTCATCACAACTTTGTGATTGTCATAAGGTGAGAATGTGTGAAAAAAGTGATTAAATAAAATATTTAGGAGCAGATTGGGATCAGCACTGAGTCTGCTCTTCAACCCTCTCTGCACAATTTATTCTTTTTTTTTTTTTTTTTTAATCACTTATCTACTTTGAGATTTCATTATTTATCAATGAAAAAACTGAGAGCAATCACACAAACGTCACCCTCATCTGGCATTTGGTGGCGGGAGAAAGAACTGGATCTGTTCTTCGTCACTGTGCGCTGAAAATGGGGCTTATTGATGGAAGATCAAACATCTAATTTGCAAAAATCCATAAAACAATGCAAAACATCTTCTGAAGCAAACTTACATGTTTTGCATCACTTTTTGTGAACCTTGACACATATATTTTTGTTATAGCATTTAGTTTGATCGCTTGCCTGCCTGGGTGGTTGCCATCCAGGACCCTGGCAGTTCCATGGGTTTGTGGCTATGGTGAAGTGCTGCACCAGCTCATGCTCCAAGACTTGACTTGACTTGTAGTTAGTTTGGTTTCTTGAAATTTAGGTCAAAAAGGAAACTTAAGCTTGATTAAAAGCAATAATTTATTCAGCTAATGATGCTAATGCTCATGGTTGTTGATTTGGATTCTCTCCAAAATATGTCTAAAAAACATACACTTCAGTTTCATGCAGATTGGTTCATTCATTTTTGGTGAATCCTGATCACAGCCAGATGAAAGCATGAATGGAACCAAAAACATGACATCATTAAGTGTCCCTTCACACATAGTATGAATAAGTACAAATCAGGGCGAATCATGGCAGAACAGCTCGTATGAGCGAACCACGAAAACATCGAGCCGTCGGCAGGCGTTAATGAACCCTCTGCGATGGTTTCATGCATTTGACCATTGCCGCATGAACACTGTGTGAGTAGCTGGAACGTGTTGCATCACATCACGCTGCTGATGTGAAGAACAATAAAATTAAAACCAGCTGCATAATTAGTGAATATCACTGGGTTGATATACATAATAAATAAAAGGGGACGCAATATAGAACCCCGTGGTTAAATAACTCTGGTTAAATAAAAAAATAAATGCCACTCACGGGATTCGGACCTGCAATTTACAAAAGCTCTGATTACCAGATGGAAACTTTACCACTGTGCTACAGTCACTGTCTCATAACAGGAGTGTGAAATGGCTAAAATAAACAAGCAGATAAATGCATTTTTTTTTAAAAGAGAAAAAAGCACAGTGATAAGTGACCAAACGGCATTTGTTATGGTGTATTTCTGCTGATACGTGACTGAAAATGGCATATTTGTTGCACTGTTGGCTTGTCATATAGTCCTGCAGCGCGTCGCTCACAGGACATGTGTGTCAGGGTGGGCCCGCGAGTGGTCCCAGCCTGACACATGTTTCCTGTCAGACAGATGTGACATTCAGATTACCTGCTGCATGTCCACATGAACATCCGTTTCAGCTGGGACAGCCTGTCAATGTGTGTGCTGTGTGCGCTCTCCATCCTGTCGCAACAGCGATATATGCTTTTATGTATTTCCACGTGAGGACAGCAAGCACACACATGTGTGTTACGGTGGACAGTGTTCTGCAGCTGTGACATCCAGGACCAGAGATGACAGACAGCCATGCCCTCTGTCCATTCAGTGCACAGACCAAGGTGTCACTCTGTGACCAGATGACAGGTGCCTCACCTGTGGGCGGGGTGCGTGAACCACATGCACGCCATGTGTTTGGGGGAGCAGGGGGAGTGCATGAAACACACACACACATTTGTTGTGGGGGGAGCCGACACTCTGGCACGCCACATGTGTACTTGGCAACTTCACAGTCATGGGGGCACTTAGACAAATTTCACCGCCAGCTCGAAAGTGACTATCTGCTGACTGTTTTTGTGATGATAGCGCAACTGGCCACACATTTTCTAAGTGACAAGCAAACGGTGTTAGAAGTTCATGTGTGTCACCTGGAAATTGGCCAACACCTGCCGCGAGAGGGATCAAATGGGCTCTCACAGCGCACACTCTGTCTTTCAGCCACTGGTGTGAGCAGATAGTTGTAGCAACAGGCGTACGAGGCGTTAGAAGCAGCTCTGATTTTACACATATTGCATACGATTCCTGTTTCATGCGCAATTCGGCCACATTTGTACTCTGTGTGAAGGGGCCCTAATGGATATTAAATAAGACAGTTTGTTGGGAAGGTGTCGTAGCACGGACCCACAACAGGGGGCGCAAATGAACGGACAATGAATAAGCCAAAAAGTAACAATTTAATGTTGTGACAACACACAACTAAATACACAAAATTTGTAAAGTCAATTAACACCAGGTGACGTGTGGGCAGGCTTGAAGATAGAAGACCCCCGACGAGAGAGAAGCCGCGTCCCACACGGCTTCCACCACCAACGGTCTGAAGAACACCGGAGCCGCCAAGTCCCGAGTCCCCAGGTGGCCTCTGTCTTCGGCTGTCGACCCTGGTACTGCTGGCAGAAAACAAAGACAAGATGAATGAGTGTGAGTCCGCACACTCAGTAATCCACAGTCTGCACTCAGTTAGGAGGGAGCACCTCCACCTCCAATCACACACTCGTGCAGTTCCTGTTTAAACCACTTATCTGGTTTGGGGTGTGAGGCGAAGCCGTCGCTGTCACACCAAACACCAATCCCACAGATAAGGACGAACACCACAGGATAACGGCTGCAAAAGAAGTTCAGATTATCACTCAACGATATGAGTCAGCAGAGAAAATTACCTCTTCGGTAGTCGATTTCTCAGCGAGGAGGTGGAGTTGCAGTCCAGCCTTTATGGTGATGATGATGATGATGAACGAGTGACAGCTGGTTCTGTGGATGAGTGACAGCTGTCACTTCTTCTGGGTCTGGCGCCCTCTCGTGCTTGGAGCCCGCACTCCAAGCAGGGCGCCCTCTGGTGGTGGTGGGCCAGCAGTACCTCGTCTTCAGCGGCCCACATAACAGGACCCCCCCCTCAACGGGCGCCTCCTGGTGTCCGACCAGGCTTGTCCGGATGTCTCTTGTAAAAATCGGCCAGGAGGGCTGGGTCCAGGATGAAGCTCCTCTTCACCCAGGAGCATTCTTCAGGTCCATACCCCTCCCAGTCCACCAGATATTGGAACCCCCGGCCCTTACGACGGACGTCCAGGAGCCTGCGGACTGTCCAAGCAGGCTCCCCGTCAATGAGCCGGGCAGGAGGCGGCGTAGGTCCCGGAGCACAGAGGGGCGAGGTGTGGTGTGGTTTGAGACGGGACACATGAAACACAGGGTGGATCCGCAGTGAAGTTGGGAGTTGGAGCTTCACTGCGGCCGGGTTGATGATCTTGAGGATTCTAAAGGATCCAATGAATCTGTCCTTCAGTTTTGGGGAGTCCACACGGAGAGGGATGTCCTTAGTCGAGAGCCACACCTCCTGCCCGGCGGTCTGCATGGGTCTTGGCCCTCATCCGGGCCTTTAACAGGGCAGAGCGGGCGGTCCGCCACACCCGGCGGCACCTCCTGAGGTGGGCCTGGACCGAGGGCACACCGACCTCTCCCTCCACCAGCGGGAACAATGGGGGCTGGTACCCCAAACTACCTGACTGTAGCCTTTAATGAACCTCCTGTAGAAATTTGCAAAGCCGAGGAACTGCTGCAATTTCCTGCGGCTTGTTGGTTGGGGCCAATCTTTCACAGCCGCAACCTTGGCCGGATCAGGGGCGACGGAGTTGGAGGAGATGATGAACCCCAAGAAGGACAAAGAAGTGCAGTGGAACTCGCACTTCTCGCCCTTCACAAACAGCCGGTTCTCCAACAACCGCTGTAGGACCTGACGTACATGCTGGACATGGGTCTCAGGGTCCGGGGAAAAGATGAGTATATCGTCCAGATATACGAAGACGAACCGATGCAGGAAGTCCCGCAAGACGTCATTTACCAAAGCTTGGAACGTTGCGGGGGCGTTAGTGAGGCCGAACGGCATGACCAGGTACTCAAAGTGACCTAACAGGGTGTTAAATGCCGTCTTCCATTCGTCTCCCTTCCGGATCCGAACCAGGTGGTACGCGTTTCTAAGATCCAATTTTGTGAAAATTTGGGCTCCATGCAGGGGCGTGAACACTGAATCCAACAGAGGTAACGTGTATCGGTTGCGAACCGTGATCTCGTTCAGCCCTCTGTAATCAATGCATGGACGGAGTCCGCCGTCATTTTTGCCCACAAAAAAGAAACCAGCACCCATCGGGACCCGGCAGCTAAAGAGTCCCGGATGTAGGTCTCCATTGATTCGCGTTCCGGACGTGAGAGGTTGTACAACCTACTGGACGGGTACTCAGCGCCCGGGACCAAATCGATGGCACACGTACGGTCGGTGCGGGGGAAGAGTGAGCGCCAGATCTTTGCTGAAGACGTCAGCATAACACAGTTACTGTTGTTTCATGTCTATGATATAATCAGCCACGTCTGGGAGCATGTGCCAGTCCAGATGCACCATGAAACTGTCTTGGGTACTGGATGGCAACCACTCAGTCAGTTTTTCCATCTCCACCCTTCCAAAGTAACCATCTGCTGCAGCCAAGTGAAACATGGCCATGTCCTGAACTTCTCCAGCTGCTGGGGTCCTGAACACTGAGGCACCTGCCTGCTGGATCATGTCCAGAAAAACATATATCTTGGCCAAAATTTCTAAGCTAATGTTCCGTAATAATGTAAGTTATCCTCCTCATTTGAGTCTCACTAAGTAACAGGTTGTTTGACACAAAGTCATTCCAGCAGAACCCAAGGGTTCTCCAAACAGATCTACTTCCAACGACATCGCGTGGTTGTCATCTGATTGCTGTTTAAATTCAAAGTGTCACAACAATACAGTACGACATGAAGCAACAGGAGGACCCTAAAGACTTGGACTTTCATTCTTCTGCAAAGATATCAGCATCACCAAACACCTGTGTCCTCATTCCGGGCACCTCCAGAACCCAAAAAGGGCAGAGGACCTAGAGACCTGAACGTCTCAACTCGTTTGAAAGTTATACATATTTCACAAAACAATGCTAAGTAATCTGTATCTACCAGGAAGGGTGAGAATCTGCCATCCATGACTCCTTTTGTTAATTTGGGGCTATGAACAAAAATAAACAAATATTAAATAAACAAATCTCATCACTTAAAGTCTGGCTGTTTGGGGAAGAAATCTGACACTCAACCTTATGCAAAAAAAATTCAAGTCTGATTGATAATTCCTGGATTATGATCAGTTAAACAGACACACTAACACGATGCAGCAGCCTCGGTCTTCTGGGGTACTCGGCCACTCTCTCGCCGGCTCCCTGCCAGCCCATCAGGACACAGCTCATAAAGAATCTTGTGTAATGGAAGCGAGGAGGGAGGGATGATTTAATGGAGATCTCTCCTTACTGCCCCCGCAGGAATCCCTCCCATCTCGTTGCTATCATTGAAGGGGCAGGTGGAGCGGCTGCGGTGGAAGATGTTTGACTGCATCACCTCACTAACCCCAACCGGAGCTGATTAACCAGCTCATATTGGCTCGTTTAAGGGGTGAAAAAGTGAGCCGGGGGTGCAGTTGGAGAAGATCACAGCCCGACAAAGTGTCCAGGATCTGTCTTTGTGAGTTCTGACATGGCGGTGTAATGAAAGATCTCAGCTCAGGACTCAACTAGTGTTCAATCTGCTGCTGCCAGAGTGCTGATGGGTTGTTAAGCGCAGCTAAAGGAATTAGGATTGACATATTCACTCAACAGAACAATGTCGTTTTTAAGTGGTATCGTCTCCGCTCCGTATGGCTCTGCGTGTATGAGAACATGTTAATCACTTCCAGTGCGATAATCTGACGGACAGAGTCCAACAGGTCTGCAGATTTTATTCCTGGCAGCTCCACCAAGTGCCAACGTAAAATCTGACTAATGACATGTACTCAAACCCAGCGTGTGGAATCTGTTGTGTGACTTCTGTGGTTCTGCAGCAGCTTCAACATTCAGCATTTTGATTGGTTCATAAGAAAAGTCCAAATATTCCAGAGATTAAAGGACTTGTGCTTTACTGTAAAAATATGTATATATGTATATGTCACAGACATGAACGAGCGAAGCTCTTCAACATCTCATCATGTCATTTAGGTCATTCAGACTTTTTTTGAGTAAAAGCTTTAGGGGAACATTAGCATGGCTAAAAGCACCCCCCCCCCCCCCCCCCCCCAGACCCCCTGCCTTTTTAGGCATTTTTGGTTTTTTTTGCCTTCATGACTGTAAAGCGCTTTGAGACGTCTGATGCAGATGGAAAAGCGCTATATAAATGCAGTCCATTTATTTTAGTTTAATAGTGCTATGTTAGTTATGTTAGTGTTATTGATTTGTTGTGTTTTTATAGTTCATTTGGTTTAGTCAGTTTCGTTAAGTATCATGTTGGTACCATAACTGAATAGTATACTGCGTTTGATGTCTTCTCCCACTGTCTCTGTTTCTGCATGTGTAAAATTAGAAGCACCTGCTTACTACATACTGCAAAGAAGACAAAATTGTCCTGGATCTTAGTTGTGTTCCAGGACAATTACAGAAAGTCCAGCTCTTTACTTGGTATTTCAACTGTTGATTCCAGAAAGCATCATCGGCAAAGTCAAGAACCTTTAATCACAGACAAATGCAACCAGTTTGCTTGTCTCCACAGCTCTACTTAACACCCCGTCAATGTGGGTTTGGGTTTTTTATTTAATTTTGTTCCAGTCTTATTTTGAAGTTGGGAAGGTGGGTCAGGTGAGACCTTCAACACTATTTGATGTTTAACAGTGTGACCCCTCTCAGATAGGGTGGAGTTTACGGACTCTAACTGCATAACCTCAGAGTACTTCCCTAGTTTGAGATGAGATGTGCATGAACTATGAAGTGTACAACAAGTTCCTGCTCCAAGGTTAGTTTTTATTCCATCATCTTGCTGAACATGTTGGAAGTTTTTGATCTGTTGCAGTTCACCACAGTTTGGCTCTGACTGTCAGGTTTCAGGTTGTTTTTGTCACATTTTTCAGTCTCGTGCACAGCTACATCAAACATAAACCAAGCGTAAATAATAAACTGATGGGATCTGCTGTCCAATTAGTGACCAGAACCTCTGGCGCCAGGAGTTGATCAGCGCTGTAATCAGGATGTCACATTTCTCTTCAAACACCTTCCAGGTTGGTGCCACGAAAGCTTTGGCCCGCGGCGGCTGCAGTCAGTGAGAGCGCGGATTGATGGCAGCCAACCAGCCTGCTGGTGAACCCATCCCAGAGCTGGCACCCACTGGCAGCCGTCAGCGGCTTGTGCTGTGGAGGACCACCCGTGCCACGCTGAGTAATCCCTCTGTCATGGCGCCATACTCCCACGGCTCAGTGCTGGCTGGCATGGCTCCCCGTGCCCATTCATAGTCAACAGGATTAAGCTTGCTTAGTGCGAGCTCTCCGGGATCACCTATACTCCATATTGTACGCTCACAATGCTGGCTCACCCGTTTGGCTACAGCAGCCTGTTCTTTCCTCCCCTCCTCTCATGCTTTGACGCCGTCTGAATGCGTTTTCCTCGAGCAGGGAGAAGAGGATTGAGAGGCGGCAGAGGCCAATCGTATCCACACATAAATGGCAGATCTGCCGTCATTTGTTCTGCTGGTTATAAACTGGGGTTAATGTGAACAGACTAAAGACACCGGTTGGTTGTTTGCACCAATGCTGCACGGTGATCACGTCAGACCCAATCAACAAACTCCCAATGTTAAAATCATTCTTCATTTAGTGTCGTTAATGTTCTCATTAGTGACAAAATGAGCTTTGTTTGATTGCATAAATAAGGCACCGCGTGATTAAATTCTCTCACACGTTTGTCAAACAAGCTCACTTTGTACAATGTCTGGAGTCAAACATGTTGGCTGCACACAGAAAAGGGAGTGGTGCAGCTGTGACTGGAGACACTGTAGACACTATGAGTAATCACAGTTTCATGGGGTCAAAATCCAACACTTCTTCCGGGTCATGACACCTGGGTAGTGGATCAAACAGTGGGCGTGTACCCCATGCACACTACGGTAACCATGAAGGCCCAATAGGAACCTTGAACACGAGACAGCTAATAGGGCTCTGGTGAAACAAGACGTCCTGGTGGTGGATCAGGTGGAGGAGGTGAAGGCTTGTAACCCAACAGCCCTGAAGGCAGATAAAGGCTGCAGCAAGTCCTCAAATAGTGATCGTCTAGGATTTCCCAGCCATCGGACCAGTGTAAAGATCTGGCAAGAAGTGCGTGTTTCTTGGTGTGCAACAACATCCCCACATTAAACAAACCCACACACAGGTGTCTGTAGATCGACTCGACCACGAGACGTCTTCCTGTCCACTGAGGGATTGCTGCCACAGCTTGATGGCAGAGTGGAGCAGAGTTATGGTAAAAACACTTCAATTTTCTATCTGCTGCAGATGCTCATTGTGCTTTATAATGATTCCTCACATTCACTCAACTGCACACTGGGAGCAACCTTGGAACCCATGGGTTCCTAATGATTTTTCAGTCTGATGGGTAATCAAAACAAGAAGTCTCTGGTTTAGAGGATGGAGAGCTGGGCTTGTGACCAATGTTTCCTAATCCTGTTCCTTGGGACCCAAAGTGCATCTTATTTTCCATTAATCTGTGATGTAACTGCACATAACTGCCATATTTCTGTATGTCCAAGGGACATGGAAGGCAAGTAGACTCATCCACTCAATGTTACCTAGTCCAGGTATGAGCACCGGCACCAATGGGCCTCCTCTTGGACGGGGTTCCAGTCTTAGTTGTCCAGCCACGGCTGGTACCCCTTTACAGCTGTGTGGCCTGAGACAATGCAGATTAAGTGTGTTGTACAAATAGATGGATAGTGTGAACGGGACTCAAATCCAGTCTTAAACATCAGAAGTCTGCTTGCTTCCAGATCAGAAGGTTCCTGCTTCAAGGCCACCTCTGCCTATTGGCCATGTAATACAGAGAGGAGTGTATGGGGTGCCAGGGAGGAGTAGTACTTCTGAAAGGGGAACCATGTCATGCTCTTTGGTGTGGCTCAGCTGCAGTGGTCTCCACCTGACACTCAGCTCTCACCTGTAACTACCAGTAGATATTTGCATGCAACAGTGGCCACACACCAGGCAATGGCCTTGACAATCTGGCAGAAACAGGTGAGGGTAGCGGACAGATCTAAAACCCTTGGTGAGTTTGGCTTGCCTACGTTCACATGCAAAGCCTGGATCTGGCTGTTTCTGTGGAAAAAACCTTCATCATTCAACGGAGAGGAAAGCAGTTACCACAGCACACTGTGGAATTCAGACAACAAGATGAGACATGTAGGACTTCTTGGTCATTCACTGCATTCAGTTCCATCCTCTACTCATCTCGACCCAGTCTTGCCACAGGAAATAGATGGCTTCAGATGAGAGAGTGAGTTCAACACAACCCAAATCTTCACAATGAACAAACTCACTGCCCAAGGCATCAGTCACTCTCCCCTTTTTTCGCCTGGTTGACAATGATGGTCCTCATAGAACATGGTGGACAGCACACGCACAACATGGAGTGTCAGGAAGGGCATCCGGTGTCAAACTTGTGCCAAATCAACATGGAAATCCATGTCAGATCTCCTGTGGCGACTCCGAGTGAAAAAAGGTCAAAGGAACTAACTTTATTTTCTTGCCTTTTCATCTTCTCCTGTTAAGAACAGAGACTGGTGACAGTGGACACATTGATCAGTTGATACCTGATCAATAAACTAAAACCAGCATCACTGCATCCCTTATTTTCATGATTTTTTTTTTTATTTCTATCATTTTGTTGAAAGGTTTCTATGATGCTAACATGATTCAGGAACAAACTGGTTCTGATTCATTAATGTTACCTTGTGTTTCAGTCATTTTTTTTAAACCTGTCACCGTATTTTGCTATTAAATTGCACCTTGATGCCATTTGTGTAAAATTATAAAACGGCAGCAGTACAGAAAGTCATTTGGTGGAATCGCTGCATTTGCTCCTGAAAACTAATGCACCTTCCTGCCGGATCTCTGTCTCCTTCTTCAGGCGTGTATTTCATCAGAAATGAAACACACTTCCACCCGCAGCACCGTTCTGACAACAGTAATATTTAATGAATAGAACTATTATCGACGAGCTGCTCAGGGCAGATTTCTTCCTAAGAAATAGACGCGTCCCGCTGAATACGTATGCGGGAAAGCATCATGTTTGAACTTGTTCTGAGCCTTTATTAAGCAGGTCAGGTGTTAGCACATTCTCTAATCACAGATCAGCAGGAAGAGCCAGCCAACTCCCATTTACTCCATCTGGAATCACGTTTCATTCAGGTTTTATGGTCTGAGGTGGAGAGATGATGGTCTAGTGGTTAAGCGTTGGCTTTCAGACCAGACCATTGTAAAGTGCTTTGAGCTTCTGAAGCCGATGGAAAAGACCTATATAAATCCAATCCACTTAACATTTACCATCTGAGGGCTGAGATTAAAGTGATGTAATATCGTGGTGGGTGCCATGTGTGAGATGCCACATGTGCCATGTGTCCAGGCCTGATTATCCATACAGCGTCTGGACCTGAATCTCCAGACAGTGTCTGGACCTGATTCTCCTGACGCTGCCGGGATTGGATACTTCAGACAATGTCCGGACCTGAATCTCCAGGCAACTCCTAGATCTTATTCTTCAGACACTGCAGAGACCTGATACTTCGGAGAATGTCCGGACCTGAATCTCCTATCACTGACTGGACATAATTCTCCAGGCAATGCCCCGATCTTATTCTCTAGGCAATGCTCAAACATTATACTCCAGGCAATGCTTGAACCTTATTCTCCAGGCAATGCTCAAACCTTATTCTCCAGGCAATGCTTGAACCTTATTCTCTGGGCAATGCTTGAACCTTATTCTTCAGGCAATGCTCAAACCTTATTCTCCAGGCAATGCCTAGATCAAATTCTCCAGGCCATGCTCAAACCTTATTCTCCAGGCAATGATTGAACCTTATTTTCCAGGCAATACTTGAACCTTATTCTCCAGGCCATGCTCAAACCTTATTTTCCAGGCAATGCTTGAACCTTATTCTCAAGGCAATGCTCGAACCTTATTCTCCAGGCAATGCTTGAACCTTATTTTCCGGGCAATGCCTAGATCTAATTCTCCAGGCCATGCTCAAACCTTATTCTCCAGCCAATGCTTGAACCTTATTTTCCAGGCAATGCATGAACCTTATTCTCCAGGCCATGCTCAAACCATATTCTCCAGGCAATGCTTGAACCTTATTCTCCAGGCAATGCTTGAAACTTATTCTCCAGGCAATGCTTGAACCTTATTCTCCAGGCAATGCTCGAACCTTATTCTCCAGGCAATGCTCGAACCTTATTCTCCAGGCAATGCTCGAACCTTATTCTCCAGGCAATGCTTGAACCTTATTCTCCAGGCAATGCTCGAACCTTATTCTCCAGGCAATGCTTGAACCTTATTCTCCAGGCAATGCTTGAACCTTAGTTTCCGGGCAATGCCTAGATCTAATTCTCCAGGCCATACTCATAACTTATTCTCCAGGCAATGCTTGAACCTTATTTTCCAGGCAATGCATGAACCTTATTCTCCAGGCCATGCTCAAACCGTATTCTCCAGGCAATGCTTGAAACTTATTCTCCAGGCAATGCTCGAACCTTATTCTCCAAGCAATGCTTGAACCTTATTTTCCAAGCAATGCCTGGATCTGATTCTCCAGGCAATATTGAGACCTAATTTTCCAATCACTGCCCAAACTTGATTCTCCAGATGCTGCCCAATGTTCATCTGATCATACAGCTTTGTCTTCGGGCTATGATGGATTGTGTTGCTGCCACAAAATTGTCTGATCAGACATTTGCATGAACAAGCACTGACGTATCGCTGACTCTACACTAGTCAAACTTTGGGTGAAAGTTCAAGTTCTTTTCTCTCTTTATTTAATGCTGGTGTCTGCTTTCATCCATCAGTCTACATTACTATCATCTTTATATTCCTTCTCTTTTTTTTAATGTTCTGGGACGTGACCTGTGTGGAGAATCCTTGCTTTCTGCTGATTTAAGTTTGTGCAGGAGACCCAGACGGGGTGAAACAGTTGTATCTTCTCGGATCCTCTATTACGCTGCTACTGGTACAGGATGTGTGTCCTAACTACAAATCAGCAGGTACAGCATTGATGGGAACACAACTGTATGTGGCATGGGAGTAATATCTATAAATGAAATCAAATCAAATCAATTTTATTTATGTAGCGCCAAATCACAACAAACAGTTGCCCCAAGACGCCTTATATTGTAAGGCAAGGCCATACAATAATTACGGAAAAACCCCAACGGTCAAAACGAGCCCCTGTGAGCAAGCACTTGGCAACAGTGGGAAGGAAAAACTCCCTTTTAACAGGAAGAAACCTCCAGCAGAACCAGGCTCAGGGAGGGGCAGTCTTCTGCTGGGACTGGTTGGAGCTGAGGGAGAGAACCAGGAAAAAGACATGCTGTGGAAGAGAGCAGAGACCAATCACTAATGATTAAATGCAGAGTGGTGCATACAGAGCAAAAAGAGAAAGAAACACTCAGTGCATCATGGGAACCCCCCAGCAGTCTAAGTCTATAGCAGCATAACTAAGGGATGGTTCAGGGTCACCTGATCCAGCCCTAACTATAAGCTTTAGCAAAAAGGAAAGTTTTAAGCCTAATCTTAAAAGTAGAAAGGGTGTCTGTCTCCCTGATCTGAAAGGGAGCTGGTTCCACAGGAGAGGAGCCTGAAAGCTGAAGGCTCTGCCTCCCATTCTACTCTTACAAACCCTAGGAAATGCAAGTAAGCCTGCAGTCTGAGAGCGAAGCGCTCTATTGGGGTGATATGGTACTATGAGGTCCCTAAGATAAGATGGGACCTGATTATTCAAAACCTTATAAGTAAGAAGAAGAATTTTAAATTCTATTCTAGAATTAACAGGAAGCCAATGAAGAGAGGCCAATATGGGTGAGATATGCTCTCTCCTTCTAGTCCCTGTTAGCACTCTAGCTGCAGCATTTTGAATTAACTGAAGGCTTTTCAGGGAACTTTTAGGACAACCTGATAATAATGAATTACAATAGTCCAGCCTAGAGGAAATAAATGCATGAATTAGTTTTTCAGCATCACTCTGAGACAAGACCTTTCTAATTTTAGAGATACTGCGCAAATGCAAAAAAGCAGTCCTACATATTTGTTTAATATGCGCATTGAAGGACATATCCTGATCAAAAATTAGTCCAAGATTTCTCACAGTATTACTAGAGGTCAGGGTAATGCCATCCAGAGTAAGGATCTGGTTAGACACCATGTTTCTAAGATTTGTGACGCCAAGTACAATAACTTCAGTTTTATCTGAGTTTAAAAGCAGGAAATTAGAGGTCATCCATGTCTTTATGTCTGTAAGACAATCCTGCAGTTTAGCTAATTGGTGTGTGTCCTCTGGCTTCATGGATAGATAAAGCTGGGTATCATCTGCGTAACAATGAAAATTTAAGCAATGCTGTCTAATAATACTGCCTAAGGGAAACATGTATAAAGTGAGTAAAATTGGTCCTAGCACAGAACCTTGTGGAACTCCATAATTAACCTTAGTCTGTGAAGAAAAATCTCCATTTACATGAACAAATTGTAATCTATTAGATAAATATGATTCAAACCACCGCAGCGCAGTGCCTTTAATACCTATGGCATGCTCTAATCTCTGTAGTAAAATTTTATGGTCAACAGTATCAAAAGCAGCACTGAGGTCTAACAGAACAAGCACAGAGATGAGTCCACTGTCTGAGGCCATAAGAAGATCATTTGTAACCTTCACTAATGCTGTTTCTGTACTATGACGAATTCTAAAACCTGACTGAAAATCTTCAAATAGACCATTCCTCTGCAGATGATCAGTTAGCTGTTTTACAACTACCCTTTCAAGAATTTCTGAGAGAAAAGGAAGGTTGGAGATTGGCCTATAATTAGCTAAGATAGCTGGGTCAAGTGATGGCTTTTTAAGTAATGGTTTAATTACTGCCACCTTAAAAGCCTGTGGTACATAGCCAACTAATAAAGATAGATTGATCATATTTAAGATCGAAGCATTAATTAATGGTAGGGCTTCCTTGAGCAGCCTGGTAGGAATGGGGTCTAATAGACATGTTGATGGTTTGGAGGAAGTAACTAATGAAAATAACTCAGAAAGAACAATCAGAGAGAAAGAGTCTAACCAAATACCGGCATCACTGAAAGCAGCCAAAGATAACGATACGTCTTTGGGATGGTTATGAGTAATTATTTCTCTAATAGTTAAAATATTATTAGCAAAGAAAGTCATGAAGTCATTACTAGTTAAAGTTAAAGGAATACTCGGCTCAATAGAGCTCTGACTCTTTGTCAGCCTGGCTACAGTGCTGAAAAGAAACCTGGGGTTGTTCTTATTTTCTTCAATTAGTGATGAGTAGTAAGATGTCCTAGCTTTACGGAGGGCTTTTTTATAGAGCAACAGACTCTTTTTCCAGGCTAAGTGAAGATCTTCTAAATTAGTGAGACGCCATTTCCTCTCCAACTTACGGGTTATCTGCTTTAAGCTGCTAGTTTGTGAGTTATACCACAGAGTCAGGCACTTCTGATTTAAAGCTCTCTTTTTCAGAGGAGCTACAGCATCCAAAGTTGTCTTCAATGAGGATGTAAAACTATTGACGAGATACTCTATCTCACTTACAGAGTTTAGGTAGCTACTCTGCACTATGTTGGTATATGGCATTAGAGAACATAAAGAAGGAATCATATCCTTAAACCTAGTTACAGCGTTTTCTGAAAGACAAGTGTAATGAAACTTATTCCCCACTGCTGGGTAGTCCATCAGAGTAAATGTAAATGTTATTAAGAAATGATCAGACAGAAAGGAGCTTTCAGGGAATACTGTTAAGTCTTCAATTTCCAAATCATAAGTCAGAACAAGAGCTAAGATATGATTAAAGTGGTGGGTGGACTCATTTACATTTTGAGCAAAGCCAGTTGAGTCTAATAATAGATTTAATGCAGTGTTGAGGCTGTCATTCTCAGCATCTGTGTGGATGTTAAAATCGCCCACTATAATTATCTTATCTGAGCTAAGCACTAAGTCAGACAAAAGGTCTGAAAATTCACAGAGAAACTCACAGTAACGACCAGGTGGACGATAGATAATAACAAATAAAACTGTTTTTTGGGACTTCCAATTTGGATGGACAAGACTAAGAGTCAAGCTTTCAAATGAATTAAAGCTCTGTCTGGGTTTTTGATTAATTAATAAGCTGGAATGGAGGATTGCTGCTAATCCTCCGCCTCGGCCCGTGCTACGAGCATTCTGGCAGTTAGTGTGACTCGGGGGTGTGGACTCATTTAAACTAACATATTCATCCTGCTGTAACCAGGTTTCTGTAAGGCAGAATAAATCAATACGTTGATCAATTATTATATCATTTACTAACAGGGACTTAGAAGAGAGAGACCTAATGTTTAATAGACCACATTTAACTGTTTTAGTCTGTGGTGCAGTTGAAGGTGCTATATTATTTTTTCTTTTTGAATTTTTATGCTTAAATAGATTTTTACTGGTTGTTGGTGGTCTGGGAGCAGGCACCGTCTCTACGGGGATGGGGTAATGAGGGGATGGCAGGGGGAGAGAAGCTGCAGAGAGGTGTGTAAGACTACAACTCTGCTTCCTGGTCCCAACCCTGGATAGTCACGGTTTGGAGGATTTAAGAAAATTGGCCAGATTTCTAGAAATGAGAGCTGCTCCATCCAAAGTGGGATGGATGCCGTCTCTCCTAACAAGACCAGGTTTTCCCCAGAAGCTTTGCCATTTATCTATGAAGCCCACCTCATTTTTTGGACACCTCTCAGACAGCCAGCAATTCAGGGAGAACATGCGGCTAAACATGTCACTCCCGGTCCGATTGCGGAGGGGCCCAGAGAAAACTACAGAGTCCAACATTGTTTTTGCAAAGTTACACACTGATTCAATGTTAATTTTAGTGACCTCCGATTGGCGTAACCGGGTGTCATTACTGCTGACGTGAATTACAATCTTACCAAATTTACGCTTAGCCTTAGCCAGCAGTTTCAAATTTCCTTCAATGTCGCCTGCTCTGGCCCCCGGAAGACAATTGACTATGGTTGCTGGTGTCGCTAACTTCACATTTCTCAAAACAGAGTCGCCAATAACCAGAGTTTGTTCCTCTGCGGGTGTGTCGTCGAGTGGGGAAAAACGGTTAGAAATGTGAAAGGGTTGGCGGTGTACACGGGGCTTCTGTTTAGAACTACGCTTCTTCCTCACAGTCACCCAGTCGGCCTGCTTTCCCGGCTGCTCGGGATCTGCTGGAAGGGAACTAACGGCGGCTAAGCTACCTTGGTCCGCACCGACTACAGGGGCCTGGCTAGCTGTAGAATTTTCCACGATGCAGAGCCGAGTCTCCAATTCGCCCAGCCTGGCCTCCAAAGCTACGAATAAGCTACACTTATTACAAGTACCATTACTGCTAAAGGAGGCCGAGGAATAACTAAACATTTCACACCCAGAGCAGAAAAGTGCAGGAGAGACAGGAGAAGCCGCCATTCTAAATCGGCTAAGAGCTAGTAGCTGCGCTAAGCTAGCGGATTCCTAAAAACACACAAAGTGAATAATGTGTAAATGTGTGTTATAAAAAACAATAAGTGCTGAAAAACTCTAAAATGCTGTTTTCAATAAACCTCATAACTGCAGACATGAAGACAAGAAGCACTGCGGCAGATCGCTATCAATAACGCCATCAATATCGATGAGGTCACTTTGTTTAGGGTAGAATTTTCTGGTAAATACAATTATCAGAAATGTGGCCTTTGACCGCATGATCATGACCTTCAACTCAATGATTTGACCTCCACCAAAACGACTGAACTTCATTTGGGCAGTTCAAGCATTGTTCACATGGTATGAACATATCGGGTGCTGACTGTGCTGCCACCTGCTGGAAGGTGCAGGAATTCAAATGATGAATTTGTGCAGTGTAGTATCTGTACAGTGCATCCAGAAACTACAGCGCTTCAGTTTTCCAAATTGTGTATGTTACAGTCTTATTCCAAAATTGATTAAATTCATTTTTTCCACAAAGTTCTACACACAACACCCCTTAATGACAATGTGATTTTTTTTTTTTTAGATTTTTGCAAATTTAAGTAAAAATGTAAAAAAAAATCAACAGAAATGAAAAAAATCACATGTACATAAGTATTCACAGTCTTTGCCATAAAGCTCAAAATTGAGCTCAGGTGCCTCCTGTTTCCACTGATCATCCTTGAGATCTTTCTACATCTTAATTGGAGTCCACCTGGGGTAAATTCAGTTTATTGGACATGATTTGGAAAGGAACACACCTGTCTACATATAAGGTCCCCCTACAGTTGACCGTGTATGTCAGAACACAAACCAAGCATGAAGTCAAAGGAATTGTCTGTAGACCTCTGACACAGGATTGTCTCCAGGCACAACTCTGGGGAAGGGTACAGAAACATTTCTGCTTCTTTGAAGGTCCCAATGAGCACAGTGACCTCCATCATCTGTAAATGGGAGAAGTGGGGATCCACCAGGACTCTTCCTAGAGCGGGCCACCCGTTTAAACTGAGCGATCGAGAGAGAAGGGCCTTAGTCAGGGAGGTGGCCAAGAACCTGATGGTCACTCTGTCAGAGCTCCAGCATTCCTCTGTGGAGAGAGGAGAACCTTCCAGAAGGACAACCATCTCTGCAGCAATCCACCAAACAGGCCTGTAAGGTAGAGTGGCCAGACGGAAGACACTCCTTAGTAAAAGGCACATGGCAGCCTGCCTGGAGTTTGTCAAAAGGCACCTGAAGGACTCTCAGACCATGAGAAACAAAATTCTCTGGTCTGATGAGACAAAGATTGAACTCTTGGCGTGAATGCCAGGCGTCATGTTTGGGGGAAACCAGGCACCATCCCTACAGTGAAGCATGGTGGTGGCAGCATCATGCTGTGGGGATGTTTTTCAGCAGCAGGAACTGGGAGACTATTCAGGATTGAGGGAAAGATGAATGCAGCAATGCACAGAGAAATCTTGGATGAAAACCTGCTCCAGAGCACTCTTGACCTCAGATTGGGGCGACGCTCATCTTTCAGCAGAACAATGACCCTAAACACACAGCCAAGATATCAAAGGAGTGGCTTCAGGACAACTCTGTGAATGTCCTTGAGTGGCCCAGCCAGAGCCCAGACCTGAATCTGATTGAACATCTCTGGAGAGATATGAAACCCTCATGACCATAGGTGAGAGTAAGAATGAAGTTTGACCAGTAGTTCCAGAGCTTCGCCTTTTGCCTCAGCTCCCTTTTTGTCACAACAGTACGGTCGAGCAAATGCAACACCGCCCCTGCTGCACGGATTCTCCAGCTAGTCTCACACTCCACTGTCCCCTCACTCATGAACAAGACCCCAAGGTACTTTAATTCCTTCACTTGGGGCAAGACCTCATTCCCTCCCCGGAGTAGGCAACCCATCAGTTTCCTGCTGAGAACCATGGCATGAGATTTACAGGTGCTGATCCTCATCCCAGTCGCTTCACACTCGGCTGCTAACCGATCTAGTGAGTGTTGGAGGTCACAGGCTGATGAGGCCAACAGGACCACATTGTTTGCAAAAAGCAGTGCTGAGACCCTGAGCCCACCAAAGTGGAAACCCTCCTCACCCTGACTACAATATCCTGTCCATGAATATCACAAACAGGATTGGTGACAAGGTGCAGCTCTGGAGGAAGCCAACCTCCACCGGAAACGAATCTGAGCACCCGAACACAGCTCTCGCTTTGTGTGTACAGAGATTGGATGGCCCTGAGAAGGGACCCCCTCACTCCATACTCCCGTAGCACCTCCCACAGTATCTCCCGGGATACCCGATCATACGCTTTCTCCAGGCACCCTCCAGGATCCTTGTGAGAGTGAAGAGCTGGTTGGTTGTTCCACAACCAGGACGGAACCCGCATTGTTCCTCTTCAATCAGAGGTTCGACTATCGGCCAAACCCTCCTTTCCAGCACCCTGGAGTAGACTTTACCAGGGAGGCTGAGTAGTGTGATGCCTCTGTAGATGGCACACATTCTCTGGTCCCCTTTTTTAAACATGGGGACCACCACCCCAGTTTGCCACTCCTTAACCACTGTCCCAGACAACCCAGTCTCACGTTTTTTTTTTTTTTTTTTTGTCCTCCCATCACGAAATGAGTCAAATTTTCGTGACGGTTTTTTTAAACTCACTATTACTAATCCTACTCCTACCCCCAACCCTAACCTTAACCATAACCTAACCCTACTCCTTCCCCCGACCGTAACCATTATCACCCCGACCCCCCCGCTTCACTTTTAATTTCGTACAGCCATCAGGGAATGTAGTAGAATGAATTTGTGCTGCCGTGATAAAAATGAGGCACTTTTCATCACAATATCACAAACCAAAAGATTAATGTATATTTCGTGCTGCTGAATCGCGACTTGCCATGAGACCAGGTTGTCCCAAACTTCAACACAATGTTGAAGAGACGTCTCATCCAAGACAGTCCCTCCACACTCAGAGCCTTTAGCATTTCTGGACATATCTCTTTAAGCCCCGGGGCCTTGCCACTGTGGAGTTCTTTTACTACCTCAGTGACTTCCACCAGGGACACTGATGAAAATCCTCCATCAACTTTCAGCTCTGCCTCTGCGCTCCGGTCTGATGCAGGAGTCCCTCAAAGTGTTCCTTTCAGCAGTTTCTTGGATTTTTATTTTTAATAAATTTCCAAAAATTTTAAAAACTTTTTTCATGTTGTCATTATGGGGTGTTGTGAGTAGTATTATGAGGGGGAACAAAAGAATTCACTTTGGAATAAGACTGAAACATAACAAATGTGGAAAAAGTGAAGTGCTGTGAATACTTTCTGGACGTACGGTAAGTGCACTTGCACGTGCAATACTTGTTATAGAACAAGCCTTGGAAACATTATAATTATACCAAATACATGAAGATTTGAATTTCGCATTTTGGCATTTATTTTTACTGCCTTTCAGTGCTCTCAAATATGAGAATGGTGTAAAAATACAGATTAATTTTTTTCACATATGGGGGAGGAATATTTCTGCATCCACAGTGTTTGACGTGCAGCTGAATGTGTCTGTCACTTCTCAATAAGAGTGTGCAAATATGTGCTCTGTGCACCAGCATACCATGTGTGTTTGTACTGCTGTGACACGCCTGCAAACACATGCTCCCGTGTTTGCCCACGTGCACGCTCTCCTATGCTGCAGCGTGCATGTACAGTAGTGTGGCGTTTGTTCATGTGTCTGTATGAGGATAATAGCTTTCATACGGTCTCCAGATAATTTCCCATGTAAATAGAACACAGAAGTGTAATTGCACACACACACACACACACACACACACACACACACACACACACACACACACACACACACACACACACACACACACACACACACACACACACACAGAACCGTGTCTGCATGATTCACACTCGGGCGACTTGTGCTTCGTTTCCACTCATTTACGTTGAGAACAAAGAGGCGTCCACCTGCTGATTTGCATTTTGTCAAACAGCGTGAGCCGTGCAGAAGATAAAGGAGATGAAATTTATTTTATGCTCACCTTTAGCCGCATTAGCATGCTAGTTATGATTTAACTAACAGTGATTTCATGTCGTGTGAAAGGCCGGAGCTGGGAGATTGTAAAAACATCAAACATCAACTCTACAGAGTTCAATTACTAAACTCAAAAACTTTACGCGATCAACGTGTTATCACAAAACAGGATTTGCGAATAAGTGTGTTTCATTAACGATAACTCAAAATTAGCTTGTTTGGTGAGATATCCCTTCGCAAAAAAATGTAATGTATTTTATTAAATAGACTGAAGTAAAATTCAAGCTTACTTCCTAAGTGTACTTTGCTAGATGTCTTGGTGATATTTTATTGTTCCTGCATTCATAGTAAATGTCTGCTAGGTGGAGATATTGCTCCATTTCAAGAACCTTGGGTACAGACTGCTGTGGACACAACAGTGAACCAGTTGCTTATATTAGTAGATAGTATACTTGCAAATAAATGTAGGATGTCAGTACTTCTTTGGACTAAAGTGGCTCAGATTTCAGGTTATGAAAGTTCACTTACCCAAGAGTTTTTAGTGATTTTCCAGTCAAAGCAAGTGTCCTTTGGTCATGAGCCCACCTCTCTAACCTTTCAGCCTTGAAGCCCAGACAGCGCGTTTTGCTCAGGATCTTCCACAGAAGATATAGTTTTTCTGTTTGCTCTCAACACTTTTCTTGTAATTGGCAGACAGTGGAGATCATGTCCGCGTTGCCACTCTTGATGGTTGGAAGCCACTCTGGGTTTCAGGTAGGATGTCTTTTTCTCGTGGTCTCAGACAGTTGCTGGCAATATGTGGCAGTTTCCACAGTCAGAGATGTAGATGGTGACAGTCATTGAGTCTTTCAGGTCTACTGGTGTTTCTTCTTGAATCCAGATTTTGATGATTTGTTGAGGCCGTTGGCGTTAGAGGAAGAGGAATGGGCATCCTCCTTTAAAGATGGGAATGTTGTTTTTACTGGGTGTTTTGCTGTTTTTTGAGAGTTTCTTTGAGAGTTAGGCGTCCTCTGAGTTATTCAGTGATATGGTTATGGTTGTTGACTAACTACTGTGGGAGATTGACACCAAAGCACATTATTTCTTAGGCTGCACTGGTTCAGATGTTTATTACCCTACACACCAATGGAAGTGCAGCTGTTGTAATTGCTCGTGTGTTTAAAATAACTTTGAAATGGCTGACCAAATTTTCACCAAATTTGGTACAAATATTCCTTCAGTAGGTGTCACCAGATAATTAACATTTGGTGCAGTTTGCTGTTCAAGAAGAAGATCACCAAGAACATACTGGAAATAAAGTAAAAATTATGCAAAAATGCATTTTTCAAGAAATCTCTGTAACCAGTATAACTCAAACACTGCTGCATGGATTTCCTTCGAGGTTGGTGGGAATAATTCTTGGATAGATATCTTGTGGTGAATAAATTTTGGAGTAGTTTGGTCAAGATCAAGGAAAAACATGGTTCAATAAACACCATATTTGTTTTTTGTATGTCTTTCTATGAAACCAAGATGGATGCTCTTTGATGGATGATTATTTGTGAATGACTGGTACACTGTGTCGAGAAAGTATTGACAGCGTTTCACTTGTTCCACATTTTGTTCTATTACAGCCTTATTCCAACATGGATGAAATACGTGTTTTTATTCATGTTGTCATTATGGGGTGTTGTGAGTAGAATTTTGAGCGAAAAATTTAATTTACTCCATTTTGTAATCAGGCTGTAACATAATAAAAGGTGGAAAAAGTGAAGTGCTGTGAATACTTTCTGGATGCACTCTATGAATGATGTCATAATGAAGTCATACATAGATGAAACCACCTTCTCTGCCATATGCATAGTTACTTGTACTTTGATACTGTGGTGTGTAGCACATACAGGTTATGCATCAGCCATCTGACGCCTTTCATTTTTGTGAGATCATCTGAAAAAATAATCCGTAATCCTGCTGGTGATGACATAACCTCTGTGGAGGAGGTAAGGATGGCGTCTCTGACCAAATATCTTCATGGTTTCAATAAATAGTAATAATAGTTTAGTGCTCTTTCTATTAAGTGGTCTTGTTATTATGGTGACCAGTAAATAAATCACTTTGTGGACTGTGGGCAGTTTTGTGTTGTTGTAAGCAGCACGTTGACTGATTTGATGAGTCCAGGGGTCTTCATAAAAATGTGCATTCAACCACGGCAGGTGCTGTTTGATTGTTTTAATATGAATAAATAATCAGGTGAGGCTGTTTCATAACTGCTGTCCGTTTTTGTTTTTGTGCCGCTGAAGATGTTTTGCAGGTCAATCCGCTGCACACCGCTGTACCGGTGCTGCCAACCAATCAGAAATCATATCACAGCGTCTGCTGCATGCCGCGAGTATCAAAGTGCAGGAAGCCAAAGGTGGCAGCCTGGGATGTGATGTGTGTGTGTGTGTGCGTGCAGTGCATGTGTGGCATGTTTTGAGGCCTTGGCCGCACGCCGTCACGCCTCAGCTCACCGCTGACCCCTGCTTGTCCTTCACGCCGGGGCCAGGAGCACCTCCGTAATTGCGGCGGCAGTGGCGGCGGCTTAAAACCGCCAAATCATAAAAAAGCCACAGTGAGCTCCAGTGAATTATGAGGAAATATGGCCTTCCTTTACAGCGGGGGCCGTGAATGAAGCCATAAAATTATGAGCAGTTTTTATGATGGCCCATTGAAGTAGGATGCTTGTATATTGATGGTTCACAGGCTGTATCCCTCTTCCCCCCGTGCACTGGAAGAGCTGACAAAGGGGCCCCTGTGTAACTATTTTTCATGCATTTAATATATTAATTATCCAGTAAATGTTCCCCAGGCAGCGCTTGGGATAGCAGAGAATGACAGCTTTTCGATGAAGCTCCCGGGTCGGCCCATCAGGCCGCAGTGTATTACGTGGGAAAGGTCACTGCGGGGTTAATGTAAATTTTTATTTGCTGATTTTTCATCGGCGGGGAGGAAGCGAGGCCAGTTTGAACGAAGAAAAAACAAAAAGGAAACGCAGTGAGACGGAGAACGACGCGCGGGAGCAGAGCGAGGACAGAACAAAGCTTCTATCTGCAGCCGTCGCAGACACAAACTGATCTGCAATCGGCCACGTGGCACCTGCACGTCCCATCACAAATCGATTCCTCATCAATTTCACGCTGGAGACACAAAAGCATTTCTCCAAAATGGCGAGTATATTCAGTTTGATGGCTTGGAGTAATTAAACCGCTGGAGAGGATATGAGAAAGATTTCAGCGCCGCCGCTTCTTCTCGGGTGGCGACTCCTTAAAACATAGAAACGACTCAAAACATTCTTGAGAGTGCACACCCCCCCCCCCCCCCCCCCCAACCTGTGGGCTCACAGGGCCGTACCCAGGAATTTTTTTCAAAGGGGTGGGTGGGGGAAGGAGGCGTGCTTGTTGACTTAGAGACCTGAGCCCCCCCCCCCCCCCTGCAGAGGGACAAATTGTTTCATTTAAGTTATTCTGTCATTCTATTGAGAAATATTCATGAAAAGTGTTACCTCAAATATGTGAAATTTATTTTTTTTAACTTAAGTCAGAATAAATTACTTTATAACTTTATTTTAAAGCTATTCTCCTATGTCCAACTGCTTTTGTAATTGCGAAACATTTTGTATCAGTCTCAATTTAAGTTATCAAACTCACACCATAAATCTTTTTTTTTTTCAACATTGACTGTCATCATCTCATTTATTTCACATCATTTGACAAAAATGTCACAAAACTGGAAACTATTCAAGCGGGACAACAACTATTACTGATATTTGGGGAGGATCATGTTGCACACTGAAAAAAAAAGGAAAAATTTAATACATTTATTTAAACTGGTAACACTCAAGTCTAAAGTAAGTTAAGTTGCCATAAATATTCCTTAAATTATTTTGGATCAAATTACTTTCTTTGAGTGAAGCCACCACTTCTCTTTTTTCACTGTCAATTTACTCTTTTCATTTTCTGTTCTACTTTTTTCTCTGTGTTCTCTCCTCTGCTTCAGTCAGAAGTTCAGTTAATGATTAGCTGATTTTTTGTCACATGGTCGTTTATCTCGACTCAGGCTTTCAAGCACAGAAATTGTTATATTTCACAGAATCTATTGTGGTGATTTTTCTTTCTTTCTTATTGAGGATAAAGTAATTTTGATGAATTATCTTTATTTGTTATTTTTACCTATTTATCTATTTTTATTCTGAGTGTTCAGATCACATGATTAGTTCAAGGATGTCCAGAAATGCAATCATTTCACAATTTTTATTCTTAATTTCTAACTAAATCCAATAAGTTTGGCTTTTTAAAATGAGACACGCAGGATAAAGTAGCTTTGATGAATTATTGTTATTTTTTTTTATTTATTTTTTTTATTCTGAGTGTTCATGACTGCTGGGACAGGCTCGAGGCCCCCGCAACCCAATCTTGGATGTATGTGCCCATAACAGATGATTAGTTCAAAGATGGTTAGAAATGACAAAATCTAACCATTTTATTCTAATTTTGTAATAATAAATCCCATAATTTAGTCTTTTATTATGAGGCATGCAGGATAAAGTAGTTTTGATGAATTATCACTATTTTAATCTTTGATTATTTTTATTTATTTTGTTCTGATCATAACAGATGAACACTTCAGGTACAGTCAGAAATGTGATAATCCAACAATTTCTGTTCTAAATGTCTAACAGTTTCTAAGCATAAATCCTGTGATTTTGGATTTTTTAAGGGAGCATCCTTTTTTTTAAACTTGCCGGTGGGTTGTGGGATTTAAGGGAATAAACCTGAATCACATTTATTCTTGCTCTGAGGTCAAACTTTTTTACCCAGCTCCCTGAAAATCGAAACACTGAAAACTTTATTGTTCTTTGTACTTTCTTCCGTCACTTTTAAGCAGGTTTATGAGAAATCATCAAGAAAGAAGCTTTTTAATCACCACGTGGTCCCTGTCTGATTCAGGTGCTCTGAAGTGCTGTCAGAACAACAACTGAGTGGAGAGCTGGTTGAAGTGATCAATTGTATGCGGCCCCTCTGAGGGGCTCTCGTTTACCGGCACGTTCGTGCAGCTGATTGAGTTAATTAAGCAGCCTCCACATCCTGCTGATTGGATGTAAACATTAATATAGCAGAAAATGACTCCGTCGATGTTTGGTGCTATGTTTGGAAGCTCACTAAATTGAAAAACGCTGCTGTGATTTGATTCCACTTGGAGATAGTGTGGGAGGTCCACGCGTCTCTTCGAGCTGCACGTCAGCTGTTCGCCATCTTCAAGTGGAAGCCTGTTTGATTTGATTTGTCGCACTTATTCTCAAATTAATCTGATTTTCTGCAGAGTTCCAACTTGTCAGGAAACTTCCAAACACATTTTCTTTCTTCTCTCCGGACAACCTCACGTTCCCATCAGGCCCCTTGTGGATTCCCCTCCCATCTCCAAGCTGAAAAGCGGCGCCAATGAAATGGAGGAGGATGGCGGCATGCTCCAAGATGCTCTTTTATAACTCGGAGTGCAGCTCGATATCTCATCATAGACGTGGCGGTGTTGAGAAAGTGGCCCGAGCAATGAGCCACGGCTTCGCTATCTGCCGGAGAAGTACGTGCTTTGTGTTTCTGCTGACCAGTGAATGCATCACTGTGTACGCGTTTAGGAAAATGTGCTTTTTTCAGCTTTGCGCATTCGCGGCTTTGTGAGAAAGCATTTGTCATGCATGTAAAGAGTACGCGGTGAAAGGAGCCCACGTGGCGGTGTGTTATTCTGACCTGTCAACACGATGCAGCCAAACAGGCCTGATGACGAATGACTGAAGGAGCTCCATTTTCCTACAGCTGCTCAATGTTACATAAAGTCATTTATCTTCATCTTTTAATTACTTTTGCCCATGGCCAGCACCATTATTCCCTCCACCAATCAACACAGGACGGTGCAAGATCTTTGTGACATCATAACAATGGAAGACACAAAAGGAAAAGTTTGAACCTTTGGAGATGACTTGCATTTTGTCAGATGAGGCGTTCACTGAACCTCCGACTCTCCTTTGCTACAAGATGTAAAAATGATTCACATCAAACTCTAAATCTAAAAGCGGCGGGAACTAGAAAAGCACTCAGTGCGTCTACCTCTGCCAAAACAAGTCCCCCAACAGACCCCAGACATCATCCTCACACCAGACACCGTCCCAGTGGCAACTCCAGAGATTTTTTTCTGCAGGTTTTATGGGGGAGCTTGGTGTATTGATGAGGGTGTTTTGGGCTCATGTGCCGTGACGGCTCTCGACTACACCTCTATCACATTCACAGGCGTGCGTACACATAGCCACATTCTGATCTGTGACAGTCTCTAATGACATACAGAATGACCAAAATCATACACACAAACCTAGACTACTGTACAGTATTTACAGACCTACACATGTAGCCAACAGCCTCAGGAGAAAAAAGATAAAGGCAGGCAAAGAGAAAAAAATCTTTCACCTACTATTGATGTCTTCATAACAGCACAATGCGCCTGTTGTTGTGGTTAAGAGCAAAAGCATCAATGATTTGGTTGCTGTCCAGGCGTCGTGTTCTGGGTTAATTGCCAGGAGTGACACCGGGTCACTGGATTCTGCTGTTCCTTTGAGGATCAAAAACTGAACCATGTCAACAACTTGAAACTACACTCACTGCAGTACAATGTCATCACTGATACTGAAAAACTTGTTCATGTCTTTGTCTCCTCTAGGCTTGACTACTGTAGCCCCCTGCTCTTTGGGGTCTCTGGAAAAAACCCTTCAAAGGCTCCAATACATTCAAAACAGTGTAGCTAGAATTCTGATGAGAGGACGGACAGGAGCACATTACACCTATACTTCATAACCTTCACTGGCTCTCCATCACCTCCAGAATCCATTTTAAGATTGCTGTCATCACCCACCAATGCATCCATGGCAATGCCCCCACACACCTCAAAGACCCCCTCACTCATTTTATTATTTTATTTTGGTTTCATTCTATTCTACTGACTGTTTTTATCTTAAGATTTTCTGTTTTTATTCTCTAGTTTATCCTTGTTTTTTTTTCCTGTAGCACTTTGAGATTTTATTAATGAAAGCTGCATTATAAATAAATAAATGGAAATGGTAAATGGACTGCATTTATATAGCGCTTTTCCATCTGCATCAGACGCTCAAAGCGCTTTACAATTATGCCTCACATTCACCCCATTATCAGCGTGCTGCCATACAAGGCGCTCACTACACACTGGGAGCAACTAGGGGGTTAAAGGCTATAAATGACATTTCTTATTAGTAATATCATGACACTGTTGAACGCGATGTCACTGAACGTCACATTACACTCACTCACACACACACACACACACTCATCTTCAACTGCTTACTCCAATTAGGGGTCGTGGGGAGCTGGAGCCTATCCCAGCAGTCGTAGAACATGAGGCGGGGTTCACCCTGGACAGGATGCCAGTCTGTCACAGGGACACATACAGACAAACACATTCACACCCACACACACACCTATGGACAATTTCAAGTTTCCAGTCCATCTAACACGGGGAGAACATGCAAACTCCACACAGAAAGGCCACAGGCGGGAATCGAACCCATGACCCTATCGCTGTGAGGCAACAATGCTAACCACTAATCCACAGTGCCACCCTAAATAAAGTACTGCAAACCAGAATTACGTGGTGCCTGGATCAGTACGTTTCCCATCCATGGCCCCCACACAATGCCCCCCTGTTACCCCGATATGTGGCGAAATATTTGACCGTTTCACATTTGGCTGTATTACTCCACGTCCTGACACTCATTTTGTGTAAAACAATCAGTTCTGTTGATGAATGTTTATTTTCTTTTATGGGTGGAATATTTTTCTAATCCCATAAATCTGAAAACGCCAGAAGTGTCTTATTATGGAAAACTGAAAGGATGATGTCATCGTCCTGCCTCTGTAACATGCTGCTAATGGTGTTTGACTGTGTATTTTAGCATATTTAGTTTTTTGTTTGTTTCTTTCTTCTTGGTGGCACTTTGTCCCACCGTCCTCCAGCTCAGTCTGAGAAACTCACCCAGAGGAGACAAACACAGAGGGGCTTCTAAAAAACCCTTAACAAGTAACTTCCATCATGAGGAATTAACACATTTCCAGACATCATCTTCCAAAACAAGGGTGTTGTGTGGAGAACAGTTTCCAGATGTGATGAATTCTGGCAACAGGTCAGATTAAAAGACTATATAATTCATGAGCCGGCTTCTAAAGTTTTAGCTTTCGTTGCTACATTGATTAGCTCCACGTCTTCCTCTCCATTTTTTGTAGAAGTGTTACAGCGCTACATACAGGCCTGGCATGTGTACTACAGCATTTCAAGTGGTTTCACAGGATCTGTGAGAACGGAGACGACGTTTCTTGAATGGAACACTTTTTGACAATGACAAAAAAACAGATTGTATAGAAGAAGTTCAGTTTCAGTGTGGACAAGGTCTTAAAAATGGGATGGAATTTAATTAAAAATAATAAATGAGGAATTATTTTCTTGGGGGTGCTGTGGGGTGCTATGACGAATCCAGGGGGAGGTCTAGTGTCCCCCCCCCGGCGCCGTCCATGTACCGTCCTCACCCCAGACACCGTCCTCACCTCAGACACCGTCCTCACCTCAGACACCGTCCTCACCCAAGACACCGTCCTCACCTCAGACACCGTCCTCACCCAAGACACCGTCCTCACCCAGACACCATCCTCACCCAGACACCGTCCTTACCCCAGACACCGTCCTCACCCAGACACCGTCCTCACCTCAGACACCGTCCTTACCCAGACACCGTCCTTACCCCAGACACCGTCCTCACCCCAGACACCGTCCTCACCTCAGACACCGTCCTCACCCAGACACCGTCCTTACCCCAGACACCGTCCTCACCCCAGACACCGTCCTCACCCAGACACCATCCTCACCCAGACACCGTCCTTACCCCAGACACCGTCCTCACCCAGACACCGTCCTCACCTCAGACACCGTCCTCACCCAGACACCGTCCTTACCCCAGACACCGTCCTCACCTCAGACACCGTCCTCACCCAAGACACCGTCCTCACCCAGACACCATCCTCACCCAGACACCGTCCTCACCCAGACACCGTCCTCACCCAGACACCGTCCTTACCCCAGACACCGTCCTCACCTCAGACACCGTCCTTACCCAGACACCGTCCTTACCCCAGACACCGTCCTCACCCCAGACACCGTCCTCACCTCAGACACCGTCCTCACCCAGATACCGTCCTTACCCCAGACACCGTCCTCACCCAGACACCATCCTCACCCAGACACCGTCCTTACCCCAGACACCGTCCTCACCCAGACACCGTCCTCACCTCAGACACCGTCCTCACCCAGACACCGTCCTCACCTCAGACACTGCCCTTACCCCAGACACCGTCCTCACCTCAGACACCATCCTCACCCCAGACACCGTCCTCACCTCAGACACCGTCCTCACTCCAGACACCGTCCTTATTCCAGACACCGTCCTCACCTCAGACACCGTCTTCACCCAGACACTGTCCTCACCTCAGACACCGTCCTTACCCCAGACACCGTCCTCACCTCAGACACCGTCCTTATTCCAGACACCGTCCTCACCTCAGACACCGTCCTCACCCAGACACCATCTTCACCCCAGACACCGTCCTCACCTCAGACACCGTCCTCACCTCAGACACCGTCCTCACTCCAGACACCGTCCTTATTCCAGACACCGTCCTCACCTCAGACACCGTCTTCACCCCAGACACCGTCCTCACCTCAGACACCGTCCTTATTCCAGACACCGTCCTCACCTCAGACACCGTCCTTACCCCAGACACCGTCCTCACCCAGACACCGTCCTCACCCCAGACACCGTCTTCACCCCAGACACCGTCTTCTTCCCAGACACTGTCCTCACCTCAGACATCGTCCTCACCCAGACACCATCTTCACCCCAGACACCGTCCTCACTCCAGACACCATCCTCACCCAGACACCGTCCTTACCCCAGACACCGTCCTTACCCCAGACACCGTCTTCACCCCAGACACCGTCCTCACTCCAGACACCGTCCTCACCCAGACACCGTCCTTACCCCAGACACCGTCCTTACCTCAGACACCGTCCTCACTCCAGACACCGTCCTCACCTCAGACACCGTCCTTACCCCAGACACCGTCTTCACCCCAGACACCGTCCTCACTCCAGACACCGTCCTCACCCAGACACCGTCCTTACCCCAGACACCGTCCTTACCTCAGACACCGTCCTCACTCCAGACACCGTCCTCACCTCAGACACCGTCCTCACCCAGACACCGTCCTCAACCCAGACACCGTCCTCACCCAGACACCGTCCTTAGCCCAGACACCGTCCTCACCTCACACACCGTCCTTATTCCAGACACCGTCCTCACCCCAGACACTGTCTTCACCCCAGACACCATCCTCATCTCAGACACCGTCCTTATTCCAGACACCGTCCTCACCTCAGACACTGTCCTCACCTCAGACACCGTCCTTATTCCAGACACCGTCCTCACCTCAGACACTGTCCTCACCCAGACACCGTCCTCACCCAGACACGTCCTCACCTCAGACACCGTCCTTACCCAGACACCGTCCTCACCCAGACACCGTCCTTAGCCCAGACACCGTCCTCACCTCACACACCGTCCTTATTCCAGACACCGTCCTCACCCCAGACACTGTCTTCACCCCAGACACCGTCCTCACCTCAGACACCATCCTCACCCCAGACACCGTCCTCACCTCAGACACCGTCCTCACTCCAGACACCGTCCTTATTCCAGACACCGTCCTCACCTCAGACACCGTCTTCACCCCAGACACTGTCCTCACCTCAGACACCGTCCTTACCCCAGACACCGTCCTCACCTCAGACACCGTCCTTATTCCAGACACCGTCCTCACCTCAGACACCGTCCTCACCCAGACACCATCTTCACCCCAGACACCGTCCTCACCTCAGACACCGTCCTCACCTCAGACACCGTCCTCACTCCAGACACCGTCCTTATTCCAGACACCGTCCTCACCTCAGACACCGTCTTCACCCCAGACACCGTCCTCACCTCAGACACCGTCCTTATTCCAGACACCGTCCTCACCTCAGACACCGTCCTTACCCCAGACACCGTCCTCACCCAGACACCGTCCTCACCCCAGACACCGTCTTCACCCCAGACACCGTCTTCTTCCCAGACACTGTCCTCACCTCAGACATCGTCCTCACCCAGACACCATCTTCACCCCAGACACCGTCCTCACTCCAGACACCATCCTCACCCAGACACCGTCCTTACCCCAGACACCGTCCTTACCCCAGACACCGTCTTCACCCCAGACACCGTCCTCACTCCAGACACCGTCCTCACCCAGACACCGTCCTTACCCCAGACACCGTCCTTACCTCAGACACCGTCCTCACCCCAGACACCGTCCTCACCTCAGACACCGTCCTTACCCCAGACACCGTCTTCACCCCAGACACCGTCCTCACTCCAGACACCGTCCTCACCCAGACACCGTCCTTACCCCAGACACCGTCCTTACCTCAGACACCGTCCTCACTCCAGACACCGTCCTCACCTCAGACACCGTCCTCACCCAGACACCGTCCTCAACCCAGACACCGTCCTCACCCAGACACCGTCCTTAGCCCAGACACCGTCCTCACCTCACACACCGTCCTTATTCCAGACACCGTCCTCACCCCAGACACTGTCTTCACCCCAGACACCATCCTCATCTCAGACACCGTCCTTATTCCAGACACCGTCCTCACCTCAGACACTGTCCTCACCTCAGACACCGTCCTTATTCCAGACACCGTCCTCACCTCAGACACCGTCCTCACCCAGACACCGTCCTCACCCAGACACGTCCTCACCTCAGACACCGTCCTCACCTCAGACACCGTCCTCACCCAGACACCGTCCTCACCTCAGACACCGTCCTTACCCCAGACACCGTCCTCACCCCAGACACCGTCCTTATTCCAGACACCGTCCTCACCTCAGACACCGTCCTTACCCCAGACACCGTCCTCACCTCAGACACCGTCCTCACCCAGACACCGTCCTCACCTCAGACACCGTCCTTATTCCAGACACCGTCCTCACCTCAGACACCGTCCTTATTCCAGACACCGTCCTCACCTCAGACACCGTCCTCACCCAGACACCGTCCTCACCCAGACACCGTCCTCACCTCAGACACCGTCCTTACCCCAGACACCGTCCTCACCTCAGACACCGTCCTCACCCAGACACCGTCCTCACCCAGACACCGTCCTCACCTCAGACACCGTCCTTACCCCAGACACCGTCCTCACCCCAGACACCGTCCTTATTCCAGACACCGTCCTCACCTCAGACACCGTCCTTACCCCAGACACCGTCCTCACCTCAGACACCGTCCTCACCCAGACACCGTCCTCACCTCAGACACCGTCCTTATTCCAGACACCGTCCTCACCTCAGACACCGTCCTCACCCAGACACCGTCCTCACCCCAGACACCGTCCTTATTCCAGACACTGTCCTCACCTCAGACACTGTCCTCACCCCAGACGCCGTCCTCACCCAGACACCGTCCTCACCTCAGACACCGTCCTCACCCAGACACCGTCCTCACCTCAGACACTGTCCTTACCCCAGACACCGTCCTCACCTCAGACACCGTCCTCACCCAGACACCGTCCTCACCCAGACACCGTCCTCACCTCAGACACCGTCCTCACCCAGACACCGTCCTCACCTCAGACACCGTCCTTACCCCAGACACCGTCCTCACCCAGACACCGTCCTCACCTCAGACACCGTCCTTATTCCAGACACCGTCCTCACCTCAGACACCGTCCTCACCCAGACACCGTCCTCACCCAGACACCGTCCTCACCTCAGACACCGTCCTTACCCCAGACACCGTCCTCACCTCAGACACCGTCCTCACCCAGACACCGTCCTCACCTCAGACACCGTCCTTATTCCAGACACCGTCCTCACCTCAGACACCGTCCTCACCCAGACACCGTCCTCACCTCAGACACCGTCCTTATTCCAGACACCGTCCTCACTCAGACACCGTCCTCACCCCAGACACCGTCCTCACCTCAGACACCGTCCTCACCCCAGACACCGTCCTCACCTCAGACACCGTCCTCACCCCAGACACCGTCCTCACCCCAGACACCGTCCTCACCTCAGACACCGTCCTCACCCCAGACGCCGTCCTCACCCCAGACACCGTCCTCACCCCAGACACCGTCCTCACCTCAGACACCGTCCTCACCCCAGACACCGTCCTCACCTCAGACACCGTCCTCACCCAGACACCGTCCTCACCCCAGACGCCATCCTCACCCCAGACACCGTCCTCACCCCAGCTGCTGTCCTGACTCGTCGTCACCCCAGACACCGTCCTCACCCCAGCTGCTGTCCTGACTCGTCGTCACCCCAGACGCCGTCCTCACCCCAGCTGCTGTCCTGACTCGTCGTCACCCCAGACACCGTCCTCACCCCAGACACCGTCCTCACCCCAGACACCGTCCTCACCTCAGACACCGTCCTCACCCAGACACCGTCCTCACCCCAGACACCGTCCTCACCCAGACACCGTCCTCACCCCAGACGCCGTCCTCACCCCAGCTGCTGTCCTGACTCGTCGTCACCCCCTTCCCCCTGCGGTGCATCAAGCCCCATTAACCCCGCCTCCCTCTGCTGTGTGCTTAACAGAGTGGCGTTAGCATAAAAGATGTGCCCACTCCTCCAGATGAGCTTTGCACAGTTTAATAGAGGTCCTGGAGGATCCACATTAATAAAGTGAGACGGCTGAGACGAGGCCGTGGCTTACATCTGTCACCCCTCCCGTTATTCTCTTTTTTTCTTCTTTTTTTTTGGCAGTGTGGTGACGTTTCCATCCCAACACCTGTGGTACAGTGTAAACTTTGACCTCCTGCCGGCTGGTTTGAATGTGTGCATTGACAGCGGTGGTCAAACAGCCACACCAAGGTGACGACTCAGGCCGCCTTTAGCACTGCTGGTCTGGAGTGAGCCGAACGCAGGCTTGGCTGACAGATCTGTAATCCAGCCGCAGACATGATGAATCCCTCACAAATGCAAAGAGCCAAATGAGACAAACAGCTCTTCAGAGTCTGACATGGAAACTGATCCGACTTCCACGCTGGACGACATTTGCTCTTTCTCTTTCAACACAACTCCGTGTTTGTGTTGCTTGATTCTTTCATTTATCCGTCCGCAGTCAGGTAACCATACACGTCGCTAACATAACCTCCGTGTCCATGTCGCAGCTCTTTCGTTGGGATCGCGAAGAAATCGATCCATCATCGTTGCTCACTGTTGCTTCCTTTCTGACTCTTTGTGGTCATACTTCTCCAAAATCAGATAAAATTGTGCAGCTCGCTGGCTTCTGGCATATTTTTCCGCTGCAGGGAACGCCTCAGCCCTGAGACCGTCATACTCCTGACATTTTTGCGACCCTCCATGATGGCAGACTTGGAGATAATGCATGTGAAAGTAAAGGTACACAACAAAACATAACTATAAAATAAAGCACATTATCCAATTGATGCTAAGCAAAAATCATCATTGTAATAATGCTACCAGAAGTATATATCTAAAAAAAAAGGGACGTTAATGACGCAATGCATTCTGGGTTGATTTTGTTTCCCGATGTGCAGTAGGATGAACTGTAAAAATGTAGTAAAACTATTCAAGTTCTGCTCTAATGTTTATCATTTTAATGGGAGCTTAAAGCCAGCATCACGCAGCGTGACCAAAGAGGACGCAACGCATCATCATCAGGAAGTGTGTGTTTGTGTGGTACATGTGCAGTACAACATGGTAATTGATGTGACATGATGAAGCTCAGTCTGGGAGCATGCACTGGCGGTGTCGCAACCAAACACAGTCCCTGACTCGTACCGAACAGTAGCTAGCCAGTGGTCCCAAACCCATTTCCTAGCAACTTGTCTTAATTTTGTATCAGGTGAGCCCATTAAATCAATTAATTTGATCAAAATGCGGATTAGATAAGATTAGACAGAACTTTATTGATCCCTTGGGAAGACTCCCTCAAGGAAATTGATGTTCCAGCAGCATTGTATTGCAGCACACAGGGTAAGAAGCACACAGTGTATCCACAGTGAAAGTAAAAAAAAAAAAAAAGAAAAACAGTTTGCAAATATAAATATAAATACACAATATAAATACCAGGCATACTGATCAATACTGGTTTCTGTCTTCCTGTTCCTCCTCCTCCTGATTGAGGAGATGTACAGTCTGATGGCCTGAGGGACAAAGGAGATTCTTCAAATATTTCATGACTGTTTTTAGCTAAAAAAATTAATTTTCTGTCACAGTGGTTCTTGGTTCAGATGAGAGTTGATCCTAAACTGATTTAAAAAATGATCCTCTTTGGCTTTCTCTTTTTTGAACAATGCTTCATTATGACATCACAAAGACCCAAATGGGTAAAAGGCAGAACCCTTGTTTTTAGCACACTGATAGAGGTGAAGAAAAAAAAACTGTGCCAAGACAACTATGTGACTGTTATGAGCATCAGTGTCATACCATCACATGTTGGAAATGCAGCTTTACAGTCTAAAAGTGGCCCAAAAACACAATTGGTTTTGTTGCTTGATGAGCGTTGCCAGGGTGTCAGTGGTGGGCACAGCAAACCAAAAAGTTTACTTCAATAACAGCTAATCGGCTAACTGAGAAGTTATCTTTTATAAAGCTAAACCGATAAACCACCCCAACAATTATCGGAAGCTACAGCTAACCGATAACCGATAACTTTCAGTATTGCTTCCGGTACACTTGCAACTACTTGCAACTACAACTTGCAGCCTGATCAGAGCGTCTCAAATGCATTTCTTCTGTCATGAATGTACTGAGATGACCCATAATGCACCTGGATACAGCATGTCCACACTAAAACCTTCAAAATTAGTGCACTACTTTAAAACTAAAACATATCTGATATTTTCACTATATAACTTCAGACATGATGTTAATTTAAATAATTTGTCCGAAATTAGTTTGGTTAAAATTTTAACCATAAGTTAAAACTATATGCCTCTGCATGACTTGGGTGATATTGCCAACGAATTAGTATGTTCTTTTCTGTGACCAGTTCTCCTTTGCCTGTAGAGAATAGAGCTGTGCATCTACTACAAAACATTTAAGAGGTAGATACTCAAATCTTTGATTTCAGACTTCGTAAATGTTTATAACTTTTAAGATTTGTTCACCATGTCTGCAAAGATATGTTAACAGTCTAAAACGTATCAGACTGAAATTTATTAGAAGATAATTAGTCCGCGGATAGTTTCCAAAGTTATCTGAAAAGCTAATCTGATAATGAAAACATTAGTTTCGATAATTAGCGGTTAGCGGATTAGTGGAACTGTGCCCACCACTGCAGGGCGTGCATGCTAACATCACTGTAAGATTTCAAATTTGATTCAATTAATTTTAGTTATACAGCTCCAAATCACAACAAAGCTGATTCAAGGTGTTCACAGGAGTAAGGTCTAATCTCGCTAACCCCCAGAGCGACAGCGCTAAAACAAAAACTCCCTCTGATGTCACATGAATCCTGTCAGAGGTGTTATCTGCATACAAAAAACTTGTTTTTCATGTTTATTTCATGCTAGCTTTTACCAAATATATGAGAAACATATTTTATTTGTACGGAAATAAGCTGTTTCAGACCGTATTCCGCCATTTTGGATTATTTTGTTGCAGCCAACAACCAGCTGTCTATTCAGTCCGATTGGCAGTTGCCGTGTTGCGTTGCTCAGCGTTTGCATAAAATAGACTTCAGGAGTATCTTGGCCCTGCCTAGTTGGTGGCAGAGTGACCGTGGCCTGTTGTCGCTGGAAAACACCGGCTCTGATTGAAAATGAACAACAAGTCGTGGCTTTGCCTCTGTCGCTCGTAGCTGATGTGTCCGTCTGGTTACACTCCGCTCTAAAAACAACACTGAATAACTAATTGTTGATTAACTGTTTGTTTAGAAGTTAGTACGGTGACACTTGAAGGTCCTGGGTTTGTGCCCAGGACTCCTTAAGGACATGTGATGTAGAACATGTACCAAATCCAGATGTGGATCCACATGGAACGGACTGTGGTGACCCTGAGCAAACAGCAGCCAGAATGTTTACTGGTGTACAACTGAGAAAGCTAACAATACTGCTAACCTACAACAGTTACTACATTAGCTTTCCAAGCCTATGGGTCAGGCTAGCTAACATGTAGCTAGCTTGAAAGAGCTTTTTTATGAGCAAATGATGTCTGTCTGTTTATAGGTTTTGATTGGTTCACGTCAGCCTGCTATGTAAGCTAACACAGACCTTATAATTTAATTTAATTAGCTTATAATGCGCCAAATCACAGCAAAAGCCATCTCAAGGCGCCTTACATAAAACAAGTCAACATAAAATTTAATAAATAATTAAAAATGAATAAAACATTCAAATACATAAATAAAAACAGAAGTAAAAGAATAAAACAAATAAAAATAAAAACTATCCATAAGAAAGAGAATAAAAATAGGTTTTGAGTCTTGACTTAAAAATGTCCACAGACTCAGACTGCCTCACGGTCGCAGGAAGACTGTTCCACAGGGTGGGTGCACGATACGAAAAGGCTCTTTGACACAGAGACATCCCACATCCTGCGACAGCAAAGACCAGGCCGGGACGTAAAGTTCCACCAGATCAGCCAGATAAGATGGCTCCAGTCCATGAACAACCTTATAAGTCAATAACAAAACCTTAAAATCTGCTCTCACAGAGACAGGGAGCCAGTGCAAAGATACCAAAATGGATGTGATATGTTCAGACCTTCTGCTACGTGTCAGAAGTCTGGCGGCAGCGTTCTGAACCACCAGCTGAAGACCCCTAATGCTGGACTGTGGTAACCCTGAAAATAGAACATTACAATAATCTAGTCTAGAAGAAACAAAAGCATGAATCAGGGTCTCAGCATCAGCCATGGACAGGATGGGGCGGATCCTCGCTATATTTCTCAGATGGAAAAAAGCAGTCCTAGTAACATCCCTGATGTGGAGGTCAAAAGACAACATGGGATCAAAAATTACCCCAAGGTTCCTCATTTTGTCCGTATGATGGATGACACACGAACTCAGGCTGAGCGCCAGCTGGTCAAACTGATGCTGATGTCTCGCTGGACCAAGAACCATCATTTCAGTCTTATCAAAGTTTAAAAGGAGGAAGTTACTAGACATCCAACTTCTCACTGATAGAAGACAGAGTCAAATAAATAAATCAAAGATGAAATACAGAATTCAAAACTGTATCAGATGGCTGTTGAAGGTTCTATGAATAATTATTGCATAATTTGGATATTTTTAACTTGTACTGAGTCATTTGTAGGAATTGTGGACCTGTATCTTGATTTTGCACAAGTTTTACACCGGATGCCCTTTCTGATGCAATTCCACATTACATGGAGTATGGGAAGGAGGAGGTTTGAACTAGGAACCTTCTACTTTGGAAACAAGTGCACTTAAACACTTGGACACTGAGCCCAATTGAATTGTGGTAGTTGGATGAGACGGGCTCATCCAGTTCACTGAGGTTTGACTGTTCTTCGGGGTAAATAAATTCAATGTGTGGTATGGAATAAGGATGTTTAGGTTCAACGCATTTTCAGGAATAAATGTGCTATTTTTTGATTGATTAATTACGTCTGATACAGGCCCAGAGATCCTCTGGGCCTGTATCAGACAGGCCCAGAGAGATACAGGCCCAGAGGATCTCTTCTTTACACTGAGCGTTTCAATCAGAAAAATATCCTTTGTGTTTCTGGGTGATAATTAGCTCCACACTCCTGTGACAGACTTACGTCCTGTCCAGGCTCAAGCCCGCTTCTCACCCTATGACCGCCAGGATATCCCAGCGGTCATAGGGTGAGAGGGCGATAGGTGACCCTTAATTGAAATAATTGTGTATAGAAAATGAATGACTGAATGAATTAGCACCACACTGACCAGGAAGCAGTCACTGCGTCACAAGCTTCTAGCCCCGCCTCTTCACGAGGACGTGTCAGTGTAACCAGAAGTGGAAGAAAACAAATTCATGTTTCCTCTGTGTGAGCATCCAGTCTGTTTTATCATTATTTTGGTGTGTTATACTCGTTTTTTAGTGCACTCATGGTGTCTAAAATTAGATCCCCCCCTCCCCACAGCAGCGGCGGCAGCGGCGTCCGTCTCTCATGTTTCCTCACACGTCCATTTCTTCAACACATGAGTCATTTTGACTTTCCTTCATAATTCTGACCCCTCTCACCTTATCAACCGCCACCCATGCCCGTCTCTCCTCGTCTTTCAATCTGCACCTCTCTTTCTTTCGCTCTACCCTTTTCGCTCTCCATCTCGCCCCCCCCGCCCCCCTGTTTCCCTTCCTGCACAGCCGTCACTCTGAATTATTTTCAATGAGCTCCTTTATAGCAGGCGCCAGATCTCAGCTCCAACTCATCACTGAGCACAGGGCCGGGGCGACGCGCTCTGCATTTCGATCAGCTCTGAGCCTCCACTTTGCTATTAACCCCTTTCACACTAAACCCCACCACCCTCCTCTCCATCACCCCCAGCCCCACCACCACCTTGCTTTCTACACCTTAGTTCACTCCATTTCTCTGCACCATGTTTATGCTCTCACCTCTCTGCCTCTTGGATTTTTTTCTCCCTCTTTCAGTCTGCACACTACTCCTGTTTCCAAATTCAGTGAGTTTATCAGCCTGATTTTAGATGGAAAATGCTGTTTTCCGAAGCGCCGTGCACCATTTTCTTCATCCATGTTCATCTATTCAAAACACCAAGGTGAAAACGTCACCTCAGCTCCAATCAGTTAAAATGCAAAGTTCATCATTCCATATACTCACAATAAACTCGGGACAGTGTGGAAAATAATTAAAACCCTGCAATGATTCTATCATTCTAACCAAAGATACTGAATGTTTCTTGTGATCAACTTCATTTCATTTACATCCATGGAACACATTCTATAAAAGTTGGGCAAATTCCAATTTAAGGCTAGTAATGATATATATATATATATATATATATACACGAGGTCTGTGAGAAAAGTATCCGACCTTTTAATTTTTTTCAAAAACTATATGGATTTGATTCATATGTTTTTATGTCAGCCAAGGTTGAATGGCGCACGGCGCGCCGCGCTCTGAGCCGCACCATTGTGGGGCATCCTTAAAGCTGTAGTAACACTCCTTATTCTCTGTGAACCCCGTAAAATTTTCACCGAAAGCCAGATAAATTTTTCAAATGGTTTCCAGCTGCCTGTCTCTAACAGCTTCTGAAAAAATTCTGATGGAAAAAAAGCCCAAATCATTCCGCCATTTCCTGACAATGAAACGACGACGATAGGGGTATACCAGTGCTCACTCAAAGCCTGCCCACAGGCGAATGACGCAACCGACAGGCGTGAAAAAACTCACGCATGCGCACGAAGGTTCAAGCTTGGCTGACATAAAAACATATGAATCAAATCCATATAGTTTTTGAAAAAAATAAAAAGATCAGATACTTTTCTCACAGACCTCGTGTATATATATATATATATATATATATATATATATATATATATATATATATATATATATATATATATATATATATATATATATATATATATATGCTGATGTCAGTGGGTAATCTAAACATAATTTGGTACAGTATCCACGAAAGGAGGAGGAGCAACGACGGGCAGAGGGTCCCCAATTTGTCAACAATCAAGTGAAAAAACAATTGAAATGCTTGAAAACTATGTTCCTCAAACAATGTTTGGAAGGGAATTGCATATTTGCCCATCTATAGTGTATAATATCATTAAATTATTCAAGGAATTTGGAGACATTTCATTGCATGAAGGACAAGATGAATAATCGTAATCTTAGATACCTCAGAAAGCACTGCATCAAGAGACATCATTCATCAATAGCTGATATAACCGCATGTCCAACATTTCAATCAATCAATCAATCAATCAATCAATTTTATTTATATAGCGCCAAATCACAACAGTTGCCCCAAGGCGCTTTATTTTGTAAGGCAAGGCCATACAATAATTACGTAAAAACCCCAACGGTCAAAACGACCCCCTGTGAGCAAGCACTTGGCAACAGTGGGAAGGAAAAACTCCCTTTTAACAGGAAGAAACCTCCAGCAGAACCAGGCTCAGGGAGGGGCAGTCTTCTGCTGAGACTGGTTGGGGCTGAGGGAGAGAACCAGGAAAAAGACATGCTGTGGAGGGAGCAGAGATTAATCACTAATGATTAAATGCAGAGTGGTGCATACAGAGCAAAAAGAGAAAGAAACACTCAGTGCATCATGGGAACCCCCCAGCAGTCTAAGTCTATAGCAGCATAACTAAGGGATGGTTCAGGGTCACCCGATCCAGCCCTAACTATAAGCTTTAGCAAAAAGGAAAGTTTTAAGCCTAATCTTAAAAGTAGAGAGGGTGTCTGTCTCCCTGATCTGAATTGGGAGCTGGTTCCACAGGAGAGGAGCCTGAAAGCTGAAGGCTCTGCCTCCCATTCTACTCTTACAAACCCTAGGAACTACAAGTAAGCCTGCAGTCTGAGAGCGAAGCGCTCTAATGGGGTGATATGGTACTACGAGGTCCCTAAGATAAGATGGGACCTGATTATTCAAAACCTTATAAGTAAGAAGAAGAATTTTAAATTCTATTCTAGAATTAACAGGAAGCCAATGAAGAGAGACCAATATGGGTGAGATATGCTCTCTCCTTCTAGTCCCTGTTAGCACTCTAGCTGCAGCATTTTGAATTAACTGAAGGCTTTTCAGGGAACTTTTAGGACAACCTGATAATAATGAATTACAATAGTCCAGCCTAGAGGAAATAAATGCATGAATTAGTTTTTCAGCATCACTCTGAGACAAGACCTTTCTAATTTTAGAGATATTGCGTAAATGCAAAAAAGCAGTCCTACATATTTGTTTAATATGCACTTTGAATGACATATCCTGATCAAAAATGACTCCAAGATTTCTCACAGTATTACTAGAGGTCAGGGTAATGCCATCCAGAGTAAGGATCTGGTTAGACACCATGTTTCTAAGATTTGTGGGGCCAAGTACAATAACTTCAGTTTTATCTGAGTTTAAAAGCAGGAAATTAGAGGTCATCCATGTCTTTATGTCTGTAAGACAATCCTGCAGTTTTGCTAATTGGTGTGTGTCCTCTGGCTTCATGGATAGATAAAGCTGGATATCATCTGCGTAACAATGAAAATTTAAGCAATGCCGTCTAATAATACTGCCTAAGGGAAGCATGTATAAAGTGAATAAAATTGGTCCTAGCACAGAACCTTGTGGAACTCCATAATTAACCTTAGTCTGTGAAGAAGATTCCCCATTTACATGAACAAATTGTAATCTATTAGATAAATATGATTCAAACCACCGCAGCACAGTGCCTTTAATACCTATGGCATGCTCTAATCTCTGTAATAAAATTTTATGGTCAACAGTATCAAAAGCAGCACTGAGGTCTAACAGAACAAGCACAGAGATGAGTCCACTGTCTGAGGCCATAAGAAGATCATTTGTAACCTTCACTAATGCTGTTTCTGTACTATGATGAATTCGAAAACCTGACTGAAACTCTTCAAATAGACCATTCCTCTGCAGATGATCAGTTAGCTGTTTTACAACTACCCTTTCAAGAATTTCTGAGAGAAAAGGAAGGTTGGAGATTGGCCTATAATTAGCTAAGATAGCTGGGTCAAGTGATGGCTTTTTAAGTAATGGTTTAATTACTGCCACCTTAAAAGCCTGTGGTACATAGCCAACTAATAAAGATAGATTGATCATATTTAAGATCGAAGCATTAAATAATGGTAGGGCTTCCTTGAGCAGCCTGGTAGGAATGGGGTCTAATAAACATGTTGATCGTTTGGATGAAGTAACTAATGAAAATAACTCAGACAGAACAATCTGAGAGAAAGAGTCTAACCAAATACCGGCATCACTGAAAGCAGCCAAAGATAACGATACGTCTTCGGGATGGTTATGAGTAATTTTTTCTCTAATAGTTAAAATTTTATTAGCAAAGAAAGTCATGAAGTCATTACTAGTTAAAGTTAAAGGAATACTCGGCTCAATAGAGCTCTGACTCTTTGTCAGCCTGGCTACAGTGCTGAAAAGAAACCTAGGGTTGTTCTTATTTTCTTCAATTAGTGATGAGTAGTAAGATGTCCTAGCTTTACGGAGGGCTTTTTTATAGAGCAACAGACTCTTTTTCCAGGCTAAGTGAAGATCTTCTAAATTAGTGAGATGCCATTTCCTCTCCAACTTACGGGTTATCTGCTTTATGCTGCGAGTTTGTGAGTTATACCACGGAGTCAGGCACTTCTGATTTAAAGCTCTCTTTTTCAGAGGAGCTACAGCATCCAAAGTTGTCTCCAATGTCTTCAACATTTGTCAAGTACAACTATATGGAGTTTCATTCACAAATTAATACTTTACTGTATTACAACAATTAATCGTTATGTTAAGCTTGTCCAGAAGCGGCATCAACTTCTCTGCACTTGGGTTGGACCATCACACAATACAAACTTGTATTGCAAATCATGCAAATCAGCATCCCACATCTGTTATGGCAGCCCTGGTGCTCAGGGCTGCTGTGGTCCTCTATATGGTCCATCCACCCAGCCTTTGCAGTAGGATGCATGCTTGATGGACACATACACCATCACCAACTTAAAAGAGGGGGAAGATGGGACAGAAAGTCTCTCAATGAAGCAGTTGTCATCATGGCAATTCCTCAGTCAGGAGGAAGATTGTCTCTTGATCGATTCCTAGACAGGATGGTGGACACGGAGGTACCTGAACAGGCCCACTCTTGACTCAATCCAGACATGGCTGCACTCCACTCTACCATGAAGCTGTCACGGCAAACCCTCTGTGGCAAGAAAGATGGTCTCTTGAATGTGTCGATCTACAGACCTGTGTGTGGGTTTGTACGAGGTCTGTTAGAAAAGTATCGGACCTTGTTATTTTTTGCAAAAACCTGTTGGATTTGAATCACATGTGCTTGCATGAGCCAACCTTGAACCTTCTTGTGCATGCGTGAACTTTTTCACGCCTGTTGATTGCGTCATTTCCTGGTAAGCAGCCTTTGTGTGAGGATGTGTGTCGTGCGCTCGGCGGATTTTCATTTCAAGGAAAAAGACGGAACAACTGGAGCAGCGCCGCATCCAATTTTGCCAGAAACTGGGTGACAGCCAGGTGGAAACCATTCGGATGATTCAGACGGCTTTCAGTGACGATCCTCTGGGCATCACACAGATTAAGAAGCGGTACAACCGGTTTAAAGACGTCCGCACAACGGTGGAGAGCGAGCCCCGCTCTGGTCGGCCATCAACATGCTGAGATGACCAGATCATTTCCAAAGTGAATGCTGTGGTGATGTGGGACCGTCGTGTGACTATACGAGAAATTGCAGAAGAGGTGGACATCAGCACTTTTTCGGTACATTCCACTGTGACAGAAGATTTGGCCATGAAAAGAGTGGCGGTGAAAATCATACTGCTGCTAACGTCGGAGCAAAAGCGCCTCCGTGTTGAAGTCTCACAGGACATGCTGTGACATGTCCACCTCTTCCACAATTTCTCGGATAGTCACACGACTGAAAAGTCACCGAAAGCCGTTTGAATCATCCGAATGGTTTCCACCTGGCTGTCGCCCAGTTTCTGGCAAAATTTGATGCGGCGCTGCTCCAGTTGTTCCTTCTTTTTCCTTGAAATGAAAATCCGCTGAGTGCACTGCACATGTCCTCACACAAAGGCTGCTTACCAGAAAATGATGCAATTAACAGGCATGAAAAAGTTCACGCATGCGCACGAAGGTTCAAGGTTTGCTCATGCAAGCACACGTGATTCAAATCCATCAGGTTTTTGCAAAAAATAAAAAGGTCAGATACTTTTGTAACAGACCTCGTATAATCTGAGAATGTTGGGTCCTGTTGGGTCTTCATGGTTACTGTAGCAGCCACAGGGTACACAAGGTCTCCACTGTTTCTCACCCCAACAGGCCATCCCCGACTTGATCTGTTACCCAGGTGACACAATACAGATGAGGGGTTGGATTTTGGCTCCTGTTATAATGTATAATATCCATGTCATGTAGCCCACACTACATCCACCACACTGTGGGTCTCTGTGGAGGATCCTCCACAGAGACCTGGTACCAAAGACATCCAGTCATCACTGGTTAGATTCCAAGTCTCACAATCCTACAGTAGGACAGGAAGCACCAGGACCCTAAAGACGTGGACATCATCAGTGTGTAAAATCTACCACATGAGTTATTGTTGCACCAATTCGCCTTTGGACTGAACATTGTTAAAAATTCTTCTTGGGCTTTATGGTTCCTCGCAGACTTGGCGGCAACACCGCTGTATGTAAAGTGTTTGTTTTTGACAACATTCTGACAGTCTTTCCATTACTGCTGATTCCAAAGTGCACGTTCTCGATCTTCCTCCCTCCTCCCTCTGCAATCTGTCTGCTCAGTCTGCCCGCTGCGGCACAAACCTGCCGCCGTCTGTCGTCCTGACAAACCCATAAACGCTTCCTGTGTTTTCTGTCTGGTGTTCTGCAGAGGCGCGGGTGCATATCACTCATTCCGCGTGACTCCGCCGTTTGAAGGAACTTTTACATTTTGCAAGGAAATTGGAAATGTAGCTTAATTTGGCCACACGGTGATATTCAGATATGTCATCATGTGGTGGTGTTATTTTCCACGAGCTGAATGTGCAACGTGAAGGACGACACTGAGAAGAAGTTATAACCACACAACAATCAGGAGCTGAAGTTCTTACAGCAGCTTCATCATCTTCAGACCTGTTTGTTTCACTGGAACAGATCCTGTTCTGGGTCTGTGTGGAATTTGAGTGTTTGAGAAACTGAACACTGTGTGGAAAACAGTGTGAAAGAAAAGAAAGAAAAGGACTGATGGAGAACTCATGGTGGGTCCAGATCAACACAAACACCAGCATTATAGTGGATTCTTCTGCTTGATGATGGTCTCCTGATGAAGACTCATGGACACTGGCTCCAATTTTTTTTTTTTTTTTTTTTTGAGAAATTCAGCAAAATATCAAGAAAATGTTATGTGATAATAATTAAAAGAAGAGGAGGAGGAAGATATGGATGAGGAAGAGGGGAGAGAAGAAGAATAGAAGAGGAGGAAGACAATGAGGAAGAAGAAGAAGGACCAATGAACCATGACATTTTGTGGATTTTTCTTCTTGATAAATTTGAACATTCCATCAGTTTTAAAGGAAACAATAGAAAAGCCTTAAGTGTAAAACAATGCATTCATGTATAAATATATATTTTTTAAATTTTTGTGGAAAAAAGTGAAATAAAAAAAGAAAATCTTTACAATCTCAAGACTGAAAAGTGCTTGACGTCATTGTGGAATCGATTAAAATGGAAGGAAAAAATCACCTCGACACATAAAATAATAAAAGTCCAACTCCAGTTTGAGGCCAAACTTTCATGGGCTGTTTGTCTCGACTCCACCGGTGGTTCCGGCAGGTTTAGAGGAGATCAGCTGTTGGGACTCATCACCATCACCTGACCTCGGCGGTGGTGGTTAAGAAAACTGCCGGTGTAGGACTTTGGTCCACAAAGAAGTGCTGCTTCTTAACTGGACTCTGATAGAACTGGTGTTAATTGCTCTGTCTGTCAGGCCGCCGCTCCGAGGCAAGATTAAAGTGTGGTGTAAAAGCAAAGTCAGGAAAAGCCCTAAAAAGACTCTCTGTCTCACTCTCACTGACAGCTCACAGGCACGAGCCAACCACCAGGCGTATCTCTTATCGCCCAAATTTATCTTCAAGGGCTCTCGATTAGCGAATAGCAGCAATGACCCATTGCTGGTTCTGCTTCAGTCTGCGCTCCATTTCATGTGGTAGCCTATAGGAATGTGGGACAGGCCAGAGATATCTTTGGAGCCGCTGCCATTGTTAAGAATAACGTCTGTCGCCGACAGCCATGATTTGTCATGTGCACACAGTTCAGGTTTGGTGGCTGTCACTCCATTTTCAAGTTGGAAAAGCGTGTTTGTTTGAAGATCGCCTGACTGTGCGGAATCAATTAAGTCATCCATGGCTAATCCAGGAAGAGTGTGAGCAATCGATTTGGGCACGCAGCCGACTGACGGCTTTGACGTTGGCATTGTTTATCACATACGTGCCGAGCCTTGATGTGCCGAGTGTCATATAGAAGAGGAGCGCAGGCGGGCGGAACACTGCAGTGCTGGTTCGGGGCCAGACTGCAGCCTGCAATCCCATTTCACATCTTCTGATTAGAGATACAGACGACTGTGGAGCAACGAGTTATTTCTCATAATAAAACTGGAAATGTGGAACTGCAGCTGCTCATAGCGCTTCATATTCACCCGTTCACACAAGAATATCAAGATCTTCCGTGCAAAGTGCCGGTCAGCACAGCAGGAGGAATCTGAACTTTCCCGTCAGAGACTCTTCACGTGGAACAGAGATGAAGTGACCACAAAAATAAACAGAGGGACACTGGTCAGAAAAGTAACATGTAAGTTACAGAAAAGGACCTCAAGGTGGAAAATCTGGACTCTGGATTTTTTTTACCATAATTTCTGGAATAATAAGTCACCCCCCTCCCCTCACACTAGTTAGGGAGCTCCTGTGACATAATACTAAAAAAAAAAAAAAGTGTTCATTATTAATAATGATAATGATTCCAAGCATCAGAAATGAGATTCCTCCATCTGGTGTCTGGGCTTACACTCAGGGACAGGGTGAGATGTTCAGCTATCCAGGATGGATTCACAGTAGAGTTGCTGCTTCTTCACATGGAAAAAAAAGGTAGTTCTGGCATCTGGTGAGGATGCCCCCTGGTGGTCTCCCTAGCGAGGTCTTCTTGGCATGTTCGACTTCAAGGAGGCCACCTGGGGAAGACTCAGGATACACTGGAGGGAAGAGTTACAAGACTTGGCAGAGGAAAGAGAAATGTGGGATAAGCAGCTTTGTCTGCTGCCACTGCGACCTGGACCAGAATCCTTCAAAGCATATATAAAAAGTGAATCTTGATCCAGAATCTGGATCTGGTTCACCTCCAAAATTCAGAGGAGTCTTCCGTGGCCTAATATCTATCTGTGGTGCAAATTTGGTGAGAATCCATGAAGTAGTTTTGAAGTAATCCTTAAAAGTGTACATAAAAAGAAATCTTGATCCAGAATCTGGATCTGGTTCACCTCCAAAATTCAGAGAAGTCTTCCGTGGCCTAATATCTATCTGTGTTGCAAATTTGGTGAGAATCCATGAAGTAGTTTTGAAGTAATCCTTAAAAGCCTATATATAAAGAAATCTTGATGCAGAATCCAGATCCAGATAACCTCCAAAATTCAGTGGAGTCTTCCGTGCACTAATATGTGTCTGTGTTGAAGACTTCATCAAAATCTGTGCAGTAGTTGTGATGTAATCCTACTAACAGTTATCCCTCAAAGACTATATAAAGTCAAACTTGATCCATAATCCAGAGCCGAATCAAGATCCAGATCACCTCCAAAATTTAATGCATTCTTCCATGGCCTAATGTGTATCTGTGGTGAAATTCTGTCAAAATCTGTGCAGTAGGTTTGACATAATCTTGCTAAAAGACAACAGACAGACAAATAAATAAATAAATAAATGCAGATGATTTTATTACGTCCTTGGTGGACGTAATAAGGACTTTCTCTGGAATCAAAGCACTAAACAAAACAAACTCCAATAATAAAAATTATTTTATGGGTTTTCACAGGAATCAAAACACTAAACAAAATTAAATTCCATAAAATAATAACAGATTAAATGCAAATGATAAAACTATTGTTGTGTGGGCCGCTGAAGAGGAGGTACTGCTGGCCCACCACCACCAGAGGGCGCCCTGCCTGGAGTGCGGGCTCCAGGCACCAGAGGGCGCTGCCGCCTCACAGGAGCAGCCGGGGTGACAGCTGTCACCAATCATCTGATCTTCAGTGGTATATCAGCAAGACGACATCTCCACCTCTTTGCCGAGATATCGCTCTACCAAGGAGGTAAAGTGCTCAGCCGACTGTGTTGTCTTCCTGACATTAATACTTTGTTACTTTGTGCGTTGGATAGCAGACAGTGAGTATTTACAGCTGGAGACTGTGTTAGACTTTTTCCTACCTATTTGATAAGTACTCACACTCCTGCACTTACCAGTTTCTTCCGACGAGAGGTGGAGGTGGTTTTCCCGCCATACGTGTTGCTGGGTGCAAACGCACCCACATTTAACTGTTTTTGTTCCTCGCCAGCAGTACCAGATCCGACAAGCGGAGGCAGTGGCCACCTGGGAGTTCGGGACTTGGCGGCTCCAGTATTCCCGGGGCTCGGTGGCAGAGGAAATCGTGTGGTTCCGGTTCTGCTTTGGACAGACGTCTCTTATCTTCGAGCCTGCCCACGTGACACATTCTGTGAATTGACTTCTTTGTCTATTATTGTAATCTGCTGTGTTTGTTGTGCTTATTCACAACAGTAAAGTGTTGTTATTTGACTTCCTCCATTGTCCGTTCATTTGCGCCCCCCTGTCCTGTTGTGGGTCCGTGTTCCTACACTTTCACAACAACTATACAGCAGTGCAAAAAAAAAAAAAATCCCAGATTAAAGAGCTGATAATACAGAAATACAGTGTGACTTACACTCCAGGGAATACCATAATTTGAACACTACAAAATCATTGTCAGTGATGTTGAAAGGTATGTTGTTTGTATGGTGCTGGGTAACGCTGGTCCTGCACTGCACCTTTTCATGTCCATTCCTGGACCTTTATTTTCTCACTATGAATTAATATGATATGATATTCCAGAGGGGAGGGTGACAATAAGTTTGTGTCCTGGACGAGAAGGATTAGCTACTATTTTCCTTGCTCGCCTCAGGGCCCTGGAGATGTACAGGTCCTGTAGGGATGGTAGATTGCAGTCGATCACCTTCTCTGTTGCATGGGTGATACACTGCATTCTGGTCCTTAGTAGTGGTACCAGCATACCAGACAGTGGTAGAGGAGAAGATGATGGACTCAACGATGGCAGTGTAGAACTTCACCATCACTGCCACAGAAAGTACATGCTCTGTTGTGCTCTCTTGGTGAGAGAGCTGATGTTCAGCTCCCACTTGAGGTCCTGCATGATGGTGATCCCCAGGTAGCGGAAGGACTCCACAATGGTGAATGAGGAGTCACACAGGGTGATGGGGTTGGCCGGGACTGGGTCCTTTCTGAAGTCAACAACCATCTCCACTCTCTTGAGATCCAGGTTGTTCTGTTTGCACCAGGACACCAGGTGATTGATCTCTCGTCTCTAGGCAGACTCATCCCCATCAGAGATGGGTCCGATGAGGGTGGTATCATCCGTGAACTTCAGGAGCTTTACAGACTGGTGACTGGAGGTGCAGCTGCAGGTGTCCAGGAAGAAGAGTAGAGGGGAAACAAGGCAGCCTTGGGAAGATCTGGTACTGATGGACCATAATATCCCCACAAGCCAAAATACACATCATACTTTATAGGTCAGAATTTTAATAATTTATGCCATCCAAATTTAATGAAAACCTCTAGTGGACAAAAAAAATAAGAATTATTCTCTAAAATCAAAACACTGACCTGAAAAGATCCTCTATAGAGACATGTCCTTGGACACAGTGCACTCACTAAAGGTCTTAAGTCATTTCTTTTATCTCTACATCAGGCGTTTTTCTCTATGAAAGGTCACCAAGTTACATTATAGATACTCGCTGCCAACACAGTGACATATCGGCTGGTGAAATTTACACAGCACCTTTTTTAGATGATATGAGCCTTATTCAGTTCAATTCAATTTAATTCAATTCAATATGAATGTGAGCCTTATTCAAAAAGAATCATTAGTGCAGTGTGTGTGTGTGTGTGTGTGTGTGTGTGTGTGTGTGTGTGTGTGTGTGTGTGTGTGTGTGTGTGTGTGTGTGTGTGTGTGTGTGTGTGTGTGTGTGTAAAATTAAGGCAAAAAAACATCCGCCAAGCGTTGACGAGGACTCAGAATAACAGATATGTGATTCACATTGTGACCCGGACTTTAACTGGATCTGGATTTAAAAACACAATGCACACTGCATCCTGATCCAGAACGGTCTGACTGATCAAGATGTAGCAATCTGATATTTAATTCACAAGCTGAAACAAAATAGTATTCAACTGGTCTTGGTTTTATGTCGTATCTGTGAAGTAGTTTTGATGCCATCCTTAAAAGTCTACAAAGTGAAATCCTGATCCTGAATCCAGATCACCTCCTAAATTTAATGGATTCTTCCCAGGCCTAACACCAATGTGTGGTGAAAATTACATGAACCCTTACGTAACCCTCAAAATCCAACAAAATGAAGTGTACAAACTGAAATCTTGATCCAGAATCTGGATCCAGATCACCTCCACAATTCAGTGGAGTCTTCCATGGCCTCATACGAGGTCTATTAGAAAAGTATCCGAGCTTATTATTTTTTCAAAAACCATATGGATTTGAATCACGTGTGATTACATCAGACATGCTTGAACCCTCGTGGGCATGCGAGAGTTTTTTCACGCCTGTCGGTTACGTCATTCGCCTGTGGGCAGTGTTTGAGTGAGGAGTCGTCCACCCGCTCGTCGATTTTTTTCATTGTTTAGGAATGGCTCAGAGACTGCTGCTTTGTTTGATGAAAATTTTTTCAAAACTGTAAGGCACAACTGAGTGGACACCATTCAATAAATTCAGCTGGTTTTCGGTAAAAATTTTAACGGCTGATGAGAGATTTTGGTCTGGTAGTGTCGCTTTAAGGACGGTCCACGGCGCCTGACGGCGATCTGCGCTTCGATCTCGCCGTTTCAAGTTGAAAACTTCCACATTTCAGGCTCTGTTGACGCAGTAAGTCGTCAGAGAACAGAGAACTTTCAGAAGAAGTCGGCATGAGGAGTTTATTCGGACATTCCATTGTTAACGGTCATTTTGTAATGAAAGAACGTGCGGGCAGAGTCGCATGTCGGGCCGGACCCGACCGCGGGGGGTCGCGGCAGGAAAAACACCTCCGTTGGAAACATTAACGAGCAAGTTGGAACATGCCCAAGCTGTTAAACAATTTCTCAGTTACTCACTTGTTGAAAGCCATTAAAAGCCGCCTGAATTCTACAAATGGTTTTCAACAGGGAGGTGTTTTTCCTGTCGCGGCACACACAGATTTGCCGAGTCATCACGGAAACGACTCGGCGAATTTGCGTGTATGTCTTTCATTAAAAAAATGTCCTTAAACAGTGGAATGTCCGCATAAATTCCTCATGCCGGCCTCTTCTGAATCTTCTCTGTTCTCTCACGATATCCTGGGTGAATTAAGCCTTAAATTAGGATGTTTTCAGGTCGAAACAGGCCGACGACAGCGCCTGGAAGCGCTGCAGGACGTCCCGCTCCGTGGGAAGTCCTTACACCGACAGAAACACCCCATAATCTCTCATCAGCCGTTAAACTTTTCACAGAAAAACAGCTTAATTTCTCGAATAGTGTCCACTCGGATATTCCTCACAGGTCCAGAAAAAATTTTGATAAAGCAACGTGCGCCGTCTTGAGCAGCGTGTGAAACAAAGGAATTCAGCCGAGAGGGCGGGACCACATCTCACTCAAGGCCTGCCCACAGGGAAATGACGTCACCGACGCGTGAAAAAACTCACGCATGCGCACGAGGGTTCAAGCATGATTGGTGTAATCGCATGTCATTCAAATCCATATAGTTAAAAAAAAAAATAAAAGGGTCGGTTTATTATCTAAGAGACCTCGTATCTATCTGTGGTGAAAATTTAGTCCAAATCTATCCAGTAATTTTGATGTAATCTTGCCAAAAGACAGACAAACAAATAAACACTGATGATTTTATATCCTTGGTGGACATAAAATGTACAACCCTGTCTCATGGCAAGTCGTGATTCAGCAGCACAAAATATATTGGTTCATGATATTGTGACGAAAAGCGCCTCATTTTTGTCACGGCAGCACAAATTCATTCTAATTCATTCTGTGATGGCTGCACAAATTAAAAGTGAAGTGGGGGGTTGGGGGCGGCTATGGTTAGGGTTGGGGGGTAGGAGTAGGGTTAGTAATAGTGAGTTTAAAAAAAATCCCGTCACGAAAAGTTGACTCATTTTGTGACGGCCCCACGAAAAAAAAAGTGAGACTGGGCTGAAAATGTAATAGTCAGGAAATTCCAAAATTTAAAATGTGAGTGTAAAAGTCATAAAATTCAGTGAAACTTTGTGCCTGGTTGAAAAAAAATCACTCTAACAGTTTTTATAATAATAAAGGAACAGATCTGGCACTAAGTATTCGTTCATATCCTGATAGTAAAGAACTGATGCAATTTCCAAGGTCAAAGTCAAGAAAACTCTTGGAATATTGGAAAAATCCCTGTCCTTAACATTGAATGAATTTTCAAAAATTCATAAATCCTTGATATGTAGGATGGTATCCTTTACTGACTGACAAAGTTTGATCTGGATCTGATGCAGATTATACATTTATAAATTTAACATTGAAAACCCCATTTAATGTATGTTTTTCCATTATATCTTAAACAAACTTGCTCCAATTACCCTCATATTTAAAAGTGAGGTGCAGACTGGCACTCACTATCAACTGACAAAGTTTGTGGATTTCGTGGACATTTGAATTTAATATTGAAAAGCGCATATGTTGTACATTTTAAATGGTAAATAAATGGTAAATTAATTACATTAAATACATTTTACATTCACAATCACTCTCATTTTTCTGTTATGGATTTACCACCAAAATTGGATGGCGGTTCCAATTTTATGCCTGTTTGTCTTCCAGTTATCAGTCAGAAACCAAGTGCCAAAAAGCAATGACACATTGTGCACAGCAGAGAAAACCAATGTTCTGTGAAAATTATCTGAAAAAGAATTCAGAAACTGAAAAAGTTGAAAAAAATGACATCACAAAAAAAAAAAAACTTTGATTCAAATGCATGAACTAAATACATCCTGACATTTGATCACATCTAATTTAGCTCATGAAAAGAACATTTTTTCCAAGGTAAAATTTGTGGAATTGGAAACTAGTGTTGTACTCTAATTTGTGATGAAATCAGACGTACTGAAATATATGGAGAGGCGGGCGTTCCCATGAATGTAATATTGGCTGCGCTCATGCATCCATATTTTGAGGTGCGAGCGCAGTTTATTAGAAAAAGTGTGAAAGAATTAATCAAATTTTGGAATGTTTTAATTACACCCCATTCTAGAGGCACAGATCATACAAACTAAATAAAAAACAAAAATCATCTTCAGATGGATGGAATTCTGTGGTCTTACCACAGAGCCCCACCCTGTTTTGGTCAAACATACAGAAAATATCCATAAACTGCCTCCTGATCAATACCAACAAGTGACTCAACATTCCACCAGTCTCATAGATCAGCTGAAAACAATCTATCAGCTGCTGATGGTCATGTGACCTGGTTGATGTTGATCAAAACACACTGGATCTGAAAAATAAGTGCTTCAAAACATAAAGGTTTACACAGATTTACAGATCAATGTGTGATTACTGACAGACTTCCAAAAACACATTTTTTTTTTCTCTCAGAACTCGTTGAAGACATCAGACAAGCACCGGCAAACTAACCATAAAATGCTTTGGCAGACCTGGATAACGGAGCAATTTTAGAGTTTTTATTGAACACTTTTCAAATGGAAAACATTTGGACCAAATTTACACAGTTCCACGACTCTGACACATCATTATGGACAACAAAGCCGAGCAGCCAACATTCCAACCAAAATATGATTCAGTAGAAGATGCAGCATTATTGCAGAGTGCTCAGTGACAGAAATCAATTTGAGGCACCCCAACGTCCAGAGTCCTTCACTGAAGAGTCCACTTATTGACCAGTGCCATGTCCTGCAGGTCCAGAGCAAAGTTTGAAGGATTACAGTAATCTGCTTGTGGTGCGATGGTCCTCCATGTGGAGTGGTGCTCAACCCGCCCTGATTGGCCCATTGGGACAAAGGGGGGTGTGGGAAGGGTGCGGGGCATGATTTGAAAAACTGTATGTATGAAGAACACAGCACTGATGATCTTCCTCACACGGCTGACGTAAGGACGGAAAGTTGAAACAAGAATGGATTCCTCCTCAGGACCTGAAGACCTCATCGTTGTGATCACTCTGTGGCCATGAAGATCATCTCTTGATCTATTCCTGGAGGGGATGGTAGAATTCTACATCCAGTGTTGATCCAGAGCTGTGTGTGTCGGTTTGTTTAATGTGGGAAAACTGTTTCAGGTCTTTAACTTGGTCTGATGGGAAATTCCAAGATAATCAGGGTCTAAGGATCTGCTGCAGCCTTGATCCACCTTCACAGCTGATGGGTTACAAGCCATCACCTCCTCCTCCTGATCTCTGTTGAGGACTTCTTGTCTCACCAGAGCCCCATTAGCTGGCTTGTGTTCAGAGTTCTTGTTGGGCTTTCATGGTGACTGTAGCACACATGGTCACCACCATATTTCATTACAAAAGGCAATTCTCTCCTTGGTGTCCTCTCCTTGATCCCCAGGTGTTGCAATACTAACTAACGAGATGTTGGACTGTGACACCCAAGACCTGAACTCTTACCAAGAAATCTCATATCCTTGAACAGTGTGAAACCCTCACTGATTTATAATCATTAGAAAACATCTCTGCTTATTTGAAAATTTCAAACAATCAACTGGACTTCTTTTGCTCTCATTTATCAACTCAGGTCATTCCTCTGTTGTCCCACCCACTAACCTGATAGGCACAGGAGGGTACTTCAAAAAGTTCTTGGCGTCACCCAGAAAATTTCACAGGAGAAAGACTGTCCAAACAGCATTTTTAAACATACTTGTCCTTGGCTTCAATCCTCTAGGTCAGGGGTGCCCACGTTCGGTCCTCGACAGCTACCTTTCTGACACTCTTAGTTGTCTCCCTGCTCCAACACACCTGAATCCAATAGCAGGCTTTTAATGAGCCTTTCATGGACACTAAGAGTGTCAGAAAGGTAGATATCGAGGACCAAACTTGGGCACTCTTGCTCTAGGTCCTGTGATGTTCAAGCTGCAGGTCACGTCTTTAGCCCCCAGATATTTCTGTTTCTGAGTGAGGCTGAGAACTCTGTGATGTACACTCATAACTTGAACCTGAGGACATAGTCATCCCTCCACCAATTTTGACATAGTCTGTGGTTTAGGTCTAGGTTCTGTGGTTTGGTGCATGCTCAGTCTGTATCATATCAGGGGGTTAAAGGGTGCAAATCTCCTTTGGTCCATGGGTGAGTTTTGGGTTTTTCAGGATAGTGATTGTGTGTGCACTATGTGATGCATAATGTGGCCTATGGTTACACTGAGTCACCAAGCCAGGGTGTTTACTAACCCATCTCCTCTGAATGATTCTGGGGTGTCTGGGGGGTGGGTTATTGCCTCTTGCACCAGTGGGCAGTCCCAGTTAGTGTATTGGTCTGCACTCTCTGTGTGGTTTTGGGATCCTGTCCAGTATTGGGACTGTGGGGTCTTTGTACAATATTTCATGCACACCAGAGTGGTTTCCTCCCACTTGCAGTTTAGTGCACTCTTTCACTGTATGACTGGGCTGTCCATATAGTCTATATACTTTGTACAAAAACAGTGTGGCAGTCAGATGCATAGTAGGAATGACAGATGCATTCAAAGTGAAGGTGGCATTCCATCAAGGATCAGCTCTGAGTCCTTTCTTGTTTGCAGTGGTGATGGACAGGTTGATGGATGAAATCAGACAGGAGTCTCCATGGACTATGATGTTTGCTGATGACATTGTGATCTGTAGTGAAGGTAGAGAACAGGTTAAGTATCACCTGGAGAGGTGGAGATCTGCTCTGGAGAAAAGGGGAATGAAAGTCAGAAGGAGCAAGACTGAGTACATGTCTGTGAATGAGAGGGAGTCCAGTGGAATAGGGCGGTTACAAGGAGTAGAATTGGTGAAAGTAGATGACTTAAAATACTTGGTGTCAACTGTCCAAAGTAATGGAAAGTGTGGTAGAGAGGTGAAGAAGAGAGTGCAGACAGGGTGGAGTGGGTGGAGAAAAGGTGGCAGGAGTGATTTGTGACCGAAGAATATCAGCAAGAGTGAAGGAGAAAGTTTACAAGACAGTAGTGAGACCAGCTATGCTGGATGGCTTAGAGACTAACAAAAAGACTAGAGGCAGAGGTGGAGGTGATGCAATTCTTTTTGGGAGTGACGAGGATGGACAGAATTAGGAATGAACATATCAGAGGGACAGCTCAGGTGGGACGGTTTGGAGAAGTGAGATTGAAATGGTTTGTCATGTGCAGATGAGGGACCCAGGGTATATAGGGAGAAGGGTGCTGAGGATGGAGCAACCAGGCAGGAGGAGAAGAGGGAGGACAAAGGAGGTTTATGGATGTGCTGAGGGAGGACATGCAGGTCCTTGGTGTGGTACACAATGTTCCTCTAGTTCAACAGTTCTATGTTCCCAACACTCAGTTTTCCCCAGTTCAAGGGTCCAATGTTACAAGACACAATGTTCCTCTAGGTCAAGGGTCCTATGTTCCCAGGGCTCAATGCTCTCCAGTTCAAGGTTTCTATGTTGTCAAGATTTCATGTTCCCCAGTTCAAGGGCCCTATCTTCCCAAGACACAATGTTCCCACTTTAAGGGTTCTATGTTCCCAAGACTCAGTTTTCCTTTAGTTCAAGGGTCCAATGTTCCCAAGACACAATTTTCCTCTCTTCTAAGTCCTTGTTCTGTTCTAAGTCTCTGTTAGTAAATGATATAATAATTGATCAACATATTGATTTATTCTGCCTTACAGAAACCTGGTTACAGCAGGATGAATATGTTAGTTTAAATGAGTCAACACCCCCGAGTCACACTAACTGTCAGAATGCTCGTAGCACGGGCCGAGGCGGAGGATTAGCAGCAATCTTCCACTCCAGCTTATTAATTAATCAAAAACCCAGACAGAGCTTTAATTCATTTGAAAGCTTGACTCTTAGTCTTGTCCATCCAAATTGGAAGTCCCAAAAACCAGTTTTATTTGTTATTATCTATCGTCCTCCTGGTCGTTACTGTGAGTTTCTCTGTGAATTTTCAGACCTTTTGTCTGACTTAGTGCTTAGCTCAGATAAGATAATTATAGTGGGTGATTTTAACATCCACACAGATGCTGAGAATGACAGCCTCAACACTGCATTTAATCTATTATTAGACTCAATTGACTTTGCTCAAAATGTAAATGGGTCCACCCACCACTTTAATCATATCTTATATCTTGTTCTGACTTATGGTATGGAAATTGAAGACTTAACAGTATTCCCTGAAAACTCCCTTCTGTCTGATCATTTCTTAATAACATTTACATTTACTCTGATGGACTACCCAGCAGTGGGAATAAGTTTCATTACACTAGAAGTCTTTCAGAAAGCGCTGTAACTAGGTTTAAGGATATGATTCCTTCTTTATGTTCTCTAATGCCATATACCAACACAGTGCAGAGTAGCTACCTAAACTCTGTAAGTGAGATGGAGTATCTCGTCAATAGTTTTACATCCTCATTGAAGACAACTTTGGATGCTGTAGCTCCTCTGAAAAAGATAGCTTTAAGTGCCTGACTCCGTGGTATAACTCACAAACTCGCAGCTTAAAGCAGATAACCCGTAAGTTGGAGAGGAAATGGCGTCTCACTAATTTAGAAGATCTTCACTTAGCCTGGAAAAAGAGTCTGTTGCTCTATAAAAAAAGCCCTCCGTAAAGCTAGGACATCTTACTACTCATCACTAATTGAAGAAAATAAGAACAACCCCAGGTTTCTTTTCAGCACTGTAGCCAGGCTGACAAAGAGTCAGAGCTCTATTGAGCCGAGTATTCCTTTAACTTTAACTAATAATGACTTCATGACTTTCTTTGCTAATAAAATTTTAACTATTAGAGAAAAAATTACTCATAACCATCCCAAAGACATATCGTTATCTTTGGCTGCTTTCAGTGATGCCGGTATTTGATTAGACTCTTTCTCTCCAATTGTTCTGTCTGAGTTATTTTCATTAGTTACTTCCTCCAAACCATCAACATGTCTATTAGACCCCATTCCTACCAGGCTGCTCAAGGAAGCCCTACCATTAATTAATGCTTCGATCTTAAATATGATCAATCTATCTTTATTAGTTGGCTATGTACCACAGGCTTTTAAGGTGGCAGTAATTAAACCATTACTTAAAAAGCCATCACTTGTCCCAGCTATCTTAGCTAATTATAGGCCAATCTCCAACCTTCCTTTTCTCTCAAAAATTCTTGAAAGGGTAGTTGTAAAACAGCTAACTGATCATCTGCAGAGGAATGGTCTATTTGAAGAGTTTCAGTCAGGTTTTAGAATTCATCATAGTACAGAAACAGCATTAGTGAAGGTTACAAATGATCTTCTTATGGCCTCGGACAGTGGACTCATCTCTGTGCTTGTTCTGTTAGACCTCAGTGCTGCTTTTGATACTGTTGACCATAAAACTTTATTACAGAGATTAGAGCATGCCATAGGTATTAAAGGCACTGCGCTGCGGTGGTTTGAATCATATTTGTCTAATAGATTACAATTTGTTCATGTAAATGGGGAATCTTCTTCACAGACTAAAGTTAATTATGGAGTTCCACAAGGTTCTGTGCTAGGACCAATTTTATTCACTTTATACATGTTTCCCTTAGGCAGTATTATTAGACGGTATTGCTTAAATTTTTATTGTTACGCAGATGATACCCAGCTTTATCTATCCATGAAGCCAGAGGACACACACCAATTAGCTAAACTGCAGGATTGTCTTACAGACATAAAGACATGGATGACCTCTAATTTCCTGCTTTTAAACTCAGATAAAACTGAAGTTATTGTACTTGGCCCCACAAATCTTAGAAACATGGTGTCTAACCAGATCCTTACTCTGGATGGCATTACCCTGACCTCTAGTAATACTGTGAGAAATCTTGGAGTCATTTTTGATCAGGATATGTCATTCAATGCGCATATTAAACAAATATGTAATACTGCTTTTTTGCATTTGCGCAATATCTCTAAAATTAGAAAGGTCTTGTCTCAGAGTGATGTTGAAAAACTAATTCATGCATTTATTTCCTCTAGGCTGGACTATTGCAATTCATTATTATCAGGTTGTCCTAAAAGTTCCCTGAAAAGCCTTCAGTTAATTCAAAATGCTGCAGCTAGAGTACTGACGGGGACTAGAAGGAGAGAGCATATCTCACCCATATTGGCCTCTCTTCATTGGCTTCCTGTTAATTCTAGAATAGAATTTAAAATTCTTCTTCTTACTTATAAGGTTTTGAATAATCAGGTCCCATCTTATCTTAGGGACCTCATAGTACCATATCACCCAGGTAGAGCGCTTCGCTCTCAGACTGCAGGCTTACTTGTAGTTCCTAGGGTTTGTAAGAGTAGAATGGGAGGCAGAGCCTTCAGCTTTCAGGCTCGTCTCCTGTGGAACCAGCTCCCAATTCAGATCAGGGAGACAGACACCCTCTCTACTTTTAAGATTAGGCTTAAAACTTTCCTTTTTGCTAAAGCTTATAGTTAGGGCTGGATCAGGTGACCCTGAACCATCCCTTAGTTATGCTGCTATAGACTTAGACTGCTGGGGGGTTCCCATGATGCACTGAGTATTTCTTTCTCTTTTTGCTCTGTATGCACCACTCTGCATTTAATCATTAGTGATTGATCTCTGCTCCCCTCCACAGCATGCCTTTTTCCTGGTTCTCTCCCTCAGCCCCAACCAGTCCCAGCAGAAGACTGCCCCTCCCTGAGCCTGGTTCTGCTGGAGGTTTCTTCCTGTTAAAAGGGAGTTTTTCCTTCCCACTGTCGCCAAGTGCTTGCTCACAGGGGGTCGTTTTGAGCTTTGGGGTTTTTCCGTAATTATTGTATGGCCTTGCCTTACAATATAAAGCGCCTTGGGGCAACTGTTTGTTGTGATTTGGCGCTATATAAATAAAATTGTTTTGATTTGATTTAATTTGATTTGATTTGATTTGATTTGATTTAGTTCAAGGGTCCTATGTTCCCATGGCTCAATGCTCTCCAGTTCAAGGTTTCTATGTTGCCAAGATTCCATGTTCCCCAGTTCAAGGGTCCTATGTTCCCAAGACTCAGTTTTCCCCAGTTCAAGCATCCTATGTTCCCAAGACACAGTGTTCTTCTAGTTCAAGTGTCCAATGCTCCCAAGACTCAATATTCCCCAGTTCAAGGGTCCTATGTTCCCAAGACTCAGTTTTCCCCAGTTCAAGCATCCTATGTTCCCAAGACACAGTGTTCTTCTAGTTCAAGTGTCCAATGCTCCCAAGACTCAATATTCCCCAGTTCAAGGGTCCTATGTTCCCAAGACTCAGTTTTCCCCAGTTCAAGCATCCTATGTTCCCAAGACACATTATTCTTCTAGTTCAAGTGTCCAATGCTCCCAACACCAACATTCCCCAGCTCAAGGGTCCTATGTTCCCAAAACTCAATTTTCCCCATTTCAAGCATCCTATGTTCCCAAGACACAGTGTTCTTCTAGTTCAAGGGTCCTATGTTCCCAAGACACAATGTTCCCCAGTTCAAGGTCCTATGTTCCCAAGACACAGTGTTCCTTTCATTCAAGGGTCCTATGTTCCCAAGACACAACGTTCCCCAGTTCAAGGGTTGTATGTTCCCTAGACACTATGTTCCCCAGTTCAAAGGTCCTATGTTCCCAAGACTCGATTTTCCCCAGTTCAAGGGTCCTATGTTCCCAAAACACAATGTTCTCCAGTTCAAGGGTCCAGTATTCCCAAGACACAGTGTTCCTCTCATTCAATGGGCCTATGTTCCCAGGACCCAATGTTCTCCCATTCAAGGTTTCTATGTTGCCAAAATTCAGTGTTCCCCAGTTCAAGGGTCCTATGTTCCCAAGACTCAGTTTTCCCCAGTTCAAGCATCCTATGTTCCCAAGACACAGTGTTCTTCTAGTTCAAGTGTCCAATGCTCCCAAGACTCAATATTCCCCAGTTCAAGGGTCCTATGTTCCCAAGACTCAGTTTTCCCCAGTTCAAGCATCCTATGTTCCCAAGACACATTATTCTTCTAGTTCAAGTGTCCAATGCTCCCAACACCAACATTCCCCAGCTCAAGGGTCCTATGTTCCCAAAACTCAATTTTCCCCATTTCAAGCATCCTATGTTCCCAAGACACAGTGTTCTTCTAGTTCAAGGGTCCTATGTTCCCAAGACACAATGTTCCCCAGTTCAAGGTCCTATGTTCCCAAGACACAATGTTCCTTTCATTCAAGGGTCCTATGTTCCCAAGACACAACGTTTCCCAGTTCAAGGGTTGTATGTTCCCTAGACACTATGTTCCCCAGTTCAAAGGTCCTATGTTCCCAAGACTCGATTTTCCCCAGTTCAAGGGTCCTATGTTCCCAAAACACAATGTTCTCCAGTTCAAGGGACCAGTATTCCCAAGACACAGTGTTCCTCTCATTCAATGGGCCTATGTTCCCAGGACCCAATGTTCTCCAGTTCAAGGTTTCTATGTTGCCAAAATTCAGTGTTCCCCAGTTCAAGGGTCCTATGTTCCCAAGACTCAATGTGCCCCAGTTCAAGTGTCCTGTGTTCCCAAGACACAATGTTAGCCAGTTCAAGAATAACGTGTTCTCAGAGCCCAATGTTCCTATGCAGGATAATGTGTATTAACAAAAACATAAATGAACTAGGGATCCATGGCCCTGAGAATATTGGCACATTTCCCCACTTATCCATCCAAATTTATAAACTAATCGAAAAGTGATGTAATTTTTTAAGTCTGACTCGAGGATTCTTGGTAACTGCATCTCCAAATGTCTTTAACAATGCATGATTTTTAGGGGGGTTTGGACCTGCACTCAAAAACAGAATTTCTACAAGAGTTTATCAATGACTTTTTGAGATTTTGTGGTCATCAAAAGGCAAGCAGAGGCCAAACATAGGCCACATGGAGGTTTGTGTGAAACACTGAACATATGAAGAAACATTCACTTAAAGCCCTGTGTTTTATGAGAAAAAAATACTTTAAGAAAAACCCAAAGAAACAAGACTGATGTCTGTCTTAACATTGTCCTGTTTCTCCGAGAGCAAAGATTCCGAACTGTGGAAAAAGAAACAGCGCTGGTACCGAAATCCACTTTAAAATTACTACTGTACAAAGGAGGAAATTGTAGTATAGACAAAAGGCAGAGAAAAGTGAGCATTCTGTCAATAAAGGGAGTGGTAATTACAGGAGACAGAGGCAGCCATGGCGTCTAATCCTCCACCGCCGTTTGTACACACAAACACACTTTCTCCGCCTGGAATAACAGTTTACGGAGCAACATTGTACAGCCACATAATAGCTGCTTATAATTTGCTCTAACAACTCTAATTATGCCTCTTATTGATTCAGGCACACATGTTAATAGGAGCGGCTATGCCTCTCGTGTTTCCAGACATTGAATGGTGAACATTTGAAGCTTCTCCTCCTCTTCATCGCACATGGATGTGTCCCTGACAGTGTAATTTGTCACTGAGGCCACTGTAAACATCACAGTCATTTTAGCACTTAGAGACCTTGTTCACCACCTCCGCCCGTCCCTCCCCGCGGCAGAGGACACAACAAAAGGTACAGAAAAGCCATTTTTTTGTTGACTGTGCCAAAGTGGGTCAATCTCTGTTTTCACCTCATTTTGCTTCTAATTGCAGAGGCGCATTTGAGTCGAGGTCACCACAGAGGAGACGTGTCTGTCATGCTGCTGTCGCTTGTCTCTCTTCGGTTTCTTTGGCCAAAGCAGCAGAAACACGAAACAAAATGAACCACTTTCCACAAAACACGTCATCACATCAATGAATAATAAATGAATACACTTCAACTTCCTCGTGCGCCGTCTCAAAATATTGAACATATTCATCAGGAATCTTTTAAATAAACTAATTGTTTCTAAGATCAATGCGCAAGTTCCCTTTGTCCTTTATATCATTTTCATCCTATGACATCATACACATACATTATGACATCATACACATACATTATGAGATCATACACATACATTAGCTGAGTAGATAAGGAGGTGGTCTGACGGTTCCTGTCCCGCTCACATGACTTGTCTGTGTCCTTGGACAAAATGCTTAATCCACATTGTCTCAGTCCACCCAGCTGGAACTAGGTACCAGACTTGGCCGGGGATGTAACCTGCATCACATTGGCATCCCATCCGGGGGGTCACACACTCTCATGTGCTTGATGCTGCGGAGTCTGGAGATATGCACCAGCATCAACCGGCCAACACAGGCTGGACCTATGATATGGACGGTCTAAAGCACAAAGTGCAATCGTGCATTTGGGGTACGTCCAGCTCCACTTTGTTATTTTCTTACTTATAAGATGCACCTGTCAAAAAATAAACAAAAAAGTGCATCATGAAGAAGTAAAGAACAAGTGCCGAGCATCAGCACACCTGCTTTTTTGAGGAAAGTTGGTTAAATGGCCACCAGAATTTCAATAAATTACAAGGAACACATTTATTGAATGAGAAAATGATAAAAAAAAAACAACAAACAGGTGAGTTATTTGTGATTTAGTTTTTTATTGGTGATGAAATCAGACATTTTTTGAACTGGGTGTTCTGACAAACATACTATTGGCCATGATCAGGCATAGGCCCATCCCCTCTTCAGGCAGAATTTCACATGGCGCGCCCTGGGCCCTCTGATGGCAAATATGGTGTGTGTAAGTTACACTGGAGAAAAAATCGCACCAAAGTATAAGTTGTAACTGTTAAAAAAAATGTACAAAAAAGCATCTTGAAGAGGAAAAAACAAAATCACACTGATGTATAAATCGTAACTTAAAAAAAGGAAAAAAGCATCTTGAAGAGGAAAAAGACAAAAATTACACGAGAGCTAAAATCACACTGAAGTATAAATCATAACTGTAAAAAAACAAAAAAAACAAAAAGGAAAAACAGCATCTTGAAGAGAGAGAGAGAGAGAGAGCGAGAGAGAGAGAGAGAGAGAGAGAGAGAGAGAGAGAGAGAGAGAGAGAGAGAGAGAGAGAGAGAGAGAGAGAAACTTAGTTACACCAGAGGTACAATTGCACCAAATGTGACTGTCCAAAAATGCATCTTGAAGAAGACAAAATATGTCAGACCAGAAGTATAATCGGACAGAAGTCGTTACTGTAAACAAAAAAAAAAAAGCTTCACCAAGAGGAAAAAGGACATGTTGAAGTCATTTTGCCGAGTTTTCCAGTCGGCCGTACCGCTGCCTCTGGTTGTAGCTGCACAGTTAACTCACAGTGTTTATTCATTTTTATGACTTCACTGACAGAATTTGGACAAAGAAATGTAATAAAAGACATATGTTAGAACACAAGCACAACCCGCTGGTTTTACTTACTCCTGATGTGGTGCACCGTGTTGAAGGTGCCGCTGCTGTCCGACGCTGCTTCCACGTCCTACATCTTTGACATCAAGGTCAGTAAACAGCCAATGACCATCTTCACATTCTTTCTTGTTCCTTTCATTTGTCCAACTACAGTTAATGAACATCGCCATCGTTAACATGAAGCAGTTTGACATCGTGTGTCTACGCCACAGCTTTACTGTTGAGATTGCAAACAGAGCCATCCGCCGCTGCTTTAGCTCCCAGCATTCGTCGGCACACTCTTCAAAATTTCACTGCTCAGATTTCTTGTAGAAATGATTAGAAATAACATCAAGTTGCCAGGTGCTGATGAGCAAAGCGTTCATAACATGAAAGTGACCGGAAAAAAATCTCTGATGTTGATTACGGAGTGCGTTGGAGGTCAGTCGCATTTTGCTGCCTTGTGATAGTGGAACAGAATATAATAGAAACTTTATTGTCATTGCACATATATACATACAACTAAATTTGTCCTCTGCATTTAACCATCGTAATTACAGTTAGACACAATCCAACCACTAGGGGCAGTGAGCAGCCACAGTGTGGCGCCCAGGGACCAACTCCAGATGTAGAGACGCTGCCTTGGTCAGGAGCAGAGAAAGGAGCAGACCCTAAATAAGCATGTTTTTGAGTGTGGGAGGAAACTGGAGGAAACCCACACAGACACAGAGAGAACATGCAAACTCCACACAGAAAGGATGATCCCACGACCTTCTTACTGTGAGGCACCAGTGCTAAGAACTAAGGCACCGTGGCGCCCTGTAATGTGCCTGACTACACCCCATATTAACCAGCTGTCTCTGAGAAAATCAGGCGGGGTGTCCCGATGACCCTACTTGGATTTTGATGAAATTTTCACCAATTACCCTTCAAATAGAGTGCAGCTGGTCTGCTGTGTGTCAGTCTGATCCTGTCAAATCTCAGAAGCTAAGCAGTGCAGGATCTGGTTAGTACTTGGATGTGTGTATTTCTCCAGGTAAAACATGTGCCCAATTCCAGTGCGGATCTGGCTGTATCCGCTGTGGTGACCCCAAACAAAAACAGGAGCAGCTGAATGCACAACAACAACTCTTCATATAGACTGATTAGGCGTGGTGAACTTTGTTTTGTCATCACACCAAATTTTATCCCATTTTTGATCAGTTCAAAATTTGATGTCAAAACACCCCAACAATCCGTTACATTAAAATAGATAGTAAAAATGGCCAACTTTGGACAAAGCAATTTTCAAATCCGAGCACGTGGTTAGAAAAACTGAGCATGAGGCATCATCAGGGATGCCCTGAACCTCTGTAAACCATTGTCCGTTCAGTGAAACTTTTCCTTATACAGCCCCTGGCAAACATTATGGAATCATCGGCCTCAGAGGATGTTCATTCAGTTGTTTAATTTTGTAGAAAAAAGCAGATCACAGACATGACACAAAACTAAAGTCATTTCAAATGGCAACTTTCTGGCTTTAAGAAACACTATAAGAAATCAAGAAAAAAAGATTGTGGCAGTCAGTAACGGTTACTTTTTTAGACCAAGCAGAGGAAAAAAATATGGAATCACTCAATTCTGAGGAAAAAATTATGGAATCACCCTGTAAATTTTCATCCCCAAAACTAACACCTGCATCAAATCAGATCTGCTCGTTAGTCTGCATCTAAAAAGGAGTGAACACACCTTGGAGAGCTGTTGCACCAAGTGGACTGACATGAATCATGGCTCCAACATGAGAGATGTCAGTTGAAACAAAGGAGAGGATTATCAAACTCTTAAAAGAGAGTAAATCATCACGCAATGTTGCAAAAGATGTTGGTTGTTCACAGTCAGCTGTGTCTAAACTCTGGACCAAATACAAACAACATGGGAAGGTTGTTAAAGGCAAACATACTGGTAGACCAAGGAAGACAAAGCATCAAGACAGAAAACTTAAAGCAATATGTCTCAAAAATCGAAAAATGTACAACAAAACAAATGAGGAACGAATGGGAGGAAACTGGAGTCAACGTCTGTGACCGAACTGTAAGAAACCGCCTAAAGGAAATGGGATTTACATACAGAAAAGCTAAACGAAAGCCATCATTAACACCTAAACAGAAAAAAACAAGGTTACAATGGGCTAAGGAAAAGCAATCGTGGACTGTGGATGACTGGATGAAAGTCATATTCAGTGATGAATCTCGAATTTGCATTGGGCAAGGTGATGATGCTGGAACTTTTGTTTGGTGCCTTTCCAATGAGATTTATAAAGATGACTGCCTGAAGAGAACATGTAAATTTCCACAGTCATTGATGATATGGGGCTGCATGTCAGGTAAAGGCACTGGGGAGATGGCTGTCATTACATCATCAATAAATGCACAAGTCTACGTTGATATTTTGGACACTTTTCTTATCCCATCAATTGAAAGGATGTTTGGGGATGATGAAATCATTTTTCAAGATGATAATGCATCTTGCCATAGAGCAAAAACTGTGAAAACATTCCTTGCAAAAAGACACATAGGGTCAATGTCAATGAGTAGATCTGATTTGATGCAGGTGTTAGTTTTGGGGATGAAAATTTACAGGGTGATTCCATAATTTTTTCCTCAGAATTGAGTGATTCCATATTTTTTTCCTCTGCTTGGTCTAAAAAAGTAACTGTTACTGACTGCCACAATCTTTTTTTCTTGATTTCTTATAGTGTTTCTTAAAGCCAGAAAGTTGCCATTTGAAATGACTTTAGTTTTGTGTCATGTCTGTGATCTGCTTTTTTTCTACAAAATTAAACAACTGAATGAACATCCTCCGAGGCCGGTGATTCCATAATTTTTGCCAGGGGTTGTATTTCCATAATCAATACTTTTAGGATTTTATTGGCAGATGCTTTTCGGGCCAATTCCTGGTGAGCGGGAAATGTGAATTAGTCAATCATTTCATGTGTTTTCCAATATGGGGAGTTCATTTATGTATTACGTTTTATTATCAGAGGCCAAGTTCATTGACAAAGGTCAAGGTCAATTTTCTGCAGTTTTTTTTCCAATTTTTCATATTCAGCAGTATGTTTTGCCACCAGAATTGATAATATTGAGCTTTAAATGATTGAATGTGACAGACGATAGATTATTGCCTTTATATTGTAGTTTAGACTCTGTAGTTTTCTCTGGGCCCTTCCCCAATCAGATCGGGAGTGACATGTTTAGCCGCATGTTCTCCTTGAATTGCTGGCTGTCTGAGTGGTGTCCAAAAAATGAGGTGGGCTTCATAGATAATTGGCAAAGCTTCTGGGGAAAACCTGGTCTTGTTAGGAGAGGCGGCATCCATCCCACTTTGGATGGAGCAGCTCTCATTTCTAGAAATCTGGCCAATTTTCTTAAATCCTCCAAACCGTGACTATCCAGGGTTGGGACCAGGAAGCAGAGTTGTAGTCTTACACACCTCTCTGCAGCTTCTCTCCCCCTGCCATCCCCTCATTACCCCATCCCCGTAGAGACGGTGCCTGCTCCCAGACTACCAATAACCAGCAAAAATCTATTTAAGCATAAAAATTCAAAAAGAAAAAATAATATAGCACCTTCAACTGCACCACAGACTAAAACAGTTAAATGTGGTCTATTAAACATTAGGTCTCTCTCTTCTAAGTCCCTGTTGGTAAATGATATAATAATTGATCAACATATTGATTTATTCTGCCTTACAGAAACCTGGTTACAGCAGGATGAATATGTTAGTTTAAATGAGTCAACACCCCCGAGTCACACTAACTGTCAGAATGCTCGTAGCACGGGCCGGGGCGGAGGATTAGCAGCAATCTTCCATTCCAGCTTATTAATTAATCCAAAACCCAGACAGAGCTTTAATTCATTTGAAAGCTTGTCTCTTAGTCTTGTCCATCCAAATTGGAAGTCCCAAAAACCAGTTTTATTTGTTATTATCTATCGTCCACCTGGTCGTTACTGTAAGTTTCTCTGTGAATTTTCAGACCTTTTGTCTGACTTAGTGCTTAGCTCAGATAAGATAATTATAGTGGGTGATTTTAACATCCACACAGATGCTGAGAATGACAGCCTCAACACTGCATTTAATCTATTATTAGACTCTATTGGCTTTGCTCAAAAAGTAAATGAGTCCACCCACCACTTTAATCATATCTTAGATCTTGTTCTGACTTATGGTATGGAAATTGAAGACTTAACAGTATTCCCTGAAAACTCCCTTCTGTCTGATCATTTCTTAATAACATTTACATTTACTCTGATGGACTACCCAGCAGTGGGGAATAAGTTTCATTACACTAGAAGTCTTTCAGAAAGCGCTGTAACTAGGTTTAAGGATATGATTCCTTCTTTATGTTCTCTAATGCCATATACCAACACAGTGCAGAGTAGCTACCTAAACTCTGTAAGGGAGATAGAGTATCTCGTCAATAGTTTTACATCCTCATTGAAGACAACTTTGGATGCTGTAGCTCCTCTGAAAAAGAGAGCTATAAATCAGAAGTGTCTGACTCCGTGGTATAACTCACAAACTCGTAGCTTAAAGCAGATAACCCATAAGTTGGAGAGGAAATGGCGTCTCACTAATTTAGAAGATCTTCACTTAGCCTGGAAAAAGAGTCTGTTGCTCTATAAAAAAGCCCTCCGTAAAGCTAGGACATCTTTCTACTCATCACTAATTGAAGAAAATAAGAACAACCCCAGGTTTCTTTTCAGCACTGTAGCCAGGCTGACAAAGAGTCAGAGCTCTATTGAGCTGAGTATTCCATTAACTTTAACTAGTAATGACTTCATGACTTTCTTTGCTAACAAAATTTTAACTATTAGAGAAAAAAATACTCATAACCATCCCAAAGACGTATCGTTATCTTTGGCTGCTTTCAGTGATGCCGGTATTTGGTTAGACTCTTTCTCTCCGATTGTTCTGTCTGAGTTATTTTCATTAGTTACTTCATCCAAACCATCAACATGTTTATTAGACCCCATTCCTACCAGGCTGCTCAAGGAAGCCCTACCATTATTTAATGCTTCGATCTTAAATATGATCAATCTATCTTTGTTAGTTGGCTATGTACCACAGGCTTTTAAGGTGGCAGTAATTAAACCATTACTTAAAAAGCCATCACTTGACCCAGCTATCTTAGCTAATTATAGGCCAATCTCCAACCTTCCTTTTCTCTCAAAAATTCTTGAAAGGGTAGTTGTAAAACAGCTAACTGATCATCTGCAGAGGAATGGTCTATTTGAAGAGTTTCAGTCAGGTTTTAGAATTCATCATAGTACAGAAACAGCATTAGTGAAGGTTACAAATGATCTTCTTATGGCCTCGGACAGTGGACTCATCTCTGTGCTTGTTCTGTTAGACCTCAGTGCTGCTTTTGATACTGTTGACCATAAAATTTTATTACAGAGATTAGAGCATGCCATAGGTATTAAAGGCACTGCGCTGCGGTGGTTTGAATCATATTTGTCTAATAGATTACAATTTGTTCATGTAAATGGGGAATCTTCTTCACAGACTAAAGTTAATTATGGAGTTCCACAAGGTTCTGTGCTAGGACCAATTTTATTCACTTTATACATGCTTCCCTTAGGCAGTATTATTAGACGGTATTGCTTAAATTTTCATTGTTACGCAGATGATACCCAGCTTTATCTATCCATGAAGCCAGAGGACACACACCAATTAGCTAAACTGCAGGATTGTCTTACAGACATAAAGACATGGATGACCTCTAATTTCCTGCTTTTAAACTCAGATAAAACTGAAGTTATTGTACTTGGCCCCACAAATCTTAGAAACATGGTGTCTAACCAGATCCTTACTCTGGATGGCATTACCCTGACCTCTAGTAATACTGTGAGAAATCTTGGAGTCATTTTTGATCAGGATATGTCATTCAAAGCGCATATTAAACAAATATGTAGGACTGCTTTTTTGCATTTACACAATATCTCTAAAATCAGAAAGGTCTTGTCTCAGAGTGATGCTGAAAAACTAATTCATGCATTTATTTCCTCTAGGCTGGACTATTGTAATTCATTATTATCAGGTTGTCCTAAAAGTTCCCTAAAAAGCCTTCAGTTAATTCAAAATGCTGCAGCTAGAGTACTGACGGGGACTAGAAGGAGAGAGCATATCTCACCCATATTGGCCTCTCTTCACTGGCTTCCTGTTAATTCTAGAATAGAATTTAAAATTCTTCTTCTTACTTATAAGGTTTTGAATAATCAGGTCCCATCTTATCATAGGGACCTCATAGTACCATATCACCCCAATAGAGCGCTTCGCTCTCAGACTGCAGGCTTACTTGTAGTTCCTAGGGTTTGTAAGAGTAGAATGGGAGGCAGAGCCTTCAGCTTTCAGGCTCCTCTCCTGTGGAACCAGCTCCCAATTCAGATCAGGGAGACAGACACCCTCTCTACTTTTAAGATTAGGCTTAAAACTTTCCTTTTTGCTAAAGCTTATAGTTAGGGCTGGATCAGGTGACCCTGAACCATCCCTTAGTTATGCTGCTATAGACGTAGACTGCTGGGGGGTTCCCATGATGCACTGTTTCTTTCTCTTTTTGCTCTGTATGCACCACTCTGCATTTAATCATTAGTGATTGATCTCTGCTCCCCTCCACAGCATGTCTTTTTCCTGGTTCTCTCCCTCAGCCCCAACCAGTCCCAGCAGAAGACTGCCCCTCCCTGAGCCTGGTTCTGCTGGAGGTTTCTTCCTGTTAAAAGGGAGTTTTTCCTTCCCACTGTAGCCAAGTGCTTGCTCACAGGGGGTCGTTTTGACCGTTGGGGTTTTACATCATTATTGTATGGCCTTGCCTTACAATATAAAGCGCCTTGGGGCAACTGTTTGTTGTGATTTGGCGCTATATAAAAAAATTGATTGATTGATTGATATTGCTATGCAATATGACTGGTGTTTAACAGATTTCAGGTATTCAAGGTCGGCAAAGTAAAGTTCTTTGAAATCCCGTTCTATTTAATCAAAGTTAAATCTCCTCATTATTCCAGTAAATACTTTACCTATTTCTGCAACCAAAGTATCAATTTATATGTTTTCAAATACAGGGATTAGAACTATGGGGTTAGTTTTATGATCAGAGCTCAAAGTCATTGCATAAGTCCAAGTTCAATCTCCAAAAAGAAAGAGATTTTTTTTTGCTTTTTTTGGACAGAAAACAAAGTGTCAGAATACTGGTACTGTATCACATGATCATATGTCTTACTTTGTGTAGCAAAGCTAAACTCCGTTATGAAAAAAACAAACTAGCAGAAGTAGTTGGTCAATAAGGCTAATAGCTAATACCTTAGCTTTGCTCCATCTGTTCCACATCAAACAACAACTTGTTTGATGTGAAGTGATGATGATTATTACTTTAAAGACTCCCTGAAATATGGTGCAGCTGTGACCACCGCTGGCTTTTTCGTGGTCATCTTTTGATCTTGACGTCTCTCCGGATCGGGGTTTCCCACATTGTGCATCACGTCAGAGAGCACCAGCAAACAATGAGAGTGTTCTCCCACCTACAAGCTGTAGATGATCATTTCTGAAGATGGCAACCAGCATTCAGCAGCCTCGCGGTGCACGGGGCAAGTGGCCTGAGATATCAAAAAACTTTGCTAGGTACGTTCACCATGTTACCGCTTGGACAGGATCTGCTGATTTGCTAAAGCTGAACCCGCCCAGACAGCATGTCGTTCATCTGGGTACCTCCACTTTGACACATGTCTAACCATAACAAGGCCTGTTAGGTTGTCCTCAAAACATGAGTGAGCATGAAGGAGACGAGTGAAGGAAGCCACGAAGACACTCATGCGGACACTGAAGGAGTTAAGCCGCTGTCAGTGGCTGTGATTGGACAGACATTTGACTATTGTGAGTGGAACATAACACAAAGACATCCTACAACACATGAGGTCCAAACTGGACACACAGGAACATCATGTATCCACAGTAATGTTGTTGTGGTGTGACATTATTCCATGTAGACGTGAGTGTCCGTCCCTAAACTTTAGTTCTACCCCTGTATCTCTCCGGTCCATTTTTTCCTTACACTTGTCTTTCATCCTTTCATTTGTTTAGACCGGCTGTCCTCGGCGGACCCTTTAAATTCCGCCCTTCACACGCCCCTCGCTCCCTCCCGGCCATAATTCTTTTTCAGTACACCAGCAGAAAAAAAGAACAAATGAACAAAGATAAAGCGCGGGTCACCTTCAAAGTACTTGGCGTGGTTTGGCGGATTTGCCGTCACTAGGAGTGTTTTATTAGCATTTTTGACAACGTCGTCTCCTTAAAGCAAAGCATAAAAGCTGTAATCCGGCGTGTCGTCATCCTGTGAAGGACTGGACATAAAACTAAAGAAGTGAGCAGGAAGGTACATTCAATCCATTCTTGGGACTGTGGGGACGTATCTCTATTTGAAGGAAATGTTTGTCCCCGCAGAATGGAACACGCCCTCTAGTGGTTCATGTGTCCCCTTAAACTTAAAAAAAAAAAAAAAAAAAATCATCTGAAGACAATTAGACACGTCAGTACAATGGAATAATCAACACAGGTGTTTTGCTTTCCTGGTACACCTGCATTTGCATTTTCAACATTGTGAGACCTTTCAGGCGTATGACTACATGAAGATCGTCATAGCTTTGTGGAATGGCAACAAGCTAACTGCAACTGGGAATAACTTTTGTTTTGTGCTCAGAAAAAAACAAACGAACAGAACAGAGCATGAAGAGAACAGCGCAATAACCGAAACTCTTCCAACGATATCACGCACACGTACCCCATTGTCCTATGGGTAATGACAAAACACAGAATTGTTACGCTAAGAAGCTTGGTAGCTAAAGTCTTTTACTTTGACTGACTACAAAATATGTTGATGTGTTTTTGCAACAGTTTATATTTCATGAGAGAAATAAAATTACCGTACATAATAAAGCTACTAGTACAACTGTCTCTAAACTATCCCTCTCAAAATAAGACAAGCAATCTGACATCTAGCCAAATTGTCTTGTATTAAGCAAAAATAAATAAATAAATAAATAAAAATCTGCCAATGGGGTCAGAAAAATTTACTTGGTTAGAATTTTCAAAACTAGTAAAATATCTAGGCACTGAATAATCAAAATGTACTTTAAAATTAGACAGTATTCTTATTTTAAGATTACCCTCTGTCTTAAAATGAAGAACACAGTCTTGTTCCATTGCTTGGATGATTTGAAATCCGTTGTCTTCCCTTGTTACTGGTTAAAAACAGCTTGATATTAGCTGGAAAAAAACTTATTAAGAAAAAGTGAGATACATTTTCCCAAAATAAGACATTTTTTCTTATGTAAAAAAAAAATGCTTGACAAGATTATTTTTCAATTTAGCCAAAAATTAAGTCAAATTTTCTTTAAACAACTTGTACTTTCTTAGAGATCAGTTTTTTGCAGTGTATGATAGCTGCACCCAAAATGGAGCTGGTTAGCAGAATAAAGACAGACTGAAAGTGGTGTCACAACACGAAATATGATATAAAATATATTCACCCCCTGGAATGTTCTTTCAACTGCTCCGAATGAGAACAGCACATATGTCACTGCCATGGAGAGAGGAAAAAAAATGTGATGCCCAGTATTTTATTTATTTATTTATTTATTTTCTTAAATTTGTTTGCTTTTCTTGTGTGGCTGCACTTAGAGATTTAATCTGAAAAGCTCCTAACTTTTCGGCAGAGAGAACATAGAGAGGGCCGACCCCCACAAAATGATGTAATCTGGATGCCATTTTGATTGTGTGTAATTGGGGCAGCTCAGCTGCTGCAGTGGAGTGACGTTTTGGAAACAAAACTGGACTACAAGCTACTGTAAGGTACTATTTGACTTTAGACCACAAGGAACTACTATTACAAATGTTTATTTAAACAGCTTTTATGATTGTGGAGTGTATAGAGTGGAAAATAAGGCGCTGTAAGTATATTATAACCTAGGCAGCCTGATCTTTTATATTTTTAGTTTTATATTTTATATTTAGTTTTATATTTTCTGTTGTGTTTTTAATCAGGTTCTTTTTGTCTCTTTCTCTAAAATTGTATTGTAGCATTATTAGTTATTATTACTATTATTGTTGTTGTTGTTGCTATTATTATTAATATATAAATAAAAATACATTTAAAAATATTACAATTTGTAATACATTTGACTCTTACGACAACAAATGCTGCGCCATTATTATACAGAAAACAAATGCACACAAACTTGCTGACAGCTGCAACAGCTTAATGCTAACTTTAACATTGAAAATGCCATAGACATGCTAACATGTTAGCATTGGTCCCGTTTTTAAGTTATAAAATACATCTATCAACTGTTTCAGAAGACCATAACAGGTTGGTTTAACATAAAAAAGATAAATGTTGCTCACAGACATATGCTCGTTAGGGTTTTAGCAGGGAAAATTAAGATAAAGCAAAATAAAACAATGAATCAACAAAGCATTAGATCGAAGCACTGCTTTGATCTGTGAATCACTGCTTTGATTGGTTCAAGGTTCAAAGCAAAGCCTCACTGCAGAAAAGTTGAGTACAGACCCGCTGCAGGGTCTGTAATCAATGTAGAGAAATGATCATTTTCCTGACAAACACCCCCAAAAACAATGGCCGCTCTGAAGGACCGATAAGGGAATCATTAAGCAAAAAGGTTATTGATGTCAGTGGATCAAATGATTTCTTAATGATACCCTTTAGAAAGTAAAATGCCACTTCCTTGTTTGTTTTAGTGTACTTGGTGCAATTGATAGCCGAACACTCAGTTCCTTTAGATCTTGATGTTTTTCTGATGTTGCTGGTATAATACTTATGATCCATGGTCATGAAAAATGCACATAAACAGAAACTTTTGTCTCTAATACGACTCTAGAGTGACACAAAGACTGCTATTGTGCATCTATAGCAACACCCAGTTACACACATTCAAAATGGAGGCCGGTGCTCAGCCAATTACAATGCAGCATATAGGAAGTCGGGTGCCTCTATGTTCTCTCTGCTTTTTGGAAAGCAGCTGTGATATCACTGCACCGTTCCTTCAGGCAACCAATCAGATAGAGTAAAGCCTCTGACCTCGCTGCACAAAAACAGCTAATCATTAGCTGTTTATAGTCATCATAGAAACAAATTCTCTGAGGAACGGTTTTTCTTTTGAAGAAAGGACAGAGATGAGATGTTTCTTGACGCCCTCTCTCTGCTTTTCTTACGGCGTTGTCTATATGTGTGTGTTTAAAAATGACATCACTATGAAGTCATTTTCTCATCAAGACATAACTTTAATGGAATTCTGCTGAAAATGGTGATTCTGTTGTGTGAACCAGCAGCACGTTTGTTCTGCCGGCGCGTTTTAAACTTTAACAATCACTCATTAAACACAGTTATGTTACATATTTTGCTGTGGCAAAATTTATGATTCAGAATCAAGGTTCAAACATTGAAGCAGAGCAGATTTGATAATAAAAATAATCCTGATGGAATTACTTTGGAGTGATGGGAATTTATTGTTAGAGTTGTTCCTTCCCTTAAGATAAATCTTTACAACACCATCCTTTACATTCATTCTTGATTCTGTAACATCAAGAATTAATACTGGCTAATCGAGATGATTCCCAATTCTGAAAAAAAAAACAAAAAAAACAACAACAACAAAAATTCCCACTATGGCCCTTTGGGGGGGGGGGGGGGGGGGGGGGGGATTTCTGCAATTTTTTTGTTGCTACCATGAACCTGAAAAAAAGTTCTCTAAGAATTTTTAGCATGAAGGATCACAGGTGTGGATCAAAGGTCAACGAATCAACAATAACACGATCAAGTCCACGATCAGGATCTCAGATGAGGAACGGGACTAAAAAGCCTGAGGCCTGTGTCCTCAGGAACCCTGTTCTCGGTAGATGATTCACTTCTCGACAAAGTGAAACTTCTCAGCCCGGCCTTCCTGTTGACAAGAACATTTGACAAACGGCTGTGGGTTTTTGGAGTCTTGCGCCGTTGCCTTTGTTCCCGTACGGTCACAGAGCTGTGAGATTGTTTTAGCGGCGGCGAGGTGTTGTTCTTCCCTCCCCTCGCTCCGTGCGGCAGCTCACCCCGTAAATGCCAGCCAGCCCAGGTGTGAAGTGTGGCTTTGGCTGGGTGTGCTGGCCGGCTCCTAGCATGCTGTTTGTGTTTGCAGCACCTGTGTACCTTCACAACTTGGTGGCAATTTTGGCATCTGCAGAGAAGCGCTGGAGGTCGGTGGAGTGAGGAAGGAAGGAGGCGAGGAGCTTTTGTTTGTTCCCTGCATACAAAGTCAGTCTGCAGCCAAACGCAAGGCCACAAACAACTGGAGCCGCCTCTGATTAAAAGTCCCGAAAGCTCAAAAAGCCCAGCGTGCACGTGAGGCGTTTTATTAATGTGCACACGGCGCCCACAGACAGGGCGGGGAGCCCCGTTTTAATTTTCAGCTTTCCTGTGTCGATGGTGGAAGGTGTCAGATCTGAATCATCACCGTCCCACCGTCCATGGATCCAAACAGGCCACTGGCACCATCTGACCTCACGGGGGCGCCACACCAAGAAAAACAGTCTATAAATAAACCACAGCAGCAGGTCGTGGCATTTTACATATGATGCATTTAGTGTTTGCTGATAAATAACCAGCAAAGAAGAAAACCAGAGTTCCACTTCTTCTCTCCATCACTGACTCCTCCCACGTGTCAGTGATTGGCTGAGCTCAGCACACATGACTCATGGTGAGAAGCTGAGACAAACAAACACCAGCGCCGTGGTTTGTTTTTCACGATTAACCCCCTGAGAGTTACATGTACACCACAGAAAGACAACAACTATGATCTTTAAAAGTGATTCAAATAAATGGAACAAAATTACGACATTTTCAGAGGTCAGTGTGTCAAAGTAAACAGGTCACATCAGGGAGTCGTGACGCACATCACCACGTCCACCAGAGTCCATCTGTCCATCTGTCCTGTCAATCTGTCTCTCTGTCCTCCTGTCCATCTGTCTCTGTGTCCATCTGTCTGTCTGTCTCTGGACTTCACACATCTCTGATTCATAGCAATACTCCACTCCTCTCTCCAGTCCTCCTAACTCCTTATCCGTCTCCACATCCTCTCCCCCTACACTCCTTCCCTACATCCCTCACACCTCCTCTACGACTCCACCCACCTCTGTCCGTCCTCCCTCCCCTTCCTCTCCGTACCCCACCTCCTCCCCGATCCCACATCCTCTCATCATCCCTCAACCTCTCCCGTCCTCAAGCTAACGTCCCTCTACCGCTTCCGCCCGTCACTAAGACCCCCGCCTCTCACTCTCTCCAGAAATTCCCGCACCTCCTCCTACCTCCACTACCCTCCTCTCTCCACCTCACCTCTCCTTCCATCCCTACGCAATTCTTACTCCTCTCTCCTCCCTCACTCTCGCGTCCTCCACTACTCCTTCCCTTCCCACCTCCTCCTCTCTCGTCCTCCACCTCCTCCTCCGTCCTCCAACCTCCTCTCCTCTCCTTCCCCTCCTTCCCACCCTCTCTCCTCCTCCGTCCTCCACCTCCTCCCTCTGTCCTCCACCTCCTCTCTCCGTCCTCCACCTCCTCCCTCCGTCCTCCACCTCCTCCCTCTGTCCTCCACCTCCTCTCTCCGTCCTCCACCTCCTTCCTCTGTCCTCCACCTCCTCTCTCCGTCCTCCACCTCCTCCCTCTGTCCTCCACCTCCTCTCTCCGTCCTCCACCTCCTTCCTCTGTCCTCCACCTCCTCTCTCCGTCCTCCACCTCCTCCCTCTGTCCTCCACCTCTTCTACCCCTCCTGCTCCTCGCCTGGGACCCTCTTCCTTAAATCATGCTGTCACTGGCGTTTCAGGTGGATTAGCCGCTGACCTGCCACATCAGGCTGTCTGATGCCCCGCCCAGTGGTGTCCGGTGCCATGATGGCTCCTTCTAAACCATGCCCCCTCTGGGCTGGTTAAATGTGGGTGCGGTTTTCTGCAGGTGAAGCGTAATTTAAGGTGGACTGAGATGATCTGGAACCAGCTGGGTTTGGACTTTGTTTGCTTTGATGTGAGGTCTTGAGGGACCTGTCCGTTCATGGCGAGGTGATGAAGTTAGCACCTTCACCTCGCCGTCTGCAGAATCAAGCTAACACTCAGCTGAGAAAAGCAGGCGTGTGGACGTCCCCAAACAGGACGTCAGAGAAGGTTCAGCGATGCCAAGTGAGCTCCTGGGTTCCTGACATGTTCACAGAAAAAGAAAGTGGTTTGATTCCACGTCCACACAGCATCCTGTTGCTTTTTATTTGTGATTGGTGAAGTAAACATGGTGCCACACTAGCAGAGAGGCTGTTTTCTTGCCCTAGTTATTACCCCAAATACCAAACATCAGCTTCCGCTTTAAATTCTGTGACTGGTGATGATTGTGGCCGGTGGGGGAGGTGGGATCAGATTCTCCTCGCCTCCTCGGCTCTGACCTGAATCATAGAAACTGCTCGCAGAGGGACATCAGGGGGAAGAGGGAGGAGTCAAGTAAGACAGCTCAGAGAGGATGATGGGAAACGGGGGTGGGGGGGGGGGTTCAGAGAAAAATGTTGGGTGGCAGCTCAAAGCAAGTGTGGAGGTTTGAGGGAAGAAATGGCACAATAAGGCTTGGCAGCTGTACACCACAGGATGCCGGACTGACGGCGAGACGCCATGAAGCTGATGCAGCAGACTGCGTTTGGAATACATGTTGCCGCGGTGACAGGCCCATTGACGGCATGATGACTGAACACTGGCCCTGCACCCCAGGGTACTGGATAAGCTCCCTCCCCCCACCTGCGACATAAATGCTCGCGTGGTCAACTCAACAATTGCACCTAGTTTTTCATGTTGTTTGGGTCGCCCCTTTGAGTCTGGTCTGCTTGAGGTTTCTTCCTCAAATCATCAGAGGGAGTTTTTTTCTTACCACTGTCACCTGTGTTCTTGCTCTCGGGGTTGGTAAGGTTAGACTTACTCGTGTGAAACACCTTAAGGCATCTTTGTTGTGATTTGGCGCTATATAAATGAAATGAATTGGAAATAGGAACTGGCAACTCAAATTCCTTCTGTTAGTGGGCGGGGCTTCGGCTTGGACATGTGACCTTTTGTTGGTACAAAGCTAATCTTCAAATATCTCATTTTAAAAATGTCAGGTTAATGTCTTTCTTTCTTTATATTTTTATAAAGGTGGGAGCAGGGAACAGCAGCTCTTTGCTAATTAGCCGCGTTAGTGTGGCAATCGACATGCACGTAATCAGTCCAGCTCTTGGTGTGTGCACATATTGAATTTGTTGAGCCATCCTTTGTGAATTTGTCTGATTTTATCAAGTGTCCATACTGGATTCTTTACTTTATGAATTTATTTAATATTAATATTTTATTATATAACAGCTTTTTCCTAAATACACCAAAAAATATTCACTTAAGTTTTTATTTTTTCCACTTTCCCAGATTCCTTGTTGTCAGAGCAACACTACGGCAACTTTTTCTTCTTCTGGGTGGAGCTTCATCTGAGACCGTGGAAGTTTACTTCTTGTGTGAAACCAGCTCATCGTGGTGTTTATCTGTTACTGTTTCCATTCTGTTTTTCTGCTGTGCGCTGCAGCACCGCGCGGGAACAGACATCCATTGTTCGCGTCATTCATCGGCATCTTGTTTTGTTATTCATATTTGTTTGAGTGTGGCTGCTAGTTATATTTTATCTCTGGAGCCTGATTATCACCAGACATAGGAGGAAAAGTTCAAAGTAGTGACGCCATGACAATCTGTTGTAGAACAAACACGAAGTGTGACAGTACTCGGTTTTAAAACACGTATAAAAAGTAACTGAGCCTTGGTAGAAAGTTTTCATCACTTTTATAAAACAAAAGAAAAAAAATGCTATTTCATGTTGTGTTTCTCGTTTTCACTGCCATGAAAATTAAGGAATCATGATTTTTTTTATTATTTATTATTACTTATTTTGTATATAAATTGTACCAGACTATAAGTAGCAGCATCTCTAAAGCTATATATATTTACGAAATGAGAGTAAGACTCTGGAAAATATTATAGTTTGTCAATAAAATTGTTACTGGGTCGGTTGTGTCCCCTGCTTTCTGGTTACTACCTTTTATGTCAGGTCATAACAGTTTGTAAAAGCTTCATATCAATCACAACAATCTTTACAATAATAATAAAAAAAAAATCCAAAATATTATAAATGATGCAAGAATTATGAAGTATAAAGTAAAAATGATTATGAAATTATGGAACTTAAACCTTTTCTATATAAATTGTACCAGACTATAAGTAGCAGCATCTCTAAAGCTATATATATTTAAGAAATGAGAGTAAGAGTCTGGAAAATATTGTAGTTTGTCAATAAAATTGTTACTGGGTCGGTTGTGTCCCCTGCTTTCTTGTTACTACCTTTTATGTCAGGTCATAACAGTTTGTAAAAGCTGCATATCAATCACAACAATCTTTACAATAATAATTAAAAAAAAATCCAAAATATTATAAATGATGCAAGAATTATGAGGTATAAAGTAAAAATGATTATGAAATTATGGAACTTAAACCTAAAGTATTAAACAGATTGTAATAGCAACTAGTAGCAACACTTTCTCATGAATTCAAATCTAATTCATCGCACATCAAGAGAAATGTTAGATTACTTGTTTTTGTTGGTTTATTGGGTAGGTCCTAGTTAATAGTTATAGTAATATCAACTGGTCACTGCATTTGGCCACCACTGAGCTAATCAGTTAGCTATTAAGATAATGTCAGCTAATAACTGCAATGATCCTCACTGAAGAAAAAACTGTTTCACATAATAGTGAAACAGCACTCACAGATCACTGACAGAAGGTTCCACAGACTTAAATATATACGTAAAATATATTCACTGTTACTTTACTGAGCTCCAATAACAAAACTACTGTTTTCACCGTATAAATTCAAAATGCAGACCGCAGTCTGTACTTCATCACAGTGGCTGTAAACTCCTTATCTGACAGCAAAATTACAATAAAATTACAAAACTGCATATCAATTTCTCATTATTCACCATCATTTACATAAAAAAGCGAATACACAATGTTGTTGTATAATTTATTGTCAATCAATATTTTGATTCCAATGAATTTGTACTTTTTCTTTAAAGACATTCTTCATTTACTGTTACACACTTTCAAATTTTAGAAGGAAAGAGCATAAAACATAAGCATTGACAATAATCACTCAGTAAAAAAATTCTTGAAACCACCAAATCACTTATTCATCACGTTAAACTGAAGGGGCTGCACGTTTTTCATATTTCAATTTATTTATGTCTATTAATAATTATTTAACTGTAATATTTCGAGATTTTACATTACAGAAAGTCATGAAAACATTCATCCCTCTTTTAATATAGTAGAAAATATTGATTTGAGGTTAAACTTTCTGTGTACTTCTTTTTGTTTTATTCAGGTAATTTTCCATTCAGGTACATCTACATTTATTTGGAGTATTTCCACTGCAGTCAGCTTCTATATTTATTAACCTACATGTATATTTTATGTAACTGTGGACATGATTTATATACAGTATTCACAAAAGGATTTCATTTACATAAATTAGTATTTCAGTTCATTACCTCAAGATATATTTCCCTGCAGGACAGCTTTTTCAGTTTTTAGATTAAACACTTGCTTTAGTTCCTGTTGCCTCTCTCTCTCTCTCTCTCTCTCACTGTTCTCGACTCGCTCTCCATCACTCTTGGTTCCATATGGTTCATGGTGTCAAACCTGGTCCTGCCGGGTCCCTAATTGGTTAATTTCTTGTGGAAGACTTGGGTGTGAGAGATCCAGCAGTTTCCTTTCACTGCTAATGAGCGAGTGAATTGGACAGAAGTCACGCTGAGAGGAAACGATGGCCTCCCTTGGATCGTGGAACAGATGCACGGCAATGTGCATGGGGTTTTGTCTCGAGTTTTGGAACCAATAAACTGAGTGGACTTTGACTTTTAAACATGTATCCCAAAGCATCCGGATGTTTCATCCTTGTTCTGTTAAAGCCGACAGGAGCTTTATGGGAAAATCTTTGACCGGATTTTACATCCAGCAGAAGAAACTTGTTCCAACTGGTTTCTTCAATATCCATAAAACCTGGTGGAAAGATCAATAAGATCTTATCAACAAGAAGGATACTTGTGGTTTTCTTGTTGACGAGGATCCTGATTTGGATTATTTAGCTAAATTGATGACATGGACCTTTTTTGGGCCTGGGGGGTGGGGTGTGGGGGGGGGGGGGGGGATAAATCAACAAGCTTCTGTAAAAGTCTTCAGCTGATACCAGGGTTCACTATTAATGCTTGTGTGAATGCTCAGGGCAATTAGTGAGTCAGTAAAATGTATATAACCTTTTTTAAAGACAGTCAGAAAGTGCTTTACAATGCAATATAAACAAGGGAGTAACTTTGATTTTGATATTGGTGGGGACACAAAAGTGCTCCAATACAAAGATTTTTTTTTTTTTTTTTTGCATTACCAATCATAAGTTCATGTCATGCAGATGTTATAGGTTAACAAGCCATCCCAATGGTTAGGAAGTTGTTCTTTCAATCACAGGGTTGCAGGCTCAAATCCCAACCTTACCTCTCTTTACACCTCCATCCATGACTGGAGTGACCTTGAGCAAAGCAACTAACCCAACATTGCTCCAGCTATACATTTAAATTGAATTCATCGAGGATGGATATTTAACATGAAGTATTGCAATGACCCTATCTGCTAGTGTTGTGATGTTCGTGAATGAATTGATTCCCGTTTGTCTGTCTGTTATTGTGTCCACCCGCGCAGTCTTTTAATACGTTCCCTGCAACTGTGCAGTAGCCTGGCTGAGGGGGGCTTCGAGCAGTGGCATACATTTAACCCTTTATGTGCCATAATAATGGAGGACAGCGGTTTTATTGGTCGTGATTACACAGTACGGGGCTGAATATTGGTAGGGACGTGACCCTAGCGTCCCTACCCAAAATTACGCCCTAGAATATAAAACTAATACAACAAACTGCATGCAAGAGAACGCCGAAAGATGACACACACAAAAATCATACCAAAGAAAAAAGATGGAAAAGTCAAAAATGATAAAACTGTTTTAAAAAAGCAACTACTTTTCAAATGCCGGTTTTACCAAAAATGTCTTCAAGTGTCTTTGAACAGCTTGAAAATTTCACCCCAATTTCAAATCTGGTGCTGATGATGTTACTACTACGTATACCAAGTTTGTTCAAGATTGACAAAGATGGATCAAGAAGATACTGTGATTTCTGAGCCTCCTTACAAGGGTAAATATTAACTTTAACTGCCCTCTGACTAAGAAGTTTGGCAGGTGTTTTTTTTGGACAATAGGAAGAAGCCACCAGCAGACCAGACTCAGAGGGATGGCCATCTGTTTTGGTGATATTCCCAGTAATAATAATCCCAATAATCATCAAACCTGCAAAGATAGAAATGATGGAACTAAACATCCAGGTACTCAAATAAGTCCAGTGGTTACATTAACCATTTGTGCAAATAATCAAGTGGCAAAAATGTTGACCCATGAAGCAGAACACAAAATGAAATCATCATAGTCAGCTGACAGGTTTGTTCCATGTAAAACGCCAACAACATCCACAAGTCCCCAGTGTCCACACTGATCCACAGCAGGATATGGCCCTCAGCCATCTCATGGGCCCACTCACAGTCCAATGAAGGTAGACCAGTCTCCAGGATTCAAACTGAAGGGATAGTCAGTACCACTTAAGGGGACCAAACAACACTTACAAACCGGCCTCAGTGCACCATGACCTACACAAATGTATGGTGGCCATCCCAGGTGGTAGCAATAGTTAAGTAGAGGTCAAAATATAAACATACTCCAGTCATATTGAAAAGGACACCACATTATTTGTCTGATCATAAAGATTCTGAAACAGAATGTTCTGGAGTTATGGGGTAAAAATGGTAACAAAGGTCAATTTCGGTTTGTACGGGGATAAACAGTTTTATAAAAAGTGATGAAAATGATTCAATGAGCTAATATGATTAATATGATTGATGTTTGGTCTCCAAAGTAAAGGTCAAACAAGGTCGCTGTCCTTTGGATTCTATGACATTTACCACGTTACACCGTAACTTGACAACTAAGCATGACAGATGGTGCAAACTATTCCTTTTTAAAAGCCTTTTAACTCAACCAATAATTTGCATCACTTTTTACCAAAACTGGAGCAACTGTAACTTTTGACCTTTGTCACCGTTTTAGCTGTTTTTACTCCATCACTCCAGAACATTTAGTAATAGATAGTCCAAACTATACCTTTTTGGTAGGGATGTGAATCGTACAACAACTCATGATTCAATTTGATTCCAATTCTTGGGGTGACGATTCGATTCAGAATTGATTTTCGATTCAAAGAGCTCTGAGAAATAGTTATATTACTTAAAAAATGTTTATGTTTAAGAAAAAGCAACTTTACAAGGTTAATCAAGTGATTCTAGATGTAAATTTACTTATCTGCTTTGCTCGTTCAGAGTTGACTGGCAGTTTAGCGAAGCCCTGGTCAGAAGTCAGCAGAGACCGCTGCTCCGCTCTTTTAGGTCCGGGTGATGGCGTAGCATGTGGGCTTGCGGATTTGAAGTGTTTCCAAAGTACTTGACTTTCATTCTGCAGATTTTGCACACTGCATAAGTCATGTCAAGCTCCTTCTTACGCAGCAAATAATAAAATCCAAAATGCACCCAAACATTTGCCTTCAGCAAAGACGGTGCTGGCTGAATTAGCTCTTCATCCACCATGCTAAGCTGCAGTTCACGAATTTTGAAGCACGCCAGACCCTCCCCTCGTGGGGACGCTGTAGTACGGAAGCCATTGCCTGACAAACAGTATATGCAGCGAGTAAGCAAGAAAATGTTTTAAAAATGCTTTTTAAAAATCAATTCTTGGACATTTTGGATCAATTCAGAATCATAATAAATAAGAATCGCGATTCGGACGTAAATTGATTTTTTCAAGAACCCCTACTTTTTAGAATATTTATGATATGGTATACTTTTCAGTATGATTGGAGCATTTTAAAATTTTGACACCAACCTGGCTGCAGCTGTCACACTGGATGGCCACCACACGGCTGGTGTACTTCATGGTGCACTGAGGCTGGATTGTAAGTGTTGTTTCATACGCTTAAGTGGTACCGAAAACCTGCTTGGCCCGTGGACTAATAGAGGACCTGTGCAATGCTGCATGACGCGACCCCTCCTCAGCTGTCAGCGATGTTGGTTTTGCATTTTCTTCGTCCTTCTCTTAACCGTAGAGATGTCAGCAGTATGCTGCCTGCAGGACAGTTAATCAGCCTTACAGAGTGTGCACGCTGGCGTCTGCACGGCCGACTGTAATGTACAGTTAGTGTGAACTGATATTTTGCTGAGAATAAAGACAGTCCACTGTTCCAAAATGTGAGCGGCTGCTGAAGCGCTGCACATATGAGGGATGGTTCCAAGGTAATACAACCACAGACTGCTATATAGTCTGGTGCACGTGTGCGCCAGGCTATGAATTTTATTACAGCTCCAAAATAGACTGTGGCCCCAAAGCCCAAACCTCTACACATCTTCAATTTCAAAACGGTGCAGAGAGGAGCAAGAGCAGGGGGGGGATAGAAAAAAATAGAGAGGGCCCAAAAGAACGGCGAGGGGAGCTAAAAATGAAAGCGAGCTGATTCAATCTTCAAGCACCTTACAAGCGTTTGCGTCAGGTTTCTTGTTTAAAAGGAGCCGAGCGAGAGGAGGAGGATGAGGAAGAATGGTCTGGAGGAAGGGCGCGAGAACTAATGTCCACTGCTGCTCGTTTTCTCTCTTTCTCTCTCACATTCATTCCTTCTCACTGTCTCCCTCTTTTTCCAAACTGTAGTGAAAAGATTAAATTGTTTACGAGTGCGAAGCACGGCTAGCTCGAGCAGATGAGCCAAGAGCGACAGAGATAGACATTCTAATTCGCCGCTGTACTTAGCGCCCGGGTCCCTGTGTGCAACCACTAATTCTTTTATCTGGCTGCAACACTCCGGGCTTCAGCCACGGTCAAAAAAATAGAGAGAGGAAGACGATGAAGAAGAAGAAGAAGAAGAAGTAGAAGGAGGAGGAGGAGGAGGGACTGAAGGAGGGGAATGGTGTAGAAAATGAAGTGAATGGGAGAAAATACAGTTTTTTTTTTACACTGTACAACTGATAAAATAATCTGTACTTGAATACTTGATTTCATTTTTTTCCATACTCGCCCCCCCACACTTCCCCACAACCACAAAAGCAACCCCCCACCCCCACCCAACAATGTCACAAAGAAGTGCCGTCCGAGTGCCGTCTTAACCCTTTATCTTGGCGGAGCAGAAAGACGTAGGCAGCATGTCTGTGTTGGGCTGGAGGCGGTGGTGTGTGTCGGCTCACACACATCTATCTTTGTGAGGACCCGTCTGAGTTTTATAACGCGTAGGCGAGGATATTTTGGCTCCGCCTCTGTTTTCCAGCAGCCAGGCAAAGAGGATGTCGGATGCTGGGGGGGGGGGGGGGGGGGGGGGGTGTCATGCTTGAATTTTGGCAACAGAATTTCAGCATGAATTTGAATTTATGCCACAGTGATCTGTGCATTCAGTCACTTGGAGTGTCTGAAGGAGGTGATGTCGCCGAGCGCCAACTTTAACGTCAGCAAACGATGACGTTTCGCATCAACGCCTAATCACGGTCTGAGCTGATTCTTCAAAAATCAATTCAATGAAATTTTCTTTCCGTTGCGTTCAAGGTTGGATCAATCATATGAGTCTGGCAGTGCGCCATTTGAACTGGCACATATATGTAGGCCGTGGGCACCCCCCACCCACCCACAACTCAACCAAATGGGTATTTTTGGAAAGATTAGAAAGTCTACAATAAAACAATTAAATGGCAACAGTTAATAAACTGGGACTTCAAATCTCTTACATTTTTATTGACATACCACAAAAACAAAACAAACAAAAAAAATAATTCACGATGCTAAACATAGAAATCTGGACCTCAGCAGCTCACGACCTGATAGGTTAGAATGTTACAATTGGTTCATTTGTAAATACCGTCAAAACTAATATTGGGGGACTCCATTAAGCTGCTTCTTAATTCAAAGCCAAACACAAATAACTGCAAAATTCTTGCTTGTTTCTTTTGGTTCAGTTTTTTTTTTCTTTTTTTTTTTTCTAAGTGGAATCCCACCAGTGGCATATAGGTCTTGTCTCAGAGTGATGCTGAAAAACTAATTCATGCATTTATTTCCTCTAGACTGGACTATTGTAATTCATTATTATCAGGTTGTCCTAAAAGTTCCCTAAAAAGCCTTCAGTTAATTCAAAATGCTGCAGCTAGAGTACTAACGGGGACTAGAAGGAGAGAGCATATCTCACCCATATTGGCCTCTCTTCATTGGCTTCCTGTTAACTCTAGCATAGAATTTAAAATTCTTCTTCTTACTTATAAGGTTTTGAATAATCAGGTCCCATCTTATCTTAGGGACCTCGTAGTACCATATCACCCCAATAGAGCGCTTCGCTCTCAGACTGCAGGCTTACTTGTAGTTCCTAGGGTTTGTAAGAGTAGAATGGGAGGCAGAGCCTTCAGCTTTCAGGCTCCTCTCCTGTGGAACCAGCTCCCAATTCAGATCAGGGAGACAGACACCCTCTCTACTTTTAAGATTAGGCTTAAAATGTTCCTTTTTGCTAAAGCTTATAGTTAGGGCTGGATCAGGTGACCCTGAACCATCCCTTAGTTATGCTGCTATAGACGTAGACTGCTGGGGGGTTCCCATGATGCACTGTTTCTTTCTCTTTTTGCTCTGTATGCACCACTCTGCATTTAATCATTAGTGATTGATCTCTGCTCCCCTCCACAGCATGTCTTTTTCCTGGTTCTCTCCCTCAGCCCCAACCAGTCCCAGCAGAAGACTGCCCCTCCCTGAGCCTGGTTCTGCTGGAGGTTTCTTCCTGTTAAAAGGGAGTTTTTCCTTCCCACTGTAGCCAAGTGCTTGCTCACAGGGGGTCGTTTTGACCGTTGGGGTTTTACATAATTATTGTATGGCCTTGCCTTACAATATAAGGCGCCTTGGGGCAACTGTTTGTTGTGATTTGGCGCTATATAAAAAAAATTGATTGATTGATTGATATAGAAGTGATGGTAGTTTAGTCTCGTCTCCCATCAAGTTTCATTTTCATTTTAACGTGACACTATAAAACAGATGAAAGATTTTAACTTTGCGTAAGTACAGTAGGGCATTATGGGCGTCTGGCCAGCTTTATTTAGATGGTCTGAGGTCAAGATACAAACGCTGGGGTGATCATGCTTTTGTGGTAGCTGGCCCCAGACTGTGGAACAAACTACCTCTTGAATTACGTACTATTCCTGACTGAGCACTTTTTAAATCTAAGTTAAAGACTTATTTATTTAAACTGGCTTTTAACACCAAGTGGAGAGGTGACATGTTCTGTTTTTATGTGCTGTTTTAAAATTTTATTGTATATGTGTTTTATTTTTGTGAATTTATGTTTTTAATGTTAAGTGCTTTGGACACCAGGCGGTGTTGTAAAGCACTCTATAAATAAATGTTGATTGATTGATTGATCATTGTTCATTATTTTTATGGACAGAATTTCTAGGCGCAGCCAGGGTGTAGAGGGGGTCTGGTTTGGGAACCACAGAATCTCGTCTCTGCTGTTTGCGGACGATGTGGTTCTGTTGGCTTCGTCAAATCAGGACCTTCAGCGTGCACTGGGGCGGTTTGCAGCCGAGCGTGAAGCGTCCGGGATGAAAATCAGCACCTCCAAATCCGGGGCCATGGTTCTCGACCGGAAAAAGGTGCTTTGCCCTCTTCAGGTCAGTGGAGTGTCCTTGCCTCAAGTGGAGGAGTTTAAGTATCTCAGGGTCTTGTTCACGAGTGAGGGACGGATGGAGCGTGAGATCGATAGACGGATCGGTGCAGCATCTGCAGTGATGCGGTCGCTGTATCGGACCGTCGTGGTGAAGAGAGAGCTGAGTAAGGGGGCAAAGCTCTCGATTTACCGATCGATCTACGTTCCGATCCTCACCTATGGTCATGAGATTTAGCTCATGACTGAAAGAATGAGATCGCGAGTACAAGCGGCCGAGATGAGTTTCCTCCGCAGGGTGGCTGGGCGCTCCCCTAGAGATAGGGTGAGGAGCTCGGTCACTCGGGAGGAGCTCAAAGTCGAGCCACTGCTCCTCAGTTGAGGTGGCTCGGGCATCTTTTCCGGATGCCCCCTGGACGCCTCGCTGGAGAGGTGTTCCCTGGCACGTCCCAATGGGAGGAGGCCCCAGGGAAGACCCAGGACACGCTGGAGGGACTACATCTCTCGGGGGAATGCCTTGGGGTTCCCCCGGAGGAGCTGGGGAAGGTGTGTGTGGATTGGGAGGTCTGGGCGGCTTTGCTTGAGCTGCTGTCCCCGCGACCCGACTCTGGATAAAGCGGAAAAAAATGGATGGATGGATGATTGATTGATTGAAAGGTGTTGTGCTCCATTTCTACCTCAGTAAAATAATAGTTGTGCACACATCCAATCCTGATTAGGCCAGGTGCAGGATAGTCAAGAATAGTAGATAAAAAAGAAACAACATCTGCACACCGGAAGAGATCCTGAAATCTTTAATTGACCAAAAGCAACGTTTCCACCCTGAGGTCTTCTTCAGGCAAGAAGACCTCAGGGTCTTCGTGTTTCCAGTGCTGTGGGCCAACAATCTGTGTTCCATGTGATGACTTCTTTTGTGTAAACTACATCAAATAATATCTAATATGTTGTCCAATGCCCATTGATTTGACCATCTTGCTTATTTTTGGAATTTAAAAGTCCTCATGTTAAGTAACACCACAGGCTGTGGTGTGCACATGTACTACCCTGAGTTTGTGTGTTTTTTTAAATCCACTCTCAGGGAAACACTTTAATACCAATTTTCAACTTATACTCCAAGAAATACAGTGTATCACGTGGGATTCACAGCTGGTTTGGATATTTGCCTTGTTAGGTCAAGTTACATTCTCACCAAGACAAAACCGTACTATGGTCAACTTGTAACCAAACCAAACATTACCTTTTCAAGTGGCTTGAGATGCTTCTTTTTTCCTTTTTTTATATAGCAACCAATGCACTTGTTAAAAATACAACATGATATGGATTTTTTTTTTTGCCATACCACCCACGACCAATTGCAAGGTTATTCACTTGTCCTCGAGCACAGTTACAGAAATACCAAACTTTGCAAGTGGTCCTGAAGAAATGGACCATGAGTGTTCTGTATGGAACAATAATCACATGACTCCAAAGTTCCTAAAGATGGAACATGTGATCCTTTATTGTTATTTGTCCCTCAATTTGGAAAGCAAATTATTTCATATTACAGAGAAAAGGATGGAAGGCTGAAGATGTATCATAGAACCAGAGTTACAACAGATAACATTTGCATATTCCAATTTCAATTTCAGTTCAATTTATTTTCACTTATATAGTGCCAAATCACAACAGAATTGCCTCAAAGCGCTTCACACAGGTAAGGTCTAACCTTACCAACCCCCAGAGCAACAGTGGTAAGGAAAAACTCCCTCTGAGGAAGAAACCTCAAGCAGAACAGACTCAAAGGGGTGACCCTCTGCTTGGGCCATGATACAAACATAAATTACAGAACAATTCACAGACGAATATATAAGAAATGCTGTTGGTGCACAGGACAGGAGGATCACCAACACAAACACAACACCCATCTCTGGATGGAGCTGCACCTTAAACAGAGAGAAAAAAACAGAATCAGGCATCAGAAAGACAAAAAAATACTGTATAATTTGCCAGCATTAAACAACAAGAAAACAGAAGAAATACTAAGGTGATCACCGGCCTCTAGCCCTAAACTTCACTAAAAGACCCAGAATTTAGGTAAAGTTGAGGCTGCAGCACGCTCCAATTACTAATAAATGAATTAAAAGAGTAAAAAGCGTAAAACAAAACTGTACCAGTATGCTAGCCATATGAAAGGGAAAATAAGTGCGTCTTAAGTCTGGACTTGAAAATCTCCACAGAATCTGACTGTTTTATTGACACAGGGAAATCATTCCACAGAACAGGGACACGATAAGAGAAAGCTCTGTGATCCGCAGACTTCTAATTCACCTTAGGGACACAAAGTAGTCCTGCACCCTGAGAACGCAAAGCCCGGGCCGGTACGTAAGGTTTAATTAGGTCAGCTAGGTAGGGAGGTGCCAGTCCATGAATAATTTTATAGGTTAGTAGCAGAACCTTAAAATCTGATCTCATGACTTCCTCAAATCATTGCATTATTTTAAATTAAATTGAGACTCTCACCTTCTGGCTCAGCTCTTTCTTCACCATGATGATCCTGTACAGCATCCACAGACCATCACACACTGCACCAGTCCACCTATTGACCTCACATGCCAACTTATCACCACTCATGAACAAGACCAGAGGTACTTAAACTCCTCCTCTTGGGGCAATACCTCACACCTGAGCCAGAGGGGACAACCTGTACTTTCCAAAAGAGGACCATGGACTCAGACTTGAAGATGCTGTTCGTCATTCCCATTGCTTCACACTTGCCCTCCAACCTGCCCAGTGCACATCAGACATCAGTGTCTGATGAACTCAACAGAACCACATCATCCACAAAAAGCAGTGATGTTAATTCTGAGGTCTCCAGTCCCTGACTGTTGTTGCTGATCTCTCATTTACTGCCATTTCATCCAGGATCACCACAGTGGATCCAGTACTGATCAGCACTGGGATTTGGAACAAGTTTACACCAGATTCCCTCCCTGATGCAAATGCAGTTTTAAACAGAGAAACGAACACAGCCCCTGATCTTCCTAAGAGGACCTCCATCCAAATACCACTCTGCTTAGGTGCTGAGATCCTCCAGCCTCTGAGTACACCCCGAAATCCTGTCTATGAACATCACAAACAGGACTGGTGACAAGAGGCAGCCCCAGTGGAGTCCAACACCCACCAAACAACAATATCAGATGCGAAAGCTGCCTTGGTCAACGGTCCAGACCAAAGGATGAAAATTTGGTCAGACGAACAAAAGAGGTGTTCTTAGTCGGCATCAAAGTGACCCAAGGTCCAGTTTGTGTGCAGTGTGAAAACACTTTTTGGACTTTGGGAGCTGTTACAGGAAGTTGATGCTGGATATGTCACCCATTAAACAGTAGGAGAAGAAAAGAAACAAACATTATGACAATGAATCGCGCAATGACATGAGGAGAGAACGCCGTTGGGCGCATGCACAACAACAAACCAGTCGATGTCATGGTTTTTTTTTCGTGCTTCTGTCACGAAATGAGTAAAGTTTTCGTGATAGTTTTTTTTTTAATTCACTATTACTAACCCTACTCCTAACCCCAACCCTAACCATAACCATAACCACCCCTGACCCCCCCGCCTCACTTTTAATTTCGTGCAGCCATCACAGAATGAATTAGAATGAATTTGTGCTGCCGTGACGAAAATGAGGCGCTTTTCATCACAATATCACGAACCAATAGATTAATGTATATTTCATGCTGCTGAATCATGACTTGCCGTGATGCCAGGTCATACAGGGAGACAAAACTCACATAAAGGACACAAGTAGGTCATAAAAGGTTCTTTAGTGCAAATGAATCATTGCAACATGAAACCAAACTAACAGGACAAAATGTAAACAAACATGATCCTTATTAAGCATCTTGTTCTGGACTTTCGGGTGTGAAAACGTCCAAAATGTGAATGTTTTAGTCATGTGGATGATGTGTGAACTCACGATAAGGGCAACCATTGGTGGACTGTTTCCCAAAACACAGACTGCTGAATTTTACATGCAGTGAGTGAAATACAGCGACTACATTTGTCCACAAATCTGATGAAATCTTCATGATAGGCTTTTGTTGACATTAGTAAAAACGAATCACATTAAAATACTTGGGGTGAAAAGCATGTGGGAGCACGTTCATGCTCAGTCATTTAAAATCCCTTTCAGCACTCTGGACCTTTGACCCTGTGAGCCCAAAATCTGTGGTGGGCTCTGTGTCAGGCTCCTGAACATTGTACATAACTTTGGGAATATCCGGCATGCCCAGCAAGAACTCCTTCCCAAAAATAAATTTTATGCCAAAAAGTGCATCCAGTGATCTTGACTTTAGACCATCTGACCCCAAAATCTAAAGGATTCGTGGTGTTTGGTGACCTAATGCACAAACAACTTTGACAATGCTCCAGTTACCTTTGACGTTCTGATCCAAAGTGTACTTGTAGTCGGTGATGTAATCTGACCCAAACATTTTATTGGTCTACATGTGTCAGAGCAACATATTTGGAAAACGAGGTGCAGGTGGAGACATGGTCACCATCACGACAATTACTGCACAAAAATAAAGGTTTGGAGAAGATAAAGTACAAGTTCTGCAGTTTAAAAGTATTTAAAAAAGATTGATTTCAATTTCCTTGAGTCAGTGTGAAACAGCAAACTGTGACTCAGTGATTTACTCAAAGACTCAAAGAACCAACAGGTTATTTTGAATATAATGAATCCACAGGCAGCACAGTGGATTAGTGGTTAGCACTGTTCCCTCACAGCAAGAGGGTCATGTGTTCGATTCCGACCTGTGTCCTTTCTGTGTGGAGTTTGTGTGTTCTCCCCGTGTCTGTGTGGGTTCCCTCCGGGTGCTCTGATTTCCTCCCACATCCAAAGACACACAGGTTAGATGGACTGGAAACTTAAACTGTGTTTGTTTGTCTGAATGTGGTCCTGCGACCGACTGGCGTCCTGTCCAGGATGAACCCCGCCGTTGTTGTTTTATATTGTTGTAGCTCATGTTGACGTCACAAAGAAGCCAAACCTCCAAGACACCAGCTTCTGACAAATATGTTATCTGGCTCCTCCCCATTTTGTGCATCTTCTGTCAAGATGAAGAGTTTCTTTTCCAGATCAAAATCTGGAAAACCAGCACGACTGAAAAACATTCACCTGGTCGGTCCTCACAAGGACAGCTAATCAAGACTGTGCCTGCAGGTCTGTGTGTGTGTGTGTGTGTGTGTGTGTGTGTGTGTGTGTGTGTGTGTGTGTGTGTGTGTGTGTGTGTGTGTGTGTGTGTATAAGACCGTCTGCGGCAAGTGCTCATGCTTTCGAGTGTGTGTCTGTGCGTATGTGTATATGTGTGCACGTGTGTGGCCACATACCATGTGTGTGTGTGTGTGTGTGTGTGTGTGTGTGTGTGTCTGAGGCAGTGTTGGGGGGGTCGGTGGGGGGCGGTGTACAGCGTGGAGAAGAATTACTGTTATCTCACAGGCAGAAGAGGGAAGAGGGGGAGATAAGAAACTGCTGCAGCCGACAGGCAGACGGAGGGAGAATCAGGCGTGTGAGAAGTCATGTTTCGATGGGGGCCGCCGTTGTAAATTCGTAGGATATTCAGAGCGAGTTAGCCCTGCAACCCCCCGCCCCCCTCTCTCTAAGGTTTTTTTTTTTTTAGGCAGAGGTCTGCTCGGCCGATAGCGCATTGTGTGTGCCGCACTCTATAGAAAGCTCATCAGTGCTAGTTGCCTATTGCGGCGTTATCGTACCTAGTAAGGTAACTGCACGCTTATAGACTGCAGCCAGATAATGGGGGCAGAAGAAAAGAGATAAAGAGGGGGGACCTCTTCTCATTAACAGCTATCTGCTGCACTGCAGACACTGGTCCGTATTGAGTGCTTCCTGCACCGGGCATAAATTAAAATGCACCCGTGGAGAGCGACGGAGGTGGTGAGGAAGAGGAGGCCTGTTATAAATGACAGCAGAGGGGAGGATCATCGCTGTCAGAGCTTCACTCTGGAGCTTTCAATGGGCCACACTCTGCAAAACCTGTTTTTATCGAACGCAACTATGACATATTGTTGTGGCTTCATGATAAACATCCTCAAAGTTCCACAGTTCTGTGTGCACAAAGAAACGCCCCACTTTAAGGAAAACTCAGGTCTAAAAGGGCTCGTTTCAGTGCTCTGTGATGTAGGTCACACAAGTCAACAGCTGAACTCCTGCATGTCCTTCAGGAACAACAATCACGTTGTCACCCCCCTCCAGTATTTCTGTGTTGCAGCCTGCAGTGTGTACTGTGGGGTCAGGTCTGGGATCATGTACTGGTGCTGCGCTTTGACAGATCCACGACACCTGGGAACTGCCGCGGGTCCTGGAGGGCAACCACACATGCAGACATCTGGTCCATCCCCTCAGCATCCGCTCATTTAATACAAAGTCATTCCAGCGGTACCCGAGGAACCTCCCAAGAGACCTGACATGAAAAACATCCACTCATCACCGTAGGTCCCAACCATACAACAAAACAGGACTCATCAGGAAGTTGGATCTTCATTCGCCTGCAAAGATGTCAGCATGGCCAAACACCTCTGACCTTTCACCTCATGACTCCATGAGCTCTTCCTAGGTGCCGCTCAACCTCAAAGGCAGAGGAGACAGAGATATGAAGGTCACTGCTAAGATCAGTGAAGGTCTTTACAAGTTCAACTCCTTACCACATACAGATGCACTGCTGGTCTCATAGTGATCGAATATGGATCTTAGTCTTGAACCATGACAATCACAAACCCAGATACTCCGATTCCCCACTCAGCTTTTCAAGTGGTGCAGTCAAAGTATCACAGTGCTGTGTGGAATGGAGTCAGAGACTCTGAGTTTTCCCCAGTGAAACTGGCGTTCCTAAGGGGTGTGTTCTGGCTCCTACACTGTTCAATGCTTCCATGGACTGTGTGTTGGGTGCATTTTTAGAACCCACTGACTTAGGTGCTTTTGTTGGTGAGGGATGGTTTACTGACTTTATGGATGATGACAGTATCGGTGGCTAGCTATGTCCAGTAGCTTACTGGGGATTCCATGAATTCTCAGGATGTCTCAGAGAGCAGTGCAAAGAAACACTGCCAGTATGCACACTTCTGTTCTATGAATACCCGCAGGGCTAGAATACGATAAATAGTTGATTTTTTGGTGGGTGTGAAGTCAGAATGTTCAGCAAGAACCTACAACTGAATCCTATTCAGAGTGATTCTTGGAAGCACCTTCCCCGGCACAGACAGCAGTGTGATACCCCTATAGTTCTTACAAAACATAAGATCACCCTTTCCTTTTCAGACTGGGACAAAAAGTCTTTTCTTCCAACCACCTGTGTCCCAGATTGTTTTAAAGGCCACAAGAACAGAATCTCCACCCACCTGCAGGAGTTCAACTCCAGTGCCACAAGCTGTTTCACGACCTTTGCAATCTCACCAGTGTTTGGTTTGATTGAACACCCAGCAGGAGCATCACCCTCATAAGACACATTTATGGGTGGTCATCTTGGATTTGTAAAGGTGGCTTTGCCCACAAATATACAAGCAAGGAAAGGATGACCCTGGGCCAGTACACTCTGCTGCTGCAGACACTGAGAAAACAACAATTTTGCCCCCACAATATAAGCTGATAATATGTGAAAAAGTGTTTGTTAAAGCCATTAACAACCAGAACATTGCTGTGGTGAAACCCAGCTGGGTCATACAGTGTAAGACCACATAACTACTGTTGTTGAAGTTTGTTGAAAATATTCTTTTCCTCACTTAAAGTATGAATTCTCCAGAATATATGGAATATATTTGAATTGCAGCAAAACATTTATTTGATTTGTCGTGTAAATATGTTTTCCCCTTTTTATTTTAATTTTAAAATCCTTCAACCAATAATTATCTCCAGCACCAGTCCAATGGAACAAACCCGATTTTGTTGCAGTTTGTTGTGGTTTCAGTGCGTAGAAACGAGCTGGATCAGAAGGTCCGGAGATCAATCACACATGAACTTGCTGTCTGATGCTTAGTAGGTCACTGCTTTGCCCGCCGCCCTCCATTCTGGCTAATATGGCTAAATATGAGGTGTTTGGACCAGGAGTCGTGGCCTGAGGGAGCGAGGGGGATCTGAACGTGGAGGACGAGGCCCAATGACCGTCCGCAAAATGAAAACAAATGGAGTGTCATTGCCCAGTAGGAAATCTATCGCCTTCTATTTTTAGCCTTCAGCTCCAAAAACTGGTTTTCTGTTTGCTTGTCATGAGGATTTTTGAAGGATGAAATACTGCAGCCACAAAAGGAAATACGAATGCAAATATTATCCCCGTCTCAAGGGTGCAACAAATTATTTTTTCATCTAGTTGCACACTAACTAGCTAAATGAGCTAGGTTTCTTTTAAGTGAATACATGTGTAATATCAAAGCAATAAACTTCGATACCGTTTTTTGTCACCTCCATCATTGCCATTCCTTGACTGGCCACTTGAGGCTCCAAAACAGAACACATTCCCGTAGGAGTGCATGTTAAAATGTCCAGCTTTACAGCAGAATTAAACATGTTGACATCCTGGTTCAAATCAATGGGTTTGGTCTCTGTAGATATTTTCCTCCAGTAACTCCGTGTCCACTCGGTGTGCCTGCTAGCTGTTACATTGTTGCTGTCTGTTTCTTCTGTAGTATTTTAGTACAAATACCTGGAATAATCGGGCTTGCTGTGGTCAAACATCCTAACGGATCATCTAAGCTGTCTCAGTTGCAATATTCATAATAACTCTTGTATTTAATGTTGTATGCTAACAGCATTAACATGTTTAGCATATATATCAGTAGCCTGATCTGTTAAAGCCCCCCAATGAATGATTACTGAGAAAATATTCAAATACTTTTAGGAATACATTTATAATTCTGGGAGTTAATGGGTTTGTGATTATCATGAATTAAGACTAAGATCCAGGGCCCATATCTACGAAGCAACTCAAAGTCCTCTCAAAGAGCTCCTAACTTAGCCTAAAATTTCCTGCCAAGGAATCTCAGCCTATGAGTGAGCAGGTGTCTGAGAGCAAGTCTGAGCAAGGAGGGGACAGAAACTCCTATCTTTGTGAGGAGGCGGGGTTGACCCCTTTGCTAGGGATGATGCAGTCCTCTAAGAGCTGTGATTGGTTGTCACGGAAACGGGAGGAGAAATAAAAAACAAATGCGATCCGCCCTCCTCATCATGAATGGACAGTGAAATCAACCAATCTTATAAGATGAACTGCATTAAGACGTGTAACCGTGAGGATAACTTAATGTTATGATGATAAAACCCAGCAAAATTAAATGAATTGTTACATTGCTTGAAAATGTTTGAACGTACCTCATTCACATGCCGAATATCTATAGATTAAAACTGTGTGTGAGTTTATTTAGTACATTCATTGCAAGTACATAATCTAATAGTAAATACATTAAAAATACATGCATGACACAAGAAAGGGAAAACACTTAGAGTTGTATGCAAAAGTTTGAGCACCCCTGATAATTTTCATGATTTTCCTTTATAAATCATTGGTTGTCTGGATCAGAAATTTCATTTAAATATATCATATAGCAGATGAACACAGTGATATTTGAGAGTGAAATGAAGTTTCTAGTATTTACAGAAAGTGTGCAATAATTATTTAATCAAAATTAGGCAGGTGCATAAATTTGGGCACTCTTGTCATTTTATTGATTTCAATACATTTAGCACTAATTACTGGAACACAAAATTGGTTTGGTAAGCTCATTCAAGTCAAAGTCAAAGTCAAAGTCAGCTTTATTGTCAAATATGCTATACATGCTCGACATACAGCACAGATTAAATTTCAGTTCTCTCAGACCCACGGTGCAGAGTATAAAATAAAAACTACTACTAAGCTAAGTAAAAAAAATGTACCTTAAATATTACTGATTTGGGCAGCACGGTGGCTTAGTGGTTAGCACTGTTGCCTCACAGCGAGAAGGTCGTGGGTTCAATTCACGTGGCTTTTCTGTGTGGAGTTTGCATGTTCTCCTCGTGTTTGCATGGGTTTCCTCTGGGTGCTCCAGTTTCCTCCCACATCCAAAGACATGCGGCTTAGGTGGATTGGGATATTTAAAATTGTCCGTAGGTGTGTGTGTGGGTGTGTCTGTGTTTGTTTGTCTGTTTGTGGCCCTGTGACAGACTGGCGTCCTGTCCTGGGTGTACCCCGTTTCACGCTCTATGGCTGCTGGGATAGGCTCCAGCCCCCCGCGACCCTTAAAAGGACTATGCGGGAGAAGATGAATGAATGACTGAATATTACTGATTTACAAATAAAAATAAAAATAATATAAAACAGTATAAACAGTATAGGTTGTGTAAATATGCTGTTCTGAAAATGAAAAATGGCAAAAGTGTACTATTGACCCCTGACCACCTTACACAGGTGAATCCAATCATGAGAAAGGGTATTTAAGGTGGTCATTTGCAAATGTTTCCCATCTTTGCATTTCTTCTAATGAGTGGCAACATGGGAGCCTCTAAACAACTCTCAAATGACCTGAAAACAAAGATTGTTCAACATCATGGTTGGATACAAAAAGCTATTTCAGAGATTTCAGCTGTCAGTTTCCACTGTGAAGAACATAGTGAGGAAATGGAAGACCACAGGCACAGTACTAGTTAAGACCTGAAGTGGCAGGCCAAGAAAAATCTCAGATAAGCTGAAGCAAAGGATGGTGAGAACAGTCATAGTCAACCCACAGACCTGCTCCAAAGACCTACAACATGATCTTACTACAGATGCTGTCTCTGTGCATCGTTCAACTGTACAGCGCACTTTGCACAAAGAGATGCTGGATGATGCTGTAATGCAGAGGAAGCCTTTTCTGTGTACACGCCACAAACAGAGTCTCTTGAGTTATGCTAAAGCACATTTGGACAAGCCAGCTTCATTTTGGAATAAGGTGCTGTGGACTGATGAAACTAAAACTGAGTTATTTGGACATAACAAGGGGCGGTATGCATGGCTGAAAAAGAACACAACATTCCAAGAAAAACACTTGCTACCCACAGTAAAATTTGGAGGTGGTTTCATCATGCTGTGTGGAAACCAACAAACCTGAGATGTTTTGTAAAGAGGAATGGTCCAAAATACCTTCAACCAGAATCCAGACTCTCACTGGAAGCTATAGGAAGTGATTAGAGGCTGTTATTTCTGCAAAAGGAGGATTTACTAAATATTGATGAATTTTTTTCTGTTGGGGTGCTCCAATTTATGCACTTGCCTAATTTTGTTTAAAGAATTATTGCACAATTTCTGTAAATCCTATAAACTCCATTTCACTTCTCAAATATCATTGTGTTTGTCTGATATTTGATATATTTAAATTAAATTTCTGATCCAGACAACCAATGATTTATAATGGAAAATGTTGGAAATCATCAGGGGTGCCCAAACTTTTGCATACAACTATAAATATTCACAGAGAGAAAGAGATATGTAAATTTATTTGTCAGTATTTACACAAAATTTCTTTTTTCTCTACTCATTGCCTCCTCACCTCCCCCATCACCAGAAACCTTCACCTTTTTCGTGACCCAAGTGTCTCCCCCCACCTGCTGTTCAACCCCCATCCCAGAAGAACATCTCCTTCTGCCCCCAACCCAGGACACCCCATCAACGTCCCACACCTGCCTCCTGCCCCCCAGAGGCTCCCCAACAACATCCCTGCAGGAGACGACCAACGGAGGACCATTTTGAAAGGGAGGTCCTCAGGATCCTGAACCAGCCACGTGATGAGGAGGACTTCCTCCGCAATTTGGCTCAGTGTTTGAGGAACATGTCACCTCAAATGCGGAGCTTAACAAAAATGGACATATTAGCTGTGATCCACAAACAAGAGTTTCCATGAGTGAGTGAGTGAGTGAGAGGAAAATCAGTTGTTCAATTTGTATTTATCCAGTTTTATTTTCACATTTTCCTGTTCCTTTTGTATTGTATTGTATATAGTTATTTATTCACATTTTTGTAGCTTTATTTATGTTCTTAAATACAAATGTACAGTCAATTTTTGTTAATGTTTCTGTTCATAAATTATATTTAAAATTACATAGAGCCTCGCCACCTGTCCAAAGGCAGAGGGGGTGAGGGTCCCTCCATCACTGCTCTGACCAACAGCCCCAACATCAACCACCCTGAAAAGATATTTGGCATCCACAACCGCCAGAAGTACGACAGAGTATATTCCCTTATAAATAAAGTACTGTGAACCAGAATTACGTGGTGCCTGGATCAGTACATGTTTCCCATCCATGCCCCCCCCCCCCCCCCCCCCCCGTTACCCCGATATGTGACAAAATATTTGACCGTTTCACATTTGGATGCATTACTCCCCGTGTTCTAACGAGATGTCATTCCTGTCCTCCGCATAACTGTGCATGCATTTGCACACAGGCACAACATTGTCAAAATGCTGAACTGTTGATTTATGCAATGAGACACACAATTGGACAGAACACTGGCTGCACTTGCTGCTAAGTTTTAGTGCTGTTAGCTGAGAGCGAGAGAAAGTCGCGTACCGCTGCGGCTGGCAAAATGGGTGAATTTAAGCTACCATATGAAAGTATTAATGTGGATTCTGATACAGAATTATCGTTTCACATTTGATGGATTTTCACGTTTGATGGATTACTCCGTTGGAGCGACGCTGCCTCGGCTCGACGGTAAGCCTCGCTGAACGAATTACCTACAGATAAATAAACCATGAAAATGTTGGAATTGGATTAGAATGAGAATAACCCCCTTGTGTCTGATGATTTGCGGATGTTCATGCTGTTATACAGTCGCAAATAGCCGCACACACACACACACACACACACACACACACACACAAACACACACACACACACACACATTGCAACTTTCCCATGTCACCTTTCAGGTGTTTTTTACAAATTACAGTTTATTGAATTTGAATAAAACTAGCCACAAAAATGTTAGTATTGGTAGCATGTGTAGCTTGTACGCTGCTGCTAACGTTAGCTGAAACAGAAACGCAAACAAGTGCTCGCCAATATACTAATGACCTTTTAAAATTTCAAACCCATCCAGACAAATTGAAAGATGCTCCACCAGAGTGACTGCAGCTCTGAAATTTGTCTGGATCCTGGTAACCTGAGGTCCGACTCTCCCCAGCAGTTGGTCAAACTGCTCCCTGCTCAGGCGAAAATAGACCTGGAAGCAGTCATCATGAAACCGGAGCTCCTTCACAAGTTGAAATTCCCCAAACTGTGCTCTCGACCTGAGTGTCTCATGAACCCAGAGTCTCTAAAATGAACGTCCTCTTCTTCTTCTTCTTCTTCTTCTTCTTTTTCTCAGCAGAACAAGTGCTAAAGGTTTCTCCTGCAGCGAATCCATGATGGCAACTTTTGGAGTTCTTGTCCGCGCCCTCGAAAAGCCAGAGTGTGACATAGCAATCTCTGCTCCCCTTGCCACTTCCAACACAATGTGCCTGACGTCACTGATGTGTTGGGAGGCGTTACCTGCCGCGGCTAATGCTTCCCCTTAGGCTTCGTAAAAGTCCTCCTCCCTCCTCTTACCAGTTTGACACCTTAGGAGCTCTCTTAAGGCCTAAAGCTCCTGCCAGACCGGGGCTGCTTCGAGTTGTGTCGGGCGTCGTCATGACAACGCTGCGTGGAAGCATGCCAGTGCCGAGACGATGCAGATCAATGCCACAACAGCATGAGGAGCTCAAAGGACAAAGCAAATCGAACGCCAAAGATGTTTAATTTTTGTTTGCGTCCTGTGCTCAACGCAGACATTAAGAGGTTTCAGCGCAAGTCAAAGCAAGGTGACGGTACTCAACATGACTGGAAGCCACACACTCACAAAACAGCGTTACCTGACGCCAATTTATGATTCCTGCTTTTATTGTTCCTGAAGTATAAATCAAGTTTTTATACCGTCTACACAATGCAGTAAAACTACACGCTCAAAAAGAGCACAGAAAAAAAATGCTGATTGCAGCTGCAGCTCCTCGCTCTTAAATTCTCTCACAAATGTGTTTAAATAAAGTCCATAAAAGTCCTGCTCACAGACTGATTGCCAGAAACAGGACATGTCCACATCAAGTATAACTCCAGACATCTCCACATTTACTCACGGAGTTTGTTCGCACGCATGCATCTAGAAGAGAAATCAGAGTGCACAGTCTGTCTGCAGCCAAACTCTGCACTCTGATTTCTCTGTGCAGAGAACCTGCAGGCTGCGTCCTCACTTTCTCTCTGCCCCTGCTACGCGCACCTGACGCAGATATTCCTGCGTTGTCATGGTGCCACAGGAAGCAACTTGAAGTGGGCCTGGTGTGAAAGGGGCTTAAGGTGCTTTGTGGACAACTTTCATCTTACCAAGTGAAAATTCTAAGAATTGTCTAAGAATTTGAGGAATTCTAAGACTTTTCTTAGAATAACATCACTAGGAGCAATTTTTATCCTTTGGCTGCTTCGTGGATATGGGCCCAGTCTTTCAGTGATGTCAAGCACTCTTTGATCTCATCCAATGCTTCACGTTTACTCTTCCAAACATATACTATGTGGTCCATTCATTCATTCATTCATTCATTCATTTTCTGCTGTTTATTCAGGTCTGACCAAGCAGCTCAACCTACACTTCCCTATCCTCCCGGGATCGACAAATAGCTCCCAAGATCTCCGAGAAATGTAATCCCAACCATCATGCCCTGGGTCTTCCCAGGAGTCTCCTCCCAGTTTACTCCAGCAGACTAGTAATATGAACTCGTTAACACTTGAAAATTCTGAGGTAGTTAAGACATTTCCTGTTGGTGGATTCAAATGCTGTCGTGAAAATCTGATGTTTCACATTCATGTTAAGAATGTGAGGACAGAGGAAAAGCATAGACCATCTCACTCCAAATGTCACTGGAATCCATAAACCGTCTTTCCAGCAAACAGAAACAGACCAGGCTGATCACATGACCTGTGTCCTCCTCTGTTGTTGTTGGAGGTAAAAAAAAAAAAAAAATCACTGAGTCAAGGAAAGTGTCAAAATGTTACATCTCAAGCAGATATTGCCAAACCTAGAAATGCCACGACCCACTGTGAAATATGAGCCCAAACCTTTAATTGTAACCTCAACAAATGTCTGCAAATACTTCCTATTACTCTTATGTGTTGATTAAAGTAAAGTCAGATAAATGAAGAACAATCAATCAATCAATTTTTTTATATAGCGCCAAATCACAACAAACAGTTGCCCCAAGGCGCTTTATATTGTAAGGCAAGGCCATACAATAATTATGTAAAACCCAACGGTCAAAACGACCCCCTGTGAGCAAGCACTTGGCTACAGTGGGAAGGAAAAACTCCCTTTTAACAGGAAGAAACCTCCAGCAGAACCAGGCTCAGGGAGGGGCAGTCTTCTGCTGGGACTGGTTGGGGCTGAGGGAGAGAACCAGGAAAAAGACATGCTGTGGAGGGGAGCAGAGATCAATCACTAATGATTAAATGCAGAGTGGTGCATACAGAGCAAAAAGAGAAAGAAACAGTGCATCATGGGAACCCCCCAGCAGTCTACGTCTATAGCAGCATAACTAAGGGATGGTTCAGGGTCACCTGATCCAGCCCTAACTATAAGCTTTAGCAAAAAGGAAAGTTTTAAGCCTAATCTTAAAAGTAGAGAGGGTGTCTGTCTCCCTGATCTGAATTGGGAGCTGGTTCCACAGGAGAGGAGCCTGAAAGCTGAAGGCTCTGCCTCCCATTCTACTCTTACAAACCCTAGGAACTACAAGTAAGCCTGCAGTCTGAGAGCGAAGTGCTCTATTGGGGTGATATGGTACTATGAGGTCCCTAAGATAAGATGGGACCTGATTATTCAAAACCTTATAAGTAAGAAGAAGAATTTTAAATTCTATTCTGGAATTAACAGGAAGCCAATGAAGAGAGGCCAATATGGGTGAGATATGCTCTCTCCTTCTAGTCCCCGTCAGTACTCTAGCTGCAGCATTTTGAATTAACTGAAGGCTTTTTAGGGAACTTTTAGGACAACCTGATAATAATGAATTACAATAGTCCAGTCTAGAGGAAATAAATGCATGAATTAGTTTTTCAGCATCACTCTGAGACAAGACCTTTCTGATTTTGGAGATATTGCGTAAATGCAAAAAAGCAGTCCTACATATTTGTTTAATATGCGCTTTGAATGACATATCCTGATCAAAAATGACTCCAAGATTTCTCACAGTATTACTAGAGGTCAGGGTAATGCCATCCAGAGTAAGGATCTGGTCAGACACCATGTTTCTAAGATTTGTGGGGCCAAGTACAATAACTTCAGTTTTATCTGAGTTTAAAAGCAGGAAATTAGAGGTCATCCATGTCTTTATGTCTGTAAGACAATCCTGCAGTTTAGCTAATTGGTGTGTGTCCTCTGGCTTCATGGATAGATAAAGCTGGGTATCATCTGCGTAACAATGAAAATTTAAGCAATACCGTCTAATAATACTGCCTAAGGGAAGCATGTATAAAGTGAATAAAATTGGTCCTAGCACAGAACCTTGTGGAACTCCATAATTAACTTTAGTCTGTGAAGAAGATTCCCCATTTACATGAACAAATTGTAATCTATTAGATAAATATGATTCAAACCACCGCAGCGCAGTGCCTTTAATACCTATGGCATGCTCTAATCTCTGTAATAAAATTTTATGGTCAACAGTATCAAAAGCAGCACTGAGGTCTAACAGAACAAGCACAGAGATGAGTCCACTGTCCGAGGCCATAAGAAGATCATTTGTAACCTTCACTAATGCTGTTTCTGTACTATGATGAATTCGAAAACCTGACTGAAACTCTTCAAATAGACCATTCCTCTGCAGATGATCAGTTAGCTGTTTTACAACTACCCTTTCAAGAATTTTTGAGAGAAAAGGAAGGTTGGAGATTGGCCTATAATTAGCTAAGATAGCTGGGTCAAGTGATGGCTTTTTAAGTAATGGTTTAATTACTGCCACCTTAAAAGCCTGTGGTACATAGCCAACTAACAAAGATAGATTGATCATATTTAAGATCGAAGCATTAAATAATGGTAGGGCTTCCTTGAGCAGCCTGGTAGGAATGGGGTCTAATAAACATGTTGATGGTTTGGATGAAGTAACTAATGAAAATAACTCAGACAGAACAATCGGAGAGAAAGAGTCTAACCAAATACCGGCATCACTGAAAGCAGCCAAAGATAACGATACGTCTTTGGGATGGTTATGAGTAATTTTTTCTCTAATAGTTAAAATTTTGTTAGCCAAGAAAGTCATGAAGTCATTACTAGTTAAAGTTAATGGAATACTCAGCTCAATAGAGCTCTGACTCTTTGTCAGCCTGGCTACAGTGCTGAAAAGAAACCTGGGGTTGTTCATATTTTCTTCAATTAGTGATGAGTAGAAAGATGTCCTAGCTTTATGGAGGGCTTTTTTATAGAGCAACAGACTCTTTTTCCAAGTGAAGATCTTCTAAATTAGTGAGATGCCATTTCCTCTCCAACTTACGGGTTATCTGCTTTAAGCTGCGAGTTTGTGAGTTATACCACTGAGTCAGGCACTTCTGATTTAAAGCTCTCTTTTTTAGAGGAGCTACAGCATCCAAAGTTGTCTTCAATGAGGATGTAAAACTAATGACGAGATACTCTATCTCACTTACAGAGTTTAGGTAGCTACTCTGCACTGTGTTGGTATATGGCATTAGAGAACATAAAGAAGGAATCATATCCTTAAACCTAGTTACAGCGCTTTCTGAAAGACTTCTAGTGTAATGAAACTTATTCCCCACTGCTGGGTAGTCCATCAGAGTAAATGTAAATGTTATTAAGAAATGATCAGACAGAAGGGAGTTTTCAGGGAATACTGTTAAGTCTTCAATTTCCATACCATAAGTCAGAACAAGATCTAAGATATGATTAAAGTGGTGGGTGGACTCATTTACTTTTTGAGCAAAGCCAATAGAGTCTAATAATAGATTAAATGCAGTGTTGAGGCTGTCATTCTCAGCATCTGTGTGGATGTTAAAATTGCCCACTATAATTATCTTATCTGAGCTAAGCACTAAGTCAGACAAAAGGTCTGAAAATTCACAGAGAAACTCACAGTAACGACCAGGTGGACGATAGATAATAACAAATAAAACTGGTTTTTGGGACATCCAATTTGGATGGACAAGACTAAGAGTCAAGCTTTCAAATGAATTAAAGCTCTGTCTGGGTTTTTGATTAATTAATAAACTGGAATGGAAGATTGCTGCTAATCCTCCGCCCCGGCCCGTGCTACGAGCATTCTGACAGTTAGTGTGACTTGGGGGTGTTGACTCATTTAAACTAACATATTCATCCTGCTGTAACCAGGTTTCTGTTAGGCAGAATAAATCAATACGTTGATCAATTATTATATCATTTACCAACAGGGACTTAGAAGAGAGAGACCTAATGTTTAATAGACCACATTTAAAACTTTCCTTTTTGCTAAAGCTTATAGTTAGGGCTGAATCAGGTGACCCTAAACCATCCCTTAGTTATGCTGCTATAGACGTAGACTGCTGGGGGGTTCCCATGATGCACTGTTTCTTTCTCTTTTTGCTCTGTATGCACCACTCTGCATTTAATCACTAGTGATCGATCTCTGCTCCCCTCCACATCATGTCTTTTTCCTGGTTCTCTCCCTCAGCCCCAACCAGTCCCAGCAGAAGACTGCCCCTCCCTGAGCCTGGTTCTGCTGGAGGTTTCTTCCTGTTAAAAGGGAGTTTTTCCTTCCCACTGTAGCCAAGTGCTTGCTCACAGGGGGTCGTTTTGACCGTTGGGGTTTTACATAATTGTTGTATGGCCTTGCCTTGCAATATAGAGCGCCTTGGGGCAGCTGTTTGTTGTGATTTGGCGCTATATAAAAAAAAAAATTGATTGATTGATTGATTGATTTAACTGTTTTAGTCTGTGGTGCAGTTGAAGGTGCTATATTATTTTTTCTTTTTGAATTTTTATGCTTAAATAGATTTTTGCTGGTTATTGGTAGAACAGCACATACATTCAATCTCATGGCTTTATGTTCTTAATGATCACATTTTTTTCATTAATTTGAAATTTTATTACAAAATTGATAATCAAATACGTCTTTAGTTATTTATTTTTATTGGCCCACCTGCATCACCATTGTCCACCAGGGGGCTTTGGCCCACACTTTCAGAATCACTGGTTTGAGGTAATGTAGTCCAGTGCAAGTTCTCCTAGGAAAACTCCAGATTTCCAGTTTTCTTTCAGATTCACCTAATTAATAACGGCTGTAATCTCTAACAGGAAGCAGCTGGTTCCTCTTTCATTCATCACCTCATGACCAATAGGAAATGTGCACATTATTTTTAAAATATCAGATCTAACTCATCTCTCTGCTGCTTGCAGTCACTGACCTGTCACTACCTCTTCCACCTTACCACCCTGGTCCCTGTATGACATCTGGGGATAGGCCCCTGCCTTCATCTACCTGCATGGTCATGCACACGCTTGTAGTAATTATTGTAAGATAAAATTTTATATTATTGAGTCCCTGTTTCCTCTAGAGGCAGCACGGTGGATTAGTGGTTAGCACTGTTGCCTCACAGCAAGCGGATCATAGGATCGATTCCCACCTGTGTCCTTGCTGTGTGGAGTTTACATGTTCTCCTCGTGTTTGTGTGGGTTCTGTCCACGTGCTCCGGCTTCCTCCCACATCCAAAGACATGCAGGTTAGATGGATTGGAACCTTTAAACTGTCCGTAGGTGTGAATGTGTTTGTTTGTCTATGTGTGGCCATGTGACAGACTGGCGTCCTGTCCAGGGTGAACCAACCTCACACCCTATGACTGCTGGTATAGACTCCAGACCCCCGTGACCCTTAATTGGAGTAACCAGTTGAAGTGATTGAGTGTGTAAATTGGGATTTTTGTACCTTGCTAATGTGTACTTCTTATTATTTCCATTTTTTATTTTGTTATTGGAGTTAATTTTTTTTTGTGCTTTGAGCCTAAATAAATAGTAAATGTAATTATCATGAATAACAAACTCATGATTTTTCTGTATATAAGTCGCACCTGGCTGTAAGTTGCAGGGGCTTCCCACACTAATAACAAAGTAATATCTATAATGAGCTCTTGAGTTTTCAGATACTAAAGTTTGCTGAACAGATGGAATTTCTCCTGACATGCACAACTTAGTTGTGGAAAAACATGTGCAACTTGTACCCCAGTGTGATGTATATGCAGTTTTTTTTCCTCTTCAAGATGCATTTTTAAGAGCTGAGATTTATAATCTGGAAAATATGGTGATATGTTTTTTTGTATTTTTCCAGTTTTGTAATTAGTTATGTACGTGCCCATCTTAAAGATGGAGGAAAGTCTGAGGGTTTTTCACGTTAATACCTAGGAAAAGAAAAAATAAAATCCCAACAATGTTGTACAAGTACTTGTAGTTGTGTGTTGCCGTTAACCCCGGGTTCAAATCTATTCCCAACAAATTTGCTGTAAGGACATATTTAAATGTATGGAACAGCTTACAGGTGTCACAGAATCCAGACGGAAATATCAAACCTCACAGGAAGACAAGTTACTAAAAGTGCTCCAAAATATTGACCTTTCTGAGCACAGCTCAGCCACAAATAATCAGACAGGAGTGAGATTAGAGGACGAGTGAGGCTGGAGAACCACATTTACATTAACGATGGCCCCATAATTCTTCAAGAGCCCCTGCGTAATGGCTACAGTCCCACAATAGGCCATAAAGAATCTAACAACTGCTCCTTCAAAATGATGCAAGACGATGGGGAATGACACGTCTTCTCCTTATTTATTTTATTTATTTCAGTGTGTGTGTGTGTTTGTGTGTGTGTGTGTGTATATGTGTTTGTGTTGCTGTGTGTCAGGGGGTGTCTGCAACTGAGAAAGCTCATCAAGTCCGCGAGATAATTAATGAATATTTTAAATGTCACCATGATGGGAAGCACTTGACAAGAGGACCAAAGAGTGACTGGGGGATGATTAAGAACTCTCCCCATCAGCAGTCCATCTAACGCCTCCCCACACACACACACACACACACACACACACACACACACACACACACACACACACACACACCATCAGTTTGCCCCCAGTGTGACACCGTATTGTTCGATTTAAACAGACTGTGTGGCTTTTATGTCAAAGTCGCCCCGGCAGTTTTACTGTACCTTTTTAAATTATGCAGAGAGAGAAGAATGTGCATGCTGAGCGCATAGATCACAAGTGTTTATTCACATTATTGTCTCTTGCTGAAGGATTCAAAGGTTTGCCCAGTAGGGGGCAGGTTAGCTCATAATTATATGTGAGTGACAACAGAATATCACATTTTCTTGTTCTTTGTCTCAATCTTAAAACAGTCTCCCATTGCCAGGTTTTGGCACCTGATTGGTTGCTATCGTGTCTTAAAACAAACAATAAAAAGGGATACCAAATCGGAGCATGTCACGGGGCACAACCAGTGCTCACAGTGGGGTTGCATGTTGTCAAACATGTCCAAAATTATTGTGATGTTGTGATCTGATTTTAATCTGTGCAGATAGGGGGCGATATGCATTATTTTCATTTTACAGACAACTTGGTTTTCATTCCGTTACTGCATCTTGAAATAAATCCTTTCTGCTTGAATGTGGATTTGGCTACTCAGTCACTGTGATGCCACTTTAAACTTAAAAGCTAAAATACAATGCAGATTCTGTTATTTGTGAAGCAAATGGTGGGTGATTTCTTTGCAGCAAGGTGAAAATGACTGGTCTGGGTGCGTTCAAGGACTCACAATTCACTGACCTCTTTAAAACTCCTCTTGAATGTAATAGAAATCCATAATTCCATAAAAGCCATGCCACACTCTTCAACAGAAGACAGCTGTCACATGTTAACAATTGCACTTTAGCTCTCTAGGAACATGCTGATATAACCACAGACGATAGCATATAGACTGTACATCAAACCGTGTACAATCATATATAATACTATGACACAACTTTGCACTGCTGTTGTAGACAGTCGGGCCAGGTTACCACATTTCTGGAATGCAGGTGGTAATCGGGGTTGAAAATTGGCGATGGGAAAGTCGTATTAGGCAGATATAACACAAAAACATCTCAAAATGTTCTAAATGGTAGGCATGTCATCATTTATTTCAAATGAGCTGACTATTCTGAAAAAATATAGAATTATGAAAATGTTGATTATGTCATTTTATTTTTGCTGCCATATGACCTGAGAAATGACGTCATAAACATGGTGTATTTAGTCTGATTTCACCTGCTGCTGATAAACACTCAGAAACCTCAAGCTGTGAGGAATGTGGACTTTGATGACATCATGTCAGGCCACACCTCTTGAGATGATATATTGAAATGAATGGGGAAAAATAGAATTTTTTACAGTGTGAAATCAGTGTATTTTGTGGACTTTGATGACATCATGTCAGGCCACACCTCTTGAGATGATATATTGAAATGAATGGGGAAAAATAGAATTTTTTACAGTCATCAGTGTACAGAAATCAGTGTATTTTGTGGACTTTGATGATGAACACAAAATGCATAAAAATGTGATTTTTTTTTTTTTTTAGGATGTGCTAAAACGACTAGTGCTACTTATTAGGTGGACAGATTTTCCAAAGATAATATTTTAAGTGGAAAGTGACAGTTTCTTTTTTTTTGTAATATACGTTGTATAGTGCGTCTCGGACACACTTTGGGCCTCATTGACTCTTGACACTGTTGAGTCCTCTTCCAGTTAACACTTCCTTTAAAACTCAGATTACATTTTTTATGGACTTTATTTAGTGCATTTGTCATTGATTAAATTTTTTGTTGTTGTTGTTTTTACCAAAAATATGGCCCTCTGGTATTGTGAAGACTTTGTGTCCATCCCTCCTATCTGTCTTTGCTCAGCATAAGTCCAGTCCTGTTACTGTCAGAGTCTTCAAATTTACAGGGAACATTCTTGGGACTCAGACCTTGGACAAGTTCAAATATGGCTAATGTTGACCTATTATAAGAGGTCAAAAGGTTACATTCTTTCTACACACTCTTTCATTGATTACTCACTCATAGAGCCGAGGGTATTTTAGCAATGCCTTATATTTTATATATATTTTTGGGGCCTTTTTGATAAAGTGACAACAGAGATAATAGGGAGAGACATACAGCAAAGGTGACCCAGGACAGGAATCGAACCCGGCAATGCTGCTAACACATCCACCCCACCAGGACTCGTACATGTGCTGACAAAATTTGGAAGCCATGTGTGCCACTTTGTCCATCCTGCAGACTGTTGGAGTAATCTTATCCGTTTCTTGTATTTTTATTTTTGTGGGATTATACGGGGAGGTGTAAAGGGGGGGTGAGCTCGTACCACCCGCTCCCCCTCTCAGCCTCCTCTGTGGAAACGTTACACAACAAACTGTGGACATGTAGGGATGTGACAGCAGCACTCCCGACAGCACTGGCCCTTTAAATACCCCCCACCTCCTTATTCAAAACAGGGGCCTGATTTCTCGCACCAGGCAGATAAGAGGTTTGAAAAACAGGAACCCAATTTCCATTATCTGCCTCCCTTATTGTCTGTATTAACCTTCCCCTGTGGTAACTTGTTCCAGCCGTAATGCTACACTTGTCTGGCCACAACACACGAACACCACGCGCACCGTGCAAATGAAAGCATCAACTGTATCAGGGCAGTGGGGGGGGGGGTGCAAGACAGCAGGAGAAGGAGAGCGAGTGTGGCGGTTTATCAGGAAGACGTCAACTTGGTCTGGATGCAGCTGATTGTTGTCTTGAAAGTACAGCCTGCTGGACGAGACGTCAGAAGGTTAAATTCAGGGTCAGTTCATTTCCATGGGTGTCCACTCGGTGGTCCAGCAGCAGAGCAGAACCTGCATCCCTGTTTACTTCTCATCCTCCTCCTCCTCCTTAAAGACGTCCTGTATGTGACGTCGTTCTTTGAAATGCTTCCTAGAAATGACGTCCCTGCTGGTTGGGGACACGCAGCGGTCTGATGGCGTCAAATCAGAACCTACGGTAGGCGTTGAATGAGTTCAGAGCCACAGTCACACATGGTAACCATGGTAACGACTGACTTGTCAGGAGGGGTAGAAGACATTTTTTTTGGTACACCATTGCCGGGTGCCTCCCTTTGATGCAGATTGACGCAGCTTCTAAAGGAACTTTTATGGTCCGACCCTTCAGAATGTGGGTCATGAACCTGATTCACGCTGCAAAAAAACAAACAAAAAAAAACCTTCTCCAGAACAGGTGAGAGCAGATGTGATCAAACAACATTCATCCTGGTTTAGGAGAAACCAGCTTCAGCAGTCTGAATGTCTTCTAATCAGAAGTCAGAAGAAGTGGTGCCACTGAGCAGAAACCTTTCAAAGATTATTTATATATACATAAGTGGTTAGGGGACTTGTTTTCAGAGCAGAAGGTTGCCAGTTCAAGACCACTCCTGTTCATTCTGCACCTCATGTGGTACCCAAACAGGCATCTGCCATAAAATCAACATGTAGATGTTTCACAGCTCTGTTGTGGTGACCCCGAGTGATCAAAGGTAGAAGCTGAAGGAACGTACTGTGGTTTCTGGAGTACTACTTTGGGACGTCCTGTGACTTATACTATGGTGTGACTTATGCACTGAAAAATCACCCATTTGTTTTTGGTAATAATAATTAGTGTTCCAAGCCCTGAAGGGGTGAAGACCCTATTATTATTATTATTATTACATTTCTCTCTTAAAAGTATCTGGAGGTCAGAAACTTCTTGTCTTGCCTGGTCCTAACCATTAAGCCCACCGTGCTGCCCACACAGCAATAATAATGTAATGAATGTAACAATGTATAACATAATATGTGTAATATAATGTATTCACAGCAACAATAATGTAGTATGTGTAACATAATTTAGTCACAATAATAATGTAGTGCATACGTGGTCTGTCCATAAAGTAACAGTCCTTTTTATTTTTTTTAAAAACTATATGGATTTCATTCATATGTTTTTATGTCAGACATGCTTGAACCCTCGTGTGCATGCGTGAGTTTTTCCACGCCTGTCGGTGACGTCATTCGCCTGTGAGCACGCCTTGGGAAGGAGTGGTCCCGCCCCTCGTCGGATTTTCATTGTCTGGAAATGGCAGAATGAAAAGGACTTTTTTTCCATCAGAATTTTTTCAGAAGCTGTTAGAGACTGGCACCTGGAAACCATTCGAAAAATTTATCTGGCTTTTGGTGAAAATTTTAAGGGCTTCACAGAGAATAAGGACTTTAACTACAGCTTTAAGGACCCCTTTAAGGACGGTCAGTGCGCCGCGCTCCAAGCTGCGACGTTGCGGCACAAACCACTAGATCATTTCTAAGCTGATGGCTCTGTGGATACGAGACCATCGTGTGCTCTTTCTCTGGTTATCACAAGAGCTGGACATCAGCCATTTTCTGGCAGATTTCACTTTTAACAAGAGATTTTGTCATGGAAAGTCGTGCGGAGGCTTCGTGCATCACGACCGATTCACTGATGAAGCGAGACAAAGGAACACCTCCGATTCGGAGTGTTAGAGGACAAGTTGGGACATGTCTATCTCGGCTTTCAGTGCTTACCAGTCGAGTGAGTATAAGAGAACTTGTGGAGAGCTGGACATGTCCCAACTTGTCCTCTAACACTCCGAAACAGAGGTGCACAGCTTTCCATGACGCTGGCTGAGAAATCCTGTTGGGAAGGTGTAGTGACACGGACCCACAACAGGGGGCGTTAATGAACGGACAATGGATGAGCCAAAAAGTAACAATTTAATGTTGTGAATCACACAACGGAATACAGACAATCACAATAGAGGAGTACAGTCCGTCCAGAGAAGAGCCGGATCCCACACGGCTTCCACCACCAGCGGATCTGAAGAACACCGGAGCTGCCAAGTCCCGAGTCCCAGGTGGCCACCGTCTCCAGCTGTCAGACCAGGTACTGCTGGCAGAAACAGAAACAGTTAATGGTGGGTGTGTGAAGACACACCCAGTAATCGTCCCTTGAATAGTTCCTCCGGGAGGGAGAACCTCCACCTCCAGAAACAGTTTCACCCGTGCAGCTCCTGTCAGTCTCTTTCCTGGATGGAGTGAGAGGCGAAGAACGTTGCACTCCCACTATCCACCAATCCAGCTTCAGACTTAGTCCCCAGGAATACGGCTGCACACAGAACAATGTTTAGTTACAATAATAATCGCAGAGAAGGTTACCTCGATTGATAGCTGATTTCTCGTCGAGGAGGTGGAGTTGCAGTCCGGCTTTTATGGTGATGAGTTGTACGAGTGACAGCTGGTGCTGATAAGTGACACCTGTCACATCCAGTGGCTCCGACGCCCTCTCGTGCTTGAAGCCCGCACTCCAAGCAGGGCGCCATCTGATGGTGGTGGGCCAGCAGTATCTCCTCTTCAGCGGCCCACACAACAAATAATGTGTAATTCATTATTATCAGGTTGTCCTAAAAGTTCCCTGAAAAGCCTTCAGTTAATTCAAAATGCTGCAGCTAGAGTACTGACGGGGACTAGAAGGAGAGAGCATATTTCACCCATATTGGCCTCTCTTCATTGGCTTCCTGTTAATTCTAGAATAGAATTTAAAATTCTTCTTCTTACTTAGAAGGTTTTGAATAATCAGGTCCCATCTTATCTTAGGGACCTCATAGTACCATATCACCCCAATAGAGCTCTTCGCTCTCAGACTGCAGGCTTACTTGTAGTTCCTAGGGTTTGTAAGAGTAGAATGGGAGGCAGAGCCTTCAGCTTTCAGGCTCCTCTCCTGTGGAACTAGCTCCCAATTCGGATCAGGGAGACAGACACCCTCTCTACTTTTAAGATTAGGCTTAAAACTTTCCTTTTTGCTAAAGCTTATAGTTAGGGCTGGATCAGGTGACCCTGAACCATCCCTTAGTTATGCTGCTATAGACTTAGACTGCTGGGGGGTTCCCATGATGCACTGAGTGTTTCTTTCTCTTTTTGCTCTGTATGCACCACTCTGCATTTAATCATTAGTGATTGATCTCTGCTCCCCTCCACAGCATGTCTTTTTCCTGGTTCTCTCCCTCAGCCCCAACCAGTCCCAGCAGAAGACTGCCCCTCCCTGAGCCTGGTTCTGCTGGAGGTTTCTTCCTGTTAAAAGGGAGTTTTTCCTTCCCACTGTCGCCAAGTGCTTGCTCATAGGGGGTCGTTTTGACCGTTGGGGTTTTTACGTAATTATTGTATGGCTTTTGCCTTACAATATAAAGCACCTTGGGGCAACTGTTGTTGTGATGATGTTTTCACAATAATAATAATAATAATGTGTATAACATGATGTTTTCACAATAATGTGTACATGATGTTTTCACAATAATAATGTGTATAACATGATGTTTTCACAATAATAATGTGTACAACATGATGTTTTCACAATAATAATAATGTGTACAACATGATGTTTTCACAATAATAATAATAATAATAATAATAATGTGTATAACGATGTTTTCACAATAATAATGTGTACAACATGATGTTTTCACAATGATAATAATAATAATGTGTATAACATGATGTTTTCACAATAATAATGTGTATAACATGATGTTTTCACAATAATAATAATAATAATGTGTATAACATGTTTTCACAATAATAATAATAATAATGTGTATAACGATGTTTTCACAATAATAATGTGTATAACATGATGTTTTCACAATAATAATAATAATAATGTGTATAACATGATGTTTTCACAATAATAATGTGTACAACATGATGTTTTCACAATAATAATAATAATGTGTATAACATGATGTTTTCACAATAATAATAATAATGTGTATAACATGATGTTTTCACAATAATAATGTGTACAACATGATGTTTTCACAATAATAATAATAATGTGTACAACATGATGTTTTCACAATAATAATAATAATGTGTACAACATGATGTTTTCACAATAATCATAATAATGTGTATAACATGATGTTTTCACAATAATAATGTGTACAACATGATGTTTTCACAATAATAATAACAATGTGTATAACATGATGTTTTCACAATAATAATAATAATGTGTACAACATGATGTTTTCACAATAATAATAATAATGTGTATAACATGATGTTTTTACAATAATAATAATAATAATAATGTGTATGACATGATGTTTTCACAATAATAATAATAATGTGTATAACATGATGTTTTCACATGTAAATATCTGCACGTGTCCCTGAAGCCTCTTCAACTCTTTAACTTTCTGCCCCTTCTGTTGTAATTATTAGTGCGCATCAAACAATGTGTCAACACGCAGACACACAGAGTAAGAACGTCCTCCTGCCGTGTCTGTGGTGGCGGCGAAACATAACAGTGTTGCCATAAAACAAGCGGTGGTGGTGGTGGTGGTGGCGGTGGCGGCGGCGGCGGCGGCGGCGATCAGTATGCAGACAGGCGAGCTGCTGTTCCTCACTGCAGCACTTGAGGCCCGATTGAAGTCTTTGTTGCCTCGAGTCGACAACTGGACTGTGATTACCTGTTTGGTATGTAAACGGCCACTATAATCAGACCCGTTACCGGGCGTCCAGATGGACAAAACGATGACGAGCAGCAGGAGGGGGTGGAGTTATAATGGATTTCCAGCTCTGCATTTAAAGCTCTTCCCACCATCAAAGAAGCTGTTTGTGTTGATTTGTTTGCAGCATTAAATGTGGATGTTGGTCGACCCTTAAATTGCCCTTAAAGATTTGGTTTTGACTAAAATTAAGGTCACTGAGGTAAAAGGTCATTATTATTATTTTTATGTTTTTAGGGGACAGGGTAATGTTCAGTGATTTGTACCAAATCACTTTACATTGCACATGTATTTTGGTGAGTTCCGGAGTTGCCAAAGATCAGTCTTTCAGGTCAAGGGCAGTCATCAGGGTCAAGGTCATATCTCTGTGTCTATATTCACTCTTGCAAAAGAGGTCTTGGGATGTTATCTTATTAAATTTGTTGGACTCCTACAGGACCTCTGGGCATTTTCTAAGGAATCTGGTTTGCAGACAACCATGATGAACCCCAGAAATGTTTTTCAAAGGTTTAGTTTGTCAAAGGTCAAGAAATTTGAATTCTAACTTGATTTTGACAAATATGTATTGTAAGAGGTTTCTGGAAGTTCCTTAGTTTGATTGGGAAAAGGTCCTTTATTTGAGTGGAGGTCAAGATCATTGGGGCCAAAGGTCAGCCACTCAATCAAAATCAAAATGTTTGGGAATGTTTCCCAACAATTCACAAGGAGAGATGCTATCAAGTGCAAGTTTCTGCCTCTCTCAGGACTTCTTCTCTCATGGACATGAGCAGCGTTCAAAACAGAACCTGGATCAGGATTTCAACCTTAAACAGACACATTACTCATCAGGATGATTGTGTCTGAACCTCACATCTACTTTTAGTTAAAGCAGACATATGACACTGGTTTTTGTTGTCCCTGGTTGTTGTCTTGCAGGTGTGAACCCACAAAATGACCTGTCACACAGAAGCATCGGCTCCTCCTTTAAATAAATCCATGAAGACACTTCAAATGAGAAGCAGTTAATTGAATTCAATTCCATCTAATTAAATTAAGGAGTCGTGGAAAAGCAACATTAGCTGGTAGGAAGACCCGGTCATCACCTCCACTGGAACCTGCATTCACCTCTGCGAGACCAACAGGAAAAAAAATAATCAAAACAATCCTCAGACTGATGATATCAGGTGTTAGATTTTTCTTCTTCTTCTTCTTCTTAGTGCTGTTTGTTTTGCCGTGGATGTTGCAGCATTCAGGCAAACTGCCGGTTGAAGGCAGTGTGTTGAACATGTGGACGCATGTGCATCTCACTTATTACGTCCGCCAGCGACATAATAAAATCATTGGCATTTATTTATTTGTCTCTCGGTCTGTCTTTTAGCAGGATTATGTCAAAACGACTGTATGGATCTTGATGAGATTTTCACCACAGATAGATATTAGCCCATGGAAGACTCCACTGGCTCCGGATCCGGTTCCAGATTCTGGATCAAGTTTTTATTTATGCAGGTTTTGAAATCTCAGATTGCTGTTGTTTCCTATGTAAGTGCATGTGCAGATACATGTGCATGCGCATGTTTATATGTCCATGACCATGCTCAGCCTAATATACATCCAACTGTCATGTGATTCATTGTTTCTTGGTCCAAAGCTGCTCCAATGTCCAATTCTCCAATGTTCCTGAACGCATCACAAAGGTTCTGGACTCTGAAAATATCAAACATTAAAAAAGATACATGCATTGTCAAAATTTGTTATCATTGTAAATTTACATTTGTGGACTCAAGAACTGAAACCAGCCAAAAGATTTAGCATGGCAGTGACAGGGTTGGTGGGTGGGGCTTGCAAACTAATTGACTCCTGTAGTTTTGAGTGAGTGATTTGAGGATCTGCAGCAGTTTGCGTTGGTGCAAAGTTATCAAAAAACATTTTTTTTTGGGGGGGGGGGGGGGGGTGGGTGCAGGGGGTGACTGTATTTGGCCTCAGCTTTCTATTTCCTCTCGTACAGTGTGTCTGCAAGTCCCTCCATCCTGGGCTGCGCGGTGTGACTGATGGGGCGACGGTGGCCGGAGGAGCCGTTGACAGCATCCTCCTCCAGGGCCGGGTCTGGTATCGATCGGCTCAGTCTGACCAGGTGTCCACGTAGAGAGAGTAAACAAGATCAGCCATGCAGACAAAAAAAGATAGAGTGAGAGGAGGAGGAGGTCACGCCTGTCCGGGCAAACAAACCGCCAAAGGTACTGAGTTGTCAGCGTGCAGATGGTCGTCGTGCACAAATCTTAAAATGCACAAGTGCAAAGTTAAATTATGGTGCGATCAATCACAATGCAACCTCATCAACCGCACAACAAGGCTGGTCAATCTCTTCAAATCGAGGAGCGGTCGCTGGTGGTGTTCGTCGCTTCATTCCACGATGCCACAATGCTGTCTTAGATCCTGGATAGCAACCACCCAAGCAGACAACTGGTCCAGCCTCAGTTTTCAAGGTAGCGATCCATCTGCTGCACCCTGGCAAAGGTTGAAATCTGTGTGACCTCGACACAAATCTTGAGTAGGAGCTGTTTGTTTGTTCCCTTATTCATCCTCTGTCCTTTGGATTCGTCTCATGTCCTTTTGCTTCGTCCTGTGTCCTTTGGCTTTGTCCTGTGTCCTTTGGCTTCGTCCCATTTCCTTTGGATTTGTCCCGTTTCCTTTGGCTTTGTCCTGTTTTCTTTGGATTTGTCCCGTGTTTTTCGGCTTCGTCCCGTTTCCTTTGGATTTGTCCCGTGTCTTTTGGATTTGTCCTGTTTCCTTTGGCTTTGTCCTGTGTTTTTTTGGCTTCATCCCGTTTCCTTTGGATTTGTCCCATGTCATTTGGATTTGTCCTGTTTCCTTTGGCTTCGTCCCGTTTCCTTTGGATTTGTCCTGTGTCATTGGGATTTGTCCTGTTTCCTTTGGCTTCATCCCATTTCCTTTGGATTTGTCCCATGTGTTTTGGATTTGTCCTCTTTCCTTTGGCTTCGTCCCGTTTCCTTTGGATTTGTCCTGTGTCATTGGGATTTGTCCTGTTTCCTTTGGCTTCGTCCCATTTCCTTTGGCTTCGTCCCATTTCCTTTGGATTTGTCCCATGTCATTTGGATTTGTCCTGTTTCCTTTGGCTTCATCCCGTTTCCTTTGGATTTGTCCTGTGTCATTGGGATTTGTCCTGTTTCCTTTGGCTTCGTCCCATTTCCTTTGGCTTCATCCCATTTCCTTTGGATTTGTCCCGTTTCCTTTGGCTTTGTCCTGTTTTCTTTGGATTTGTCCCATGTTTTTCGGCTTCGCCCCGTTTCCTTTGGATTTGTCCCATTTCCTTTGGATTTGTCCTGTTTCCTTTGGCTTTGTCCTGTTTTCTTTGGATTTGTCCCGTGTCTTTTGGATTTGTCCTGTTTCCTTTGGCTTTGTCCTGTGTTTTTTTGGCTTCATCCCGTTTCCTTTGGATTTGTCCAGTGTCGTTTGGATTTGTCCTGTTTCCTTTGGCTTTGTCCTGTGTTTTTTTGGCTTCATCCCGTTTCCTTTGGATTTGTCCCGTGTCTTTTGGATTTGTCCTGTTTCCTTTGGCTTTGTCCTGTGTTTTTTTGGCTTCATCCCGTTTCCTTTGGATTTGTCCCGTGTCATTTGGATTTGTCCTGTTTCCTTTGGCTTCGTCCCGTTTCCTTTGGATTTGTCCTGTGTCATTGGGATTTGTCCTGTTTCCTTTGGCTTCGTCCCATTTCCTTTGGATTTGTCCCATGTCTTTTGGATTTGTCCTCTTTCCTTTGGCTTCATCCCGTTTCCTTTGGATTTGTCCCGTGTCTTTTGGCTTTGTCCTGTTTCCTTTGGATTCGTTCCGTTTCCTTTGGATTTGTCCCGTGTCTTTTGGCTTTGTCCTGTTTCCTTTGCCTTTGTGCCGTTTCCTTTGGATTTGTCCTGTTTCCTTTGGAACTGTCCCGTGTCTTTTGGATTTGTCCCGTGTCTTTTGGCTTTGTCCTGTTTCCTTTGGATTTGTCCCGTGTCCTTTGGATTTGTCCCATGTCTTTTGGCTTTGTCCTGTTTCCTTTGGCTTCGTCCCATTTCCTTTGGCTTCGTCCCATTTCCTTTGGATTTGTCCCGTTTCCTTTGGCTTTGTCCTGTTTTCTTTGGATTTGTCCCGTGTTTTTTGGCTTCGTCCCGTTTCCTTTGGATTTGTCCTGTGTCTTTTGGATTTGTCCTGTTTCCTTTGGCTTTGTCCTGTTTTCTTTGGATTTGTCCCGTGTTTTTTGGCTTCGTCCCGTTTCCTTTGGATTTGTCCTGTGTCTTTTGGATTTGTCCCGTTTCCTTTGGCTTTGTCCTGTTTTCTTTGGATTTGTCCTGTGTTTTTTTGGCTTCATCCCGTTTCCTTTGGATTTGTCCAGTGTCATTTGGATTTGTCTTGTTTCCTTTGGCTTCGTCCTGTTTCCTTTGAATTTGTCCTGTGTCATTGGGATTTGTCCTGTTTCCTTTGGCTTCGTCCCATTTCCTTTGGATTTGTCCCGTGTCTTTTGGATTTGTCCTCTTTCCTTTGGCTTCATCCCGTTTCCTTTGGATTTGTCCCGTGTCTTTTGGCTTTGTCCTGTTTCCTTTGGATTCGTTCCGTTTCCTTTGGATTTGTCCCGTGTCTTTTGGCTTTGTCCTGTTTCCTTTGCCTTTGTGCCGTTTCCTTTGGATTTGTCCTGTTTCCTTTGGAACTGTCCCGTGTCTTTTGGATTTGTCCCGTGTCTTTTGGCTTTGTCCTGTTTCCTTTGGATTTGTCCCGTGTCCTTTGGATTTGTCCCGTGTCTTTTGGCTTTGTCCTGTTTCCATTGGTTTCGTCCCGTTTCCTTTGGATTTCTCCCGTTACCTTTGTAATTGTCCTGTGTCTTTTGGATTTGTCCCGTTTCCTTTGGATTTGTCCCGTCTCCTTTGGATTCGTCCCATGTCATGGACATGTCTTTGTCTCCACTGACCTACTCCTATCAAGGTCCTACTAAGGCCTGTAGACGATCAATGAATTAGATTTTGAACCTCATTTGGGCTAAAAATGAATAGTCCTGGTGAGGTCATCCAAAGGTCAATCATGTGGATATAGGGACTGTATTTCTTGAGAGCTTTTTCCATCTGAAGCAGCAATGCTGCCTCACATTCATTCATTCACACACACAGATATCAGTGCGATGCCCTTTGTGATTTCTCTGGTCTGACGAGGAACTGAACCAAGGACCCTCCGGTCATGAGCTCACCTCTCTAGTCTTTAGACCTGAGGTGAGACCTGATCACATCCCTGCTGTTTCTATTCTTATTTTGCCAGCGTCCTCACGCCCACTGGTCGTGTCTCGCTCACTCACTTCTGTCTGAGATCACATCCCTTCTTCTCCTTCATTCTTCTTCCCTTCAAACAGATTTGCTGAGCAGGATTCATGATGTAGGCCCGGTCATGTTGCCCGGTGTTTAAGGTGAAGGGTGTAAACCCTGAGCAGCCTAATGCATTAAGACATATTGTCTCTAAAAATCCCCCCCCCCCCCCCCCCCCCCCCCCAGCTCCATCCTGCACGTCGCGTTGGCAGCCAGTCGCCTCTTTTCCTTCACATCATTTTGTGTAAATAATTGCAACCTTGATGCCATCACCAGCGTCCCTCTGTCCCGACCTTCCACTGTTGTGGTGTCACGATGCTCCTGATGCCCTGCAGCCGCCTCTGGTTGTGAAGGGTAATGGCTTAAAGGTGTCTTATCTCTATTTCGTCACGGCTGCTGGGTCACTGACGGACAGCCGCACGCCTTCAGGAAGCTTTTATTGTAGGATGTAGATGGGATTGGATCAGAAAGCAGCTGGACATCACAAACACTGGTTCCCGAACATCGGGTCAGGGTCTGATCACGTGCTACCAGACAGTTAAGAAATGATTCATTAAACAAAGAACAGCAATTACAGCATTTTTTTTTCCATGTGATGCTCCGTTTTTGTCATTTTTAATTAACCCTTTATGACCTGTGAGGCTTTTCGATAAATTTCCACCTAAATGGCACACCCAAAAGTAAAAGCTAATTGTTCCTGAATGTAAGATAAAGGTGTCATTACTTTGTACCAACTGACAGAAAACCTTTTACATTTTTGGGGTAAAATATGCTGACATCAAGTTTCAGTTCACCCGAGATAATAAAATTACAAAGTTATTTAGTCAAAAGAGGATTTTATTTCAAATTATGCATTTTTTTAAAGTGGTGATTTCACAAAAACAGCAAGCAGCTCTGTCAATTAATTTGTTAAATATATAAACTGCAGAAAGTGGAAAAAAAAAACTTCAAGCCCAACCAATATATCGCCATGAAACTTTCACGAGCACATCTGTAGAGGCATGATTTCTGCTGATGTGAACACTTTTCGTCTACCTAGTAAAAGACTGTGACTGATTGAAATGGAGTCATTACATAGTTTGTCCAGCAGAGGGTTCCCCAACAGCATCATTTACAATGCTGTAAAGCATGGCTGGGACCCCATCACCCCTTGCACATCAAAGGCTACAAGAGACAGAGGCAAAGCGACCACCTGCCATTCATTTTCTATCAGAGTGGCTGTTTTACACATCCGGTAAACTGCAATGAGAAGTCTGATTTATGCAATTAAGAAGTGTATTTATGCAAATGCTTTTAGTGATGCAACAACGGAGAATGACAATTTGAGTGAAGACAGCATGATGACTGCGTTATGTGCTTTGTTTGGTTGTAGGTTCTATTTGCTTATAATAATATTTATGTTTATTTAAACTGCGTAACATCCAACCTCCATTGCATTTCTTTGTCATAAGGCTTTGATAACAAAATGTTTGGAATCATCACCATTTTATATATACAGTCAGGCAAATAAGTATTTGATCCACTGTTGATTTAGCAAGTGTTCCCACCTACAAAGAATGGAGAGGTCTGTCATTTTTATCATAGGTACACTTCAAAGATTTTCTATTGAGTTCAGGTCTGGAGACTGACCAGGCCACTCCAGGACCTTGAAATGCTTCTTACGGAGCCCCTCCTTAGTTGCCCTGGCTGTGTGTTTGGGGTCATTGTCATGCTGGAAGATCCAGCCACCCCCCTGTATCTTGAGATGTGATAGTTGCCTTATTTTTGAGAGTATAAGTTGCACTCCTTTTTATTAGCTGGAGAAGTCCTGTGACCTTTATGCCAAAAAGTCACGTATTTGTTATTAATAATATTAATTATAATAAATTTGCTTTCCTTAGGAATCAAAGCACTAAACACCATAAACTCTAGCAATAATATGATAAATTACAATAATAAAACTCCACTACAATAATGCACAAAAATCCCAAATTAAGGAGCTGATAATCATAGAAAAAGAGGGACAATTTAAACTGGAAAATACATTTTAAAACATCATGAATATTTCTTCCTGCGTGCCGGTTCTGCCGCGGTGCAGCTCCAGTTTATAAAGGGGTTAATTTGTTCACTTACACTTTTGAAAAAAATCCTCGTTACCTGACCTCTGGAACCCACAGTCCTCACCACATGCTGCCGTTCTACACGCGTGTTCAGTTCCTTGAAGTTCTTGGAGGCTTTTGCCCACTTGAATCTGTCATCTGCACTAATTATGGATATGATGATGTTGCTGGCAGAGGTGTGCACTCTCTGAGTGCTTTAATACTTAGTTTGTGTGTGTGTGAGAGAGAGATATAGGTTCATAATGTAAGTGCACAGTAACAATACCCCCCCCACACACACACTCTTTAATTTTCCCCACAAAGTCCACATTGCGTGTGCAGATTCTGACGATTAGATTTGTAAATCAAAAACCAACACATATAACGTGCAGGAATTAATTTGTTTTATATTCCTTGGTTACATTTTTCCATGGAACACATTTGGAAGATTTAGAATGTATTTGTGCCTGCTGCTCCAAACCATTATATGCTTCAATTCATGCATCTATTTGTGAGCCCATAAAACAGGCATTGACTACCCATGTAAATTGTGTTCCCCACAATAAATTATATGCATACTTGCAAAAATACATAACTGCTGTTGGTCTCCCCGCTCCATGTCACCGGAATACTAATAGCAGCATGCTAGGAGGCCAATGATGCCACTTCCATTATTTTTCCATTTAGCCGTAATTTTGTGGAGGAAGTTAGAGTTGGTGAAATTGCCTCCGCCTGCCCTCCCACCCACACCCACACCCCCACCCCGCCACCCCCCCACCCTCGCTCCCCGTCTCACCGGCTGCCTGTGTCTCTGTCGTTGTTTTCTCTTCATTCTCATTCGGCGTCGGAGGCACGTGGGGGTTGTTGTTGTCACCCTGGTGAGTGGATAGAAAACAGCAGTGACCTGTACATGCCTTCGGTTCAGTGGGCGATTTTGTCTCAAGCTGTGGAGGCAACAAGCTCAGGGGTTAAAGGTCAAGTTATCCCACGGTGAAATGGACACCATGAGAACGTAATGCAACCAAAACTGGCTCTGTATGGCTGAGTGACAGAAAGAGACACAGCTTCCCGCGTGCACACAATGGAAGTGCTTTATGCCAGATGACAGAAAAAAAACTATTATTTTAACTGAAATAAAATGAGTTACATTAAGATGAAAAGACTTGACTGACTCGGTGACAAGTGAAATCCATATTAAGGAGTTAATATTTTTACACACACACTATAATTTAAACAACGTTTGCCTGCCTAGCTGTTTGTTTGGGATAGTCATTCCAGGCCTTTTGGACAGTTCCTACCAATTGAGGCATGTTGTTGAAGGTTGACCCTGAAATTGCTTGTTTTCTTCAAGTTGCACCAAACCTGGCACACATATTTGAGTGGGTTAATGAGATGTCCAGGTAAAGTCAAATGTCAAATTTGCCAAAAGTCAATCACTGGTGTCAAAGTCCTCTCTGTTTGCTTGTTGGACTAGTCCTTCATGGGCCTTTGCTCAGTTTCTACCAAACTAGGTTTGTGGATTGATCCAGAAATTCCCCTCAAATAGTTAATTTTGGCAGTTGTGAAGGTCACTGAGGTCTGATTCAGGGAAAGTTATTTTCAAACCAATTTGGACCAAAATATACAGAAGGTAAATTCTGGAATTGCCTGGCAAGCTTCACCCTCATGGCATTGCGTCCAATTGGAACTGTATGCAAAACATGTAAACATGTTGCTACAACTATTTGCACACACCAGCGGCTGAAAGACAGAGTGGGCGCTTTGTGAGCCCATCGAACCCTGTCGCGGCACATGACGGCCAAATTCCAGCTGAAACACACAAACATCATTCACCGCTCACAAATGTGTGGCCTTTCACACTATTAACATGAAAACAGTCAGCAGACAATCACTGTCAAGCTGGATGTGAAATTTTTCTAAGTGTCCCACAACTGTGGAGCTGTCAAGTGCACATGTGA